>NC_056744.1:15307669-15640169 GCF_019279795.1 Protopterus annectens | reverse complement strand
CCTATGGTGCACCATTGCCAATTAACTTGCAATCTTCCCGGAAACTAAAACTTGAGACTTGCTACAACAAAATTGCCAAATTTGCTACAGGCAACTGCCACTCCTCCCATCATTGCATAGCCTTAAAGAAACTACAATGGCTAGAATTCCCACATTATCTATTACTCATTCGGCTGACCACTTCACATAAACTTATCCACAAACCATTAGACTGCCCTGCTCTTAGCTTCTTACTCGCCCCCTACTCCCATCCTAGGCCACTACGCTCAGAACTCCAACACCTACTCCAACTTCATAAACCAAATCTACCTTCAGGCAAACGTTTATACTCCTGGATCATTGCCAAATTATGGAACAACCTCCCATCCCCCGTACACAGTGAACAACATCTCTCTAACTTCAAAACTGCCCTTCACAATCATCTCATTTCTAATTGGATACGTTACTGCACTAATGTACCTACTACTCGCTATAAAGCCATTACTTATTCGTTCTACTTTCTAGACTTAACTCTGCTACTATGTTATCTGAAAAAATTGATGAACAGCTCCAAAACAGGAACAAGAAAGAAGCAAAGGAAAACGACCATCAACCACAAGTTAGCAAACACTAACAATAAGGCATCGACCAGGAATGTAGTAAATCACAGTTTAATCCAAGGTTGTTCACATAGACTGAGCGCTTTCTCCAGATCAACTGGCTTCATCAGAGTCAATTTACAAAACACACCCAGCTTTCCTTATATACACCCACAAATTAATCAATTAATCAATTATTAAAAATTGTCTTTTAAAATGTATTTTAAAAGAATAGTTTCACTTAGAGGAAATATAATTTAGTCTGGGTTATACTTATATGCAAGAATATTGTAAAAATTTTCTATGTAATGTTTATTTTTATATATGTATATATATATATATATATATATGTATTTTTTTTAAAATATAGTACACATCTTATTACACATGATTATTATTTTTACCAAGCTAACTAAATATTTTGTATATAGTTTTTGGTACAATGATGGGTTTAGTATGTTATAATTAATTCAATTTTATTGGTTTATACAATTTTTAATAATTGATTAATTTGTGGGTGTATATAAGGAAAGCTGGGTGTGTTTTGTAAATTGACTCTGATGAAGCCAGTTGATCTGGAGAAAGCGCTCAGTCTATGTGAACAACCTTGGATTAAACTGTGATTTACTACATTCCTTAACTTGTGGTTGATGGTCGTTTTCCTTTGCTTCTTTCTTGTTCCTGTTTTGGAGCTGTTTATCAAATTTTTCTTAGTGTATTCGACCCTGTATTGGCGAACCTGACGAGGTGAGACCGGGTAATGGAGGTGATCTTGAGAGATCTCAACATCATGATGGGTAAGCTGGTTCAAGCTTACAGAGAAGAAAAGCGTGAGACTAATAGCACACCCACCAACAGTATTACTGATTCCCAAGCCGAGTTGTATACAATGCACTCGCCTGAGGACATCACACCAGGGCAGAGGACTAATCCAAATAAAACGTATAGTGGTGTCCTGAGTAGTGTGAGATCTAAAGAGGGAGTACAAACCCTCGACAATAACTGTAACGCTTGTTCAAACTATTCCAACAAGCGGCGGGACCTAGTTTCTTGGTTGGAGGCTCCGGAGATTGACGTCCGAGGTGACGCAAACACAGGGGGACCTACCGGGCATCTTCACAAGCCAGCCCTGACGCTCAGGGAACAAATTTTCGACTATGAAAAACTGTGCACTAGGTATAGAGCTATTCAACTCGATAGTGCGTTTCTCAAAAAATCAAGAGAATTGCAACAGGTACCCAAAGGATTACGCGTGTGGAAGCTCCCGATGGGGGTGGACCTGGAATCGGAAGCCGGTGGAGAACTAAAGGAGCTGTTTCAAAGAACAGGTATTGAACTTATGGACATTATACTACGTAATAATGAGATTAAAATTAAGCATTTACGTGAGGAAATCACCAAACTTGATGCAAGCATTTCAAATGATCTATTATTTTTTCAACATAAGCAACATTATGATAAGGTTATTCAGAATATTGAGGTTTTTGTTAACAAAAATGTTGTACGTAAGAACAAAAAACTCATTAGAGATAGTTCTGATTATAAAAACAAGGTCGCCTACCCTCCGGGGCGTGTTAAAACATATTCTACAAATAGAGGTGGCTACAAGACTAATTTTGTGAACTCATGTCCAGACGAAACGGATACCTTGCAGGTGGAGGAAGTTTTTTTAGACCCACCAATACCACTTCGGCGTTCGGAAAGGTTATTAAGCAAGGGACCGCCAAACGGCAGGACATTTTACCCCAGTCCCAGGAGGAGAGGGAGGAACCTACGGGAAGAATTTTGAAAAGTGGACTAACTGTTGATTTCACTTTGTATCATGATATTGAAACTCTGCTTAGTGAAAGTATTAACTATGTACATTCAGATGATCTAACACACATTATTTGTACCAATAGTAGGCAAATAACTGAGCAACTCCCATCTGAATTGTTAATGAATATGGGGGAAAGTATGGTTGTTCAGGAACTGAATATGTGTGATGATTTTATTTTACAAATTAGTGACTCAATTGACATTGAGTTTGTGGCAAATAATAAGGAATGTCATAATGAGGTCAAAACACCTGTGAATTGTGAACTTTATGACAAAACATTTGAAAATGTGAATTCATTACATGAAATAATGGATGGTGAGAATGCTATTGTGAGAGATAGCTGTGTTAGCAATTCATTAGAGGCACATTTAGGCATGAAACATGAGATTTTAAAAGAAAAAGGGTTTATAATATACAACTACACGGACTTAGTAATCAACGATGTTTACTTTGAACTTTTTAGTAAGGGTAACAAATTTGTACCTAGTTATAATATTGACGTGACACAATTAATCATTGAACTGAAGCTTTATATGAGAAAGTTAAATTTAAAGTTACATTTTAATGCAAGGCAAGTAGGGGATACAGTATATGACATCAACCATGAACAAGGGAAATTAAAACGAAAAAGTACATTCATCCCACCCCCCAATATGGAACTTAATTCTTTTGAGCACCTAGTGGAGTATGAGTTTAGGAGAATATGCTCTCAGAGAAGCAACAGAGAAGATAATTTATCCAATGAAGAGAGAGCTTTGCTCAATGAATTAATTTCATTACATAGATACAGGTTTATGAGACCTGACAAGGGTGGAGGGATGGTGATCATGAGTAATGTAGACTATTGTTGCCAAATGATGAAAATTTTAAATGATGAAAGAACATACAGTAGAGCGACAAGGAATGAAATGAACAGGGCCTATCACAAAATTGACTTATATTTATATGATGCATTATACCAGGGGGTTATTAATGAAGTGGAATATGAATACCTCATGGTAAAACATCCTCAGATGGCTAGGTTCTTTGGGATACCTAAGACACACAAAGGAACGGAACAGCTACAATTTCGACCCATAGTTTCAGCTAAGGGGTCCAAGACGGAACCCTTGGCGGCTTTTGTGGATACACTATGTAAGAAAGCAATAGTGGATGCAACCCACATTTTAAAAGATTCGTGGCATTGCCTTGAGAGGTTAAAAAAAGTGGAATTCTTACACAATGAGTGTTTTAGTTTTCTGACAATAGATGTCATTAATCTTTTTTCAGTAATTCCACATGAACAAGGACTTGAACTTTTCTATGATAGTCTATTGACTAGTCCAAGCTTTGATGTGGAAAGGCTTGAGTTATGCTATGATTTAATGGGATTAATATTAAAAAATAATTACATCATATTTGAAGGAGAAATATATCAACAGCTAACAGGAGTAGGCACGTTGTGCCCCTGTTTTTGCTAATTTAGTATTACTGGCATGGGAAAAAGAACACGTCCTAGGTTCTAACTTTGCCAATAATATAATCTCCTATAATAGATTCTTGGACGATATTCTAATAATATGGAAAGGTGATGAGCAAAGTGTGATTGACTTTGTGGCATACCTCAATGGAACATCTAATTTTTTGAGGTTTACCTACAAGTGGGATAAAGATATAGCTAACTACTTGGATATTAAGATTTTGAAGAATGGAATTGAACTAGGTAGTACCATATACAGGAAACCAAGTTATGCTAATTCAATGCTACACTATTTAAGTTGTCATCCTTTACACCAAAGGAAAGGATTAGTCAAAGGCCAAATGATTCGACTTTCGAGACTTATTAGTGAAGAGGACACCTTCAGGTCAGAAATACACACACTTATAGGTATGTTTCTGGAAAGGGGGTACCCGATAGAAATGTTGAAGAAAATTAAAAAAGAAATATACAGGAAGAGAAGGACTAGGTATATGCCCATTTTGAAAAATGAGAATGAAATTGGAATGACACAAATGTTGAAGCCTAGGTGGACGATGGGGAATTTGTGTGATGAAACATCAAGGTTTATACTTAGATATAATGATAAAACATCAGAACTAAGTGATAATTTGAGGAAATTGTGGGAATATTTTCTGAGTAGTGACGTCAAAGCTATATTGGGTGTAAAACCAGCTATAACATATGGTAGGGGATACAACTTAAAAGAAATACTGGAAAAGACTAGCCATGACTTTATAACATCAAGTATGAATAAATGTGGTAGATGTAAATCATGTAGATATATTTCTGTGGGAACCTATCTAAGTGTGGCTGGTTATAATACATGTAATTGTTTCACAAAAAATTGTGTTTACGTTGCATCCTGCATGTCGTGCGAGGCATTCTATGTGGGCATGACAACAAGATGTCTCAAGGAGAGAGTTAGGGAGCATGTTAGTTCTATTAAAAGGAAGGATGAACACAACTCTCTTTACATGCACTCAAAGGAATGTCTTACATATAAAAATTTTTATTTTTTATAGTGGACAGAATAAAACCAAATAGTAATGGTGACACTGGGAATTGTGTGGCTTTACGGGAAACAGAGTGGCAGATAAGACTCAATGCCACAAGGTATCCTGGGTTAAATGAATGCATTTCATTAAAACCTGTATTAAAACATCGGGCTTTATTTATTTGAGAGGAAAGTACTATTTAGTACTAAAATGTATTTTAAAAGAATAGTTTCACTTAGAGGAAATATAATTTAGTCTGGGTTATACTTATATGCAAGAATATTGTAAAAATTTATGTAATGTTTATTTATATATATATATATATATATATATATATATATATATATATATATATATATATATATATATTTTTTTTTTTAAAAAATATAGCACACATCTTATTATATATGATTATTATTTTTACCAAGCTAACTAAATATTTTGTATATAGTTTTTGGTACAATGATGGGTTTAGTATGTTATAATTAATTCAATTTTATTGGTTTATACAATTTTTAATAATTGATTAATTGATTAATTTGTGGGTGTATATAAGGAAAGCTGGGTGTGTTTTGTAAATTGACTCTGATGAAGCCAGTTGATCTGGAGAAAGCGCTCAGTCTATGTGAACAACCTTGGATTAAACTGTGATTTACTACATTCCTGGTCGATGCCTTATTGTTAGTGTTTGCTAACTTGTGGTTGATGGTCGTTTTCCTTTGCTATTATGTTATCTGGCAACTCTAAATACCTTGCATTGCACCTAATCTATCTAGCTTCTCCCCATCATGCTATCGCATGCTCTATATCTGCACTAGAAGATGACTAAACTCACTTTCACAGCACTCTTATTGGTTAAAAAGGTATTGACTTGTTTTCCTCCTACTACTAACCTTAATTTCTTCTCCAACTACTTGAACTCTCACTGATACTTTGCATGCCTTCTACACTCATTTCTATAATATTCCAGATCAAAGACAGTGCTACAGTTTCTGCAGCTTTGTCTACCTGACTATGGTAGACTCTGCCCACTTTAATTTGTTCTTATAGCATACTATTGTCTCTTTTTGTATATTATGGCTGTATACATTGTAAACTTGTATTATTATGCTGTTATACACTGTAAACTGTATATAAACTGTTATTTTTGACCTGGAGCTTTTCTCCCCGGGCTTCCACTGAAAATGGGCTCTTTATGACCCAGTGGACTTTCCTGGTAAACGAATGTCAATAAAATAAATAAAATAAAATAAATTGTCAGAGATTTGGTATGCATGGCTAGGCTTACAAACACCCTTGTGGTCATTAGCCTAGTAAATACCTATGAACCAGTATGTTGCTTATTCAGGTGGTGGTCCATACATCCACCTTCCAATGGCATCAGTTGTGGAGCTCACAAGGCTGCTTCTGGTTCCCAGGAAGTTAGGATACACTGCCCAGCTTTCACTGCATCAGTGTACTCTATCTCTTCACTAGCCCCAGAAGTGAGTCAAGTTGAGCCTAGGGGAGGCTAAGGCAGGTCGGACAGATCTGGTGAATGAGAAGAGGACCTGGTGGCAGCTGATGGTCAGCTGCAACTACGGAAGCAAAAAGATAAAAAAACTCAGAAAACACAGCTTCACAATAATGGCCACTTTCACTGGCATCTAACCTAAACATAGGAGTACTTATGCCGAGATACATTTTGCCACAGTCTGCACATAAACACATTACTACTTACTTAATTGTAATGCGTTTTCCATCCCAGATAAAGAAAAAAAACAACCTGCATATATTCAGTCAAAACTAGCTCTCTGAAAAAATTCAAAGACTAGCCGTGTGAAAGGAAAATCATTTCGCAACTTTATGCTTTAAAATTAAATCTGATGGGGAGATAGCTATCCATTACCAGGATTCACCAAATCATGCATGCACTCAGGTCTCTCAGCAACAAGTACCGCTATGACTTTGTCATAGTTCATGTTGGTGTGAATGATCTGAGACGTACTTCACTGGACTATATGAAGAGAGACATGGTCGAGCTCTCCGAGTTGTGTCCTAGGCAAGTATGCCCCCAGCCTTGAGCAGCATACTACTCTCAGCTTGAATGATGCCACAGTATAAACAAAAAAATATTGATTTCAATAACTGCCTTAGTTTTTGGTGTCATTCCAAGGGGATCCAGTTCTTGTCTGTCTAGAAAGCCATGGTCAACAAACCTTGGTGCTTTGCCAGAGACAATTTGCACCTGGCACCCCTAGGCTTTCAGCTGCTGGCAAAGGCTCTTGCCTCCCCCATAGTGCCTTTATAAGCAACGTCTTGAAAACAACCTTACAGACATGAAATTAACCAATCAGAACAAAATAAGGTTCCATGCTGCTAAATGCTTGGAGCTTAAACCAAACACTGCACTCCCTTGAAGCAGTTATATCACTAGAAGATGCAGATTTCTGTGCAGTCACAGAAATCTGGTTTAAGGCCTCAGAGAGTATCTGTCGCTGCAAGGCTACAATGCCTTCCACACTTTTAGACCCCAAATGGAACACGTTAAAACCAAATGAGGCAGTGTTTCAATCTAGAGATGAATTCACATCACGTCCAGTTAGACTGGACAACTCAATGGAGTACAAAAAACCAACAAAAGACCACCAAGATAAAGGAACAGCACTTTAACAAAACAAAGTGACAAGCCACCAAAGTTGTATGCTATTAAATTTATTCAACTTAAAAGTAAAAATAAAAACAGGTAAGCACTTTCACGATGCAAAAGATCATTTCATCAGTCACATTAAAAAGAAAAGCCATCTATATAGCATTAGCACTGTGGCATCATTTGCTGTTGCAGGAAGCATGTAAAAAAAATTTTAACAATAAAAAATTACATCACATAATAGCAATATGCTTACAAAATATGCATATACATACACACACACACACACACACACACACACACACACACACACACACACACTTCAATGTGGGAGTGGGCATGCCTTCAACATAGGCTCCTCATTTAGTCCTGGAAATTTATCTGCTTGAAGTGATAAAATCCAGGCTTGTTTTCTTGACTCTGTCTTGTTCTTAAGATCCCTGTCCTTAATATCAGTTCTAACTATCTCCAGTGCCAGAAACTTAAACTTATGGGAATTCCCTTCAGCCACCACATGGTGTGCTAATGCATTTTCCTGCCTCCCATTCTTAATATCTCTCAAGTGATCCAAAATCCGTTCCTTAAACAAACAATTGGTTTTCACTATGCAAAAAGCATAACAGAAGGTGCAGAATTCCAAATAAACTAAAAATACACATAAAACATACACTCAACAGAAAAATCAAAACTTAAGTGGGGATGTTTAAAAACCATGCAAGGTTGTATAAAACTACATGCACTACACCTTCAACAGGGATAAGTGCCTTGTTGCTGGGACTGTGGAAGCCTTCCTAATGCTCCCTTTCTATAGCATAGTTGTCTCTTCAGATTGGATACAACTCCACTCAATTCTTCTTCACTATATCACAAAGTATTTACAGCACTCAAAAATGTTAGTGGAACCCTCACTGTACCTTGTGGATGTAGGGAATGCTTCTCCCTCAGGTAGCTGTTGGGCATAATATGCTCGCCCCTTGCCTTTCCTTTCTTGCCAACTTGGGCTATACAGCCATCCACCTCATCCTGTCCATAGCCTCTTTCTAGAAAGTCAGATCTCAAACTCTCATACTCCTTCTGCAGAAGACTATCATCATTACAAAGCCTCATAGTTCTTAAGAACTGATCCCTCAGCACATTCCTCAGTATGTGCAGAGGATGCATGCTCTTCTTATGCAGTAATACATTCTTCCTAGTGGCCTTTTTAAAAACTTTGGTCTTAACACATCCTATTACTGACTTACTGATGGATACGTCTAAAAATGCAATGTCTTTGCCAGAAGCTGTGTATGTAAATCTCAGGAAATCAGTGATAGAATGTAAAAACATAAATTCTGCTAGCAATTCTAGGGAACTATCCCATAATAAGAGGATATCGTTCACAAATCTTTTGTAGTGCAAAATATTTTGATGGAACACTTTACCAGTTAATACTGTACTTACTTCGCACTGTGCCAATGCTATTAGCACATGCTGTGCCCAATGCCACACCAGCCTTCTGCAGAAAACTCTCATCAAAAACAAAAACATTATTTACTAAAGCAATTTTTAAAAGAGTACAGATTAGTTCAATCTTGTCACGAGAAAATCCATCTTTCCCAGTCAAGAAAGTCCTCACATTCTCAACCCCTCCCCCCATGCATTGGGGATAACTGTAAATAAAGATGCCACATCCATTGTCACAAAATAAAAATCTGGAACTTCAGTAAACCGAGATACTCTATGGTGTAAACTCTGCAGTAATGATTTTGTATTTCTTAAAACTGTTTCCACACCATTCAAAACTGCACTGAGCATCTTGTCTACAAGTATAGAAAGGGATTTCTATCTTTAGTAGATACAATGGTATGCACTGGTGTTCGAACAGGATCCTTATGTACTTTTGGTAGCCCATAAATGATGGGTATAACAGGAAGCTCAACCCTAAAGTACTTATAAAGGTCTGCTGATATCATTCCTGTCATGAGAAGATGAAAAATCAAAAAGGCTACTCTCAGTAATTCCTATAACCTGTTGTCTAGTGCTCATCAGATAAGTAGTGTCATCCTACAATAAAGTGCACACTCCATTAACATAGACATCTCTGTCAAGTAAGACCACACCTCCCCCTTTGTCTGCAGGCCGTATTTCTACAGCAGTCTAGTCCTTCAACTCTTCTAGGGCATTACTTTCCTCCATGCTCAAATTAAAAAAGTGAGAACTACATTTGCCTTACCTCTTGTTCACATACATTCAAAAATGTTTCGATGTTAGGATGTAATTTAGGTATGAATGTGTTAGGTTTCTTAAAACAGATTCACCTGTTGTGATTGCTGTGGAAACACCGCAGCCAAGGTAGCATTCCTTGGAAACATCGCAGCCAAGGTAACATTCCTTTTAAACATCCTTAAATCCAATAACACATCCAGCATTGTTGCTCGTTTAGCTGGTACAAACGACACTCCCTTATTCAATAAATCCCTCTGTGCAGCCGTCAAAGTATGTGATGATAAATTCACTACAAGGTAGTTTACGGCCTGTTCCTGGTTCGCATCCTCGACCCTCTGTCCCCCAATATATAGGGCTGCTGAACACGCCCCCTTCTCACCCTGCTCCTGGACCTGCTCTTGCAATGGTCTGTTGATATAGGAAGGGCCTCTGGTAATGGAAAGGGAGTGAAACCAATGTTGTAGCATCAGCCATGGTCCTCGGTGCTCCCGCTCCATTTAGTAAGGTATCTTCTACCTGTTCAGTCAGTGTAGACTCGGGTACATCAACTCTCCCATTCAAACTCGCCTGTTCTGCATTCAGGGCAGCAAGTTCACTGTTAGCTGCCCCTCCAGTGAACGTCGTTTCAGCCTTCCTAATTTGTTTGGGCCAATCAAAAACTGCTCCCTTCTTAAAATCAGTCACATCACATTGGAGCTTCTTCCACTTCATTGCTTGCAGCCTCTTCTCAAAGGCACCAATATTGTCATATAATGTAGCAAGACTATCACGAACTGTCTCTGCAGGGAACTGCTCATAAATTATTTTGCAGCTCTAACTTCCCTGAGTAGTCCTTCTTTCATGGGTAAGAAGAAGTCAATCAGTAACCCATGTAGTCAAAACTCAGATTCAACTTTTGCCGTTCTCTCAGCAATTCTGGGTGGGTGTTGCATATGTCGGCATTTTCAACACCCCTAACCCCCTCGGAACCACTCCATGATGCAGCTCTGTCTCCAAATGGAGGCAGTTCCACTGGAGACGCTTCAGTCTATAAAACTTATTCCCAAGATCCTTAAGCCAGGAAAAAACAAGGTTTGCTTCTTAATGGAATCATTGTCAGCCACTTCCTCCATTTCAGTTACTGGTGCAAGTAACGGATTAATTCCCACACATAAAATCCTATGAAAATGATCACTTGCTTCACCTATACCATTAACAACATTTCGGGAGCGTGGATTATAATCCAGTTCAACTCCAGCACCCTCAGCCATATCCCTGTGGTCTTAATCAAACAGTAAACTCAAAAACACACTGAAAGACCACCAAGATAAAGGAACGGCATTTAAACAAAAAAAACAGTATCCAAATAAACAAAAGTGCCAGGCCACCAAGGCTGTAGGTTATTAAATTTATTTGGCTTAAAAATAAAAATAAAAATGGGTAAGTGATTTCACGATACAATGGATTGCTTCATCAGACAGTCACATTAAAAAGAAAAGACATCTACATAGCAATAGCACTGTGACATCATTTCCTGTTGCAAAATGCATGTAAAAAATCTTTAAATGATAAAAAATGACATCACATAATAGCAATATGCTTACAAAACACCAAATCACAAAACTTTAAAACATTCATATAAAATATATATATATATATATATATATATATATATATATATATATATATACATACATACATATATATATATATATATATATATATATATATATATATATATATATATACACACAAACACAATAACACACACAACACACAGACACATACACACACACACACACACACACACACACACACACACACAAACACACACACACACACACACACACACACACACACACACACACACAAACACACACACACACACACACAAACACACACACACACACACACACACACACACACACACACACACACACACACACACACACACACACACACACACACACACACACAAACACACACACACACACAAACACACAAACACACACACACACAAACACACACCACACAAACACACACCACACAAACACACAAACATTTCAATGTGGGAGTGGGTGTGCTTTCAACGTAGGCTTCAGGGAAACAACCTCATTTAGTCCTGGAAACCTATCTGTTTGAAGTGATAAAATCCACGCTTGTTCCCTTGCCTCAGTCTTGTTCTTAAGATCCCCACCCCTAATATCAGTTCCAACTACCTCCAGTGCCAGAAATTAAACTTATGGGAGTTCCCTTCAGCCACCACATGGTGCTACTCCAGGTCCAGGTTACAGTGGGTAAGGCCCCCATTCAAGTCCTAGCCAGTTATAAATCCCCCTCCATGGGTCACGACACCCATGAAGCCTACTTAACCAAAGTGAAGACCATCAAAATTTTACCAAACATGTTGCTTATGGGGGATTTCAATAATCCCACCATCAATTGGGAAACCTACTCTAGCCCAAACTCACCAGCACAAAGGTTACTTGACTTTGTGAATTCAAATGCCCTGGAGAAAATTGTCTATACCCAGACAAAAGGAACAAACATTCTATATCGGGTCCTCACCAACATATTAAACAGGTGCACTGTTGCAACTGTTGGACCCTCATTAGTTAAAAGTGACCACAAATCAGTCACCTTCAAACTGACACTAACACCAGAACTCAAAGGGTGAAATCAGACTAAAAAATTTCACCAAGGCAAACTACACCCTCCGAGGTGAAGGTATGCATGCATTCCAAACCCACTCCAAGCTGAGAGTGGTAACTACACTTAAGCTTACACTAAAGCCCTGTACAATCACTTGCTCAAGTGTAAAAACTCAGCTGTATTAAACAGAATCAAAGCCAGAGCCTCAGGTAAAATCAAGCTGCCACGGTGGACTTCCAGCATCAACAAACTCTAAAATAAATGTAAAAAGCTGCTATCCAAGAAAACAAAGACAAGGATCCAACAATGGAAAAGCAAGATCCTCAGCCTTAACAGGCAAATAAGACAACTTGTCAAATTGTCCATGAGCTCCTTTGAGGGAAATCTAGCAAGTAATGCCAAGGATAACCATAAGACCTTTTACAGCTATGTACATAACCTAAAGGGTAGGACCCAAGCAGGTGCAGAACTGGTGGCCAAAGTTGTCACACACACTGACCCCACAGTGATAGCGAACCTGCTAGCGGATAAGTCTGGTGACACTTTCACTCCCTCATCCCCTCCTAACTTACAACAACCCCCCCCCCACATTACATATCTGAAGAGCAGGTCCTCAAAGCCCTATCCAGTGCAAAGAACACAGCCTCTGTGAGACCAAATGACATCCCACGCTGTCTTTTTAAACAGGTTAAAACATGAACTAGCATCACCTCCAAGTACCCTTTTCAGTCATAGTCTAACCAGAGGGTTTGTTCCTGCAGAATGGAGAGCAGCTACAGTTATTCCCTTCCACAAAGTTGGCCTAGCAACAGACCTGGGCAATTACAGACCCATAAGCCTGACCAGACTCAACTGTAAGGCCATGGAACATATCATTATAGACCTCATAAATAAAGATATAGGTGACATCAAACCCTGGACCTTACCCAATTCGGTTTCATGAAGGGCTGATCCTGCCTGTTAAATCTGGGGGATTTCTTTGAAAGTGTGACCAAGGCCACTGATGAGGGCAAATCTGTGCACACAACATACCTCGACTTAGCAAAGGCTTTCGACACAAAGCCACATTCGGGCGTTACCAACACAGACTTAGCAAACTGAATCTAAACCCCTTTGTTATAAGATGGGTTGCCAACTGGCTCACAAACCAGGCGCACACTATCAAAGTAGGTTACTCCACATCAACCAGCAGACCTGTTACCAGTGGGATGCCACAGGGGTCAGTGCTGGGCCCACTTCTGTCTGGTATAAACTTCTCAGATGTTCAGGCCAAAACTAAAGGGTTGTGACTGACCAAGGCTGCAGAAGACTGCAAATTAGGTGCAATCATTGAATCCCCAAATGATGCCAGTATACTCCAGGATGATCTCATACAGACCATTGACTGAATTAGTCATGATCTTAAACTGAATGCAAAGAAATGCATCATCATTCCCTTCAACACAAACAATGCCCCCTCACACTATCAAATCAATAACAATACCCTAAGTACCCATGAAGTGCTAAGGGACCTAGGATGACATGGTGACCATGAACTTAGATTTGTCCAACATGCGTCTACCTTTGTAAGGAAAGCTTTCTACGTAACTCACTTGAGTAGTAGAGGCATCACCTTGAGAACAAAATAAGGTATAAGCCCCTATACTTGGCACTTATCCGGCCCGTAATTGAGTATAATGCCCCATTTGGTGTGTACCGTACTAAGCATCTGCAGCAATTAAGAGACCACAGAGGCTTCTAACAAAGGAGATCAGGGGCCTCCCAGCATGTGCCTTACACAGACTGACTAAAATCCCTGTCACTATATTCCGTACTGTACAGACTTCTTGGGGAGAATTATACCTGGCCTAAAGAACTACCCAAGACCCAAACCTAATGAACTTACTGCATATCCATAAATCAAATGGGTTTAGGGTTACCCATTCCAGGGACTTAAATATGACCTGTGACTTAAATAGGACATGCTGGAGGGACAGATTTATCTCCCAGCGACTACTACATCTTTGGAACAGGCTACCAATTCATGTGAAACAGAGCATCTCTATGACACTGCTCAAGAGATACCTGGACGTATGGATGAAGCACTGTAAATTCTTACTGGGGATAGCACCCACAGCCCTCCCGGACATGGACTAAATGCAATCTTGGGTACTGACTAGTACCTCTAAGGTAATGCATTGGGTTGAAACAGCTAGGCTTAAAATTACCTCTGGGTTGATAGCCTAGTAATCTCCTATGATCCTATACATTAAAACACATTGTTTAACTAGAAAGGCCCCAGTGTTACCTTACCAAGAAAATCAAAGCCCTTAAATCTTTCAACAAATTAGTACAGCTCTCATTATACTCAGTAGCCAATAGGCTGCTTTGATATGACCCATGTCTTGCTTTTCAAGCAATTAAAGGCGCAGCAATATTTTGTCTTTTCTTTCTTTGCAAAACCAGTGGCTATATAAACACTTCACTAAGGAGCTAAATCTACACACACACACACACACACACACACACACACACACACACACACACACACACACACACACACACACACACACACAAAAAACAAGACTCACGATACAGATCAGCTGAAAATACATTGAGATAAGAATTTATGGATTAAGTTACCACTACTAGTTAAAGTACTACTCTGACTACCTAAGGCTAATCTTGAGGATTGGGTGGGTAGGCTAATTTTTACTGGGATTATCATGTACAGCCCTGCTCAATTTTGGTGGAAATCACTATTAAGTGTTCAAAAAGACAGACATCAACCTGATAGGTATTTTTATATCCCAAGCAGACTTCAAAGAATATTTCCTCAGGTAGACAATAAATGTTGGCATAGTGATGGAGAAGAACAAGGTAACCGAGAACATAGTTTTGGGAGTGTAACGAGTTGTCAGATTTTAAAAATTCCCTCCAGAGTACTCTATCAGAAATATTGGGTGAGCAAATGGTTGCAAGTAAGGAAATTATTCTGACCTGGGATACAGGATCTCAATTGCCTAGACGCAGTAAGGCCTTATCAAGTTTAATTCTGCTGGCTTCCACAAAAGCAATTACTATAAAATAGAAATCTAGTCTATACCAACTGTATTTGAGCTACTGAATATTATAAAAGAACTGGAAGAGGGATCTTTAGAAAAGGAAATAAGCAAATTAGATAAAAGTAAATGGAAAATGTAGGAACAGTATATGCAGAGCAATGTTCAGGAGGAGGAGGAGTGAGTTTTGAGGGAAAGCAGGAATTCAGCATTTTTTGTAATGATGGACTGATGATAGTACCAAAGAAAATATATGTGATGTATATTGTATTCAAATGGAAACATGTTAAAATGATTTGTTTTCTTTTCTATTAAAACATGTTTGCCTATGTCTCAAGTGAAATTTGATAAAGGTTTAAAAAAAAAAACAGAGAAATTTAAGTGTGTCTGTTTAAATGTGTATATGATTAGGCATCTGATCATCCTCACGATCACTTGCCTGGTATAGTGCTATGTTTCACGTAAACAAGCCCCACACCTACACTCTGCTAAGAAATCTGCTTATTGAAAATCACTACTAATCTTGCAATTTTTATTTCCTTTCATTATTTCGCACACTTGCCTCCGAAAAATATGAAGAAAAACAGTACCCTTGACTAAATCCACATTCTTTAGTCTATTCTCTTAATGCACAGTGTGCACATAAGAAGAAATTAACATTTATGCCTATGTGAGCAACATACATCCCAATATTTTTGCCTCCTTCACATGCACCTTCAGAGCTCAACATTGTTTAACTGTATCCTTCTACTTTCAGATTTTGTATGTCATGCTGCAACGCGAGTGATAATTCCTCTTTTTAAAAGGCTTTCTGTTAATTAAGTCAGATATGTTTCATAAAAACAGTTATTACAGTTATTTGTCCATACGCACTATGCATTACTGTACTTATACTTTTACCAATTGCATTTAGAAACATACGTCCTGCTATTATATTGCATTTTACAATCATGTTAAACCACAATACAAAATTGTCCATTTTCATTGCATTTTTCACCATTTAGTTTATTCTTGAACCACCATAAGAAAATTAGATTTATACATTTTAGGTTCTTGCACATTTTAAAATTAATTGCACATAGTGAAGTTGGCCTTCAGCAGCTCCCTCATTTACCAAGTTCACTTTATTATTAGTCTTCGGCACAATCCGCATTCTTTCACCAAACTAATTTCTGACTCATACATTTGCTTCTACTTACTGATAAAAACAAGGGTCATGTTTTTCAGTTTTCCCACCAGTTCAAGCAACTCATAGTGGGACTAATATTTTCCATTGCTTCCACTGTTCAGTAAGTTCACCTGACTGTTTTCCTCTTCCTCACTTTCTTGGAGTACTGGCATCTAGTTTAAATCCATGTCTCCTAATTCTTCCAGTTCACTCATGGGCTTCTCAATCAAGCATTTCTCCCATGGAAAAACATTCTAAAGACTGCCGGATAAAGTGGTTTGAATCTTACCACAGTTTCATGACAACTCTTAACTGGAATATAACTTACTCCTTTTTTGTCTGGTATAAAAAGAGTGTAGTCATTTTCTGCAAATACCCTGGCATCTCCAATATTTAACAGTCTTCCTTTTTGCCATAGTTTTGTCAAAAGCATCACCTTCTGCTGGTATGCTTGCATTTAAACAATGTGGGTCTCAGCTTCTTTATGAAGACTACATTAGCAGCACAACTGCAAAGCACTCGCTTGATTAACAAGTCCTCCTGTGAAACAAAAGTCCAGTTACTATTTGAATCTCCATGCTAATAACTGGACATCTTGGAACACTATCCCACTCCACTTAAAAATAGTGAGCACCTTGAAAGACTTTAGATGCCACCTCAAGCAACACCGGATAGATAAATAGCTCTGAACCTGCACGAGCCCTGCTTAAACTTGTGCCTCAACTCTCTGCTGCACAATACTTAATGTACTATTATCAGAACTACACTCTCTTGTCCCATCTCATCTCCTTCATCTTCCTTCCTTCCTTTCTCTTTCTTTGGGCGGATTTAACTCTTATGTTACCTTCCTATGTCCTGGATTTCAACAAGTCTTTATAGCAACACATATTTTTACACAAAACCTGACAACCTACACATACTGATGATACTGCACTACATACACCTCCTTTATTTATATATATATATATATATATATATATATATATATATATATATATATATATATATATTTTTTTTTTTTTATTTATTCTATTTTTTTATTTTACATTTGTTGACTGGGCTAGTCTAACTGGATATATGTCCATTTTCAATAGAGGCCCAGGGAGAAAAGCTCCACTACAGCATTATTATAAAATTTTAACCAAAAAATAGTATGTAAGAATACATATTTTTAAAAATTAATTTGATATAGAGACCAATAAAAGTGAAATATTCATTACATATGAGAATATAAAATGACATGTTTAGAACAGGATTAACTTGTAAAAAGGCAATATTAGAAAGTAAAATACAACAATGTAAAAAAAGACAAGACAGGGTGAATATACACACACACACACACACACACACACACACACACACACACTTTATTCATATACAACTCATGTTACTGTTATTTTTAATCAAAACTATTAGAAAATGCTGTCAAGGATGTCTGAATAATGGAACTGTAACTCATGAATGAAACTGAGTGTAAAATGATGAAACAATGAAAATAATGTCCATAATGACTACATTAATGGAGCTTTTCTTCCTGGGCCTCTGCTGAAAGGGGCACTGCTCACAGTCAGACTTTACTGGTAAACAAATGCCAGTAAATAAAGCTATTACAGTCCACTTCCACCCACTTTTTTGGTATTGCGGAAAACCACAGATTTTCTCTTCATGCTTTACCTTCAAAATCTACCATTTTCTGAAAGAGATCTTCATTTGATGTCTTAATATATGTCATGATTTTTCTTTATTTCTATTTTGGACATCTTCAAACTTGCCAGTTCATCAGATTGATTATTTAATGTCACTCTTTGTTCAAACTTTTTTTCATTTATCTGTATACAGTCTTCCAGTCTCACCTATTTAGTCTCACCTATTTTATACATCTCTAAGTACATCAGGTCTGTTTTTTCCTCTGATTTACTGGCATCCATCTGCTGCACAGATGATGCACATAAGTCTGATTCCTGCTGATCACCCTTAAGGTTACTCTCATACAGAACTTTCTTTTCCTTTTCTAGTTCACATATTTTTACCCGATTTTTTTCTTTGCTGACATTCAGACAGTGTATCTACTAGCCAATAACCAAATTTCCCCCAAATTTGTAACTAGTACTGGCTTTTTAATTATTTTCTCAGTGTTCACACTGACACTGAGAAAGCTCTAGTTGGTGTGCTTCTCAGTCAGCCATCATCTTAGCCCTCCTGCCTTATACCTTTCTTGTGGAAGGTGTTCAGGAGACATCCTCAAAAGGTAACCAAAAGCACATCAAACTCCTCATCTCCACAAAGGAACAGCTGTTGTAATCAGAGATTCTGCCATCTAGCACACTCCTCTGTCTGCCACAGAAAGCAAGCCTATATATTCTGCTAAGGAGCCATAACTTCTGACACTTGTATCTGTGATCTCTTCTTCTCTATTACTTTTTAAAGCTTATGGCCATAAATAATGGGACACTGACTGGCTGGTAAATTTAGAGCTCTGCCCTTTGACTAAGTTCTTGCTTTACCACCACAGTCTGGTACAACACTTATAGTTCTGCTGCAATGGTCCCCCACTACCTTCACATCTGAAAAAGACCACCAACTATTTAAACTCCTCCATCTGATTAAGCCCCCCCACCCACCCACCTTCTCCACAGAAAGAAACCATTTGTTTCTGGAATGGAACCATTAGCTCTGATTCAGGGGTGCTACTTTTTCATCCCAGTCATTTCACACATCCAACAGTGAATAGAAGAGTATGCAGAGGATATCACAATTACCAAAGTCTAATAGGAACACATATCCAAACAAAGATCCCCCCTCCTGTCTTGAAACTGGATACTCTCCAGTTCTTAACTCCATCTTTATATCCTATCCCAGTAAATCATAAATACGAAGGGAGATGCACATATTTGATAAATTCATATGCCCACCCTGAACATAATGCAGAGAATGCAGGTAACTCAAGTCTAAAATTCAGGAAACAAATAAGGTGCACCAGTGGCCCTGGTACCCATAATGTTCCTGTATCTTTTACTCAAGATTTTGGAGAAGACAGTGGTTTGCCTTCTCCAATTCTATAAAACAGATATAGGAAGTACTGGCACACTCCAATGACCTCTTCAACATTTACGTAAGGAAAAAGAGTAGAACTAGTGTTCTATGACCATAATGGTACAGGCACTGTTCTCCTGAAGCAGAGACAGAACTACTGCACTTAAGTCTTTTCAAGCACCTAGGCATGCAGTCTTCGAAGGAGACCGGAAAGTGTTGTCCCACTATAAATGGAGCACACCCTTCTTTTCCCCCCTTTTAGAAAATATGCAGGCCTTCCATGCAACACCATAATGTTATGCTGGAAGGATTTTTGTATGCCCCTGTAATACTTAAAATAAGGTTGGCTGGAGTTTAATGTTCCTGGCAGAGTCACCTGGCAAATTAGTCAGACAGAAAGGGCCAAACTATGATGATCCAGAATTCCTCCCATGATGAATGAGCTAAATAATCTGAGAACCTTGACTGGAACAGAGATGTCAAGACCCAGCCCTGGTATGAGGTCTGGGAGTGATGTTTTCAGGCAAGTGCTTATTGGCCAGGTGACCTACATACCTCAGCTGGACTCAGCCTAAAAAACACAGTGCACAGCCAAAGGTAAGCTCACTACCTGCAAGAAGAAAGGTAGGGACTGTGTGCAATACCAATGAAGTAGCTGAGTGGAGCAGGATGGATTAACACAGTAGATCATCATCATCATCATCAACCCCCATTTTTCCTATCTTCTAGAGAAAATCCTGTTAAGGGAAACCAGCTCTTACACCACAGAATGCCACCTGGGAATGGAGCCAGAGTTTATGGCTTGGGCAGGAGGCTGAAAAGTGCAAGCAAGATCCACATAACAACCAGGGAATGATCTTGTATGGGACTGGCCACCCTTGGACTTCATAATGTATGCTGATGATGTAGTCATTATTAGGCACAGGTAATCAACTAATGAACTCTTCAGAAAGCTATAATCTGACTTTGAACTATTCTGAAACTGGTTAACTAAAACTGTAAACACCAACAAGACTACTGTTTTGCTACTTGGCACAACTCAAAAGAATGAAAGCTGCTTATTCCATTTCAAATCTACTAAAGCCAGAGGGCAGACACACTATTGTTATTAGCATTCTTATTCCCAGGATCAAATATGGACTTCTCCTGCTTTGCCCTCCTACAAACCACTGAAAATAAAATACTCCATTTTTTAACCTAACAAACAGAGAACATAACTTCTTTACAATAGAGAAAGCTAGGCAGCATTGAGGATGCCACCATCACCCATGCTGACAATTATTTGAACATTGGAGGTCCTGGTACCAACTGATGGTGTGGAGGTTTCAGCTCATGTGGACGTGCTAGTAGAGGAAGACTTAGTGGCCTCTTAATGGGTCATCATCCCAGAGGCATCAGCAGAACAGATACTGGATGTGGGAGCTGTGAAGGTATCTTACCAACACTAGTATGAGCTGACAAGGACTGTGACAGAGTGTCATCAGCCTCCTGGGTTCCCTTTTCATCTGCGCACTCCTCCAAAGATTTATTTTCCTTCTATGGGTAGTCAGAGGGATTGCCAAGGATGAAATAGTTAAGCGGGACCAGACACAAGTCCTCTTCAATAAACAGCATTCTGGAGAGATTCTGCCCTGTGACTTATTGCCATTTAGTTAATGAAGCATGCTTGGAACAACTGTGCAGATCATGCATAAGTCCTAGGGGGAAGAAAAAAAAAACAATATGAAAATTTCTGTAGGGTTATCTGCTTCCTCCACCCAATATAATTATCTACTTTATTACTAGACATCTAAAAAAAATCAACAGTATGAATGACAAGGAAAGATAATATTTTTTTCCTCAGTGGGGAACTTATCTGATCACTCGAATTAGGATAGACTAACATACTGTTAATACAACTGAAGACTCAAGAGGCTTATCAAACTACTGTAAGAACGATCTGAAAATGGTGCCAGATAACACCCCATTATACCACATACATCCCAAACCAGTGTAGGAGGGAGTCTGCCAGGCTTGGAGGGAGAAGGATGGAAAGCTCTAGATGTTATGCCAGCCATCTGGCTTTTGCTGGTGGAAATCCCATTAGTCAGCGCTGTAACACTGAATTTTAAAGTATATTCACAGGAACGTCTACCCTATTTGGGTTTTGGATCCTTTTTCGGCACTAGAAGGGAAAAAGTCTTTCCCATTCAGCTAGGCAATGTTTCCTAGGACTGCCTACTAGCTCTCTTCTTAATACTGATCACATCTTCTGAGAAGAGCTACTTAGGGGTGAAGAGATAATTTCCTCCATGTAGTCGGTCTGGCTGTAGAATGGTGTGGGTGTACTAAGGACCCTGAACTGAGTTAGCGAAGTCCACAAGCTACAGCTGAGGAAAAGGGCTTTTTCCCCTTACCATTTCCATCAAAAAGAACTAATGCTGCCTCAGCTGAAAGGGTGCTGTTTTAGTATTTTAGCCTATACTCCTTTATCTTCTCAATCACCATGGGGGAAAATAAGCTGAACAGAATATATAGAGAAACAGACCTGCCCAACTAAAGAAGAAGGTGTCCAAGGCCTAAACCTATTTATGTAGTACTCTGGAGCAGATTTTTTTCAGCTGTCTATTGACTGGAGAAGCAAGCAGTCAACTTCAAATTCCATTCTAGCTATATGCAAGACACAAGATGTCCCTATCTAGCGTTCATTTGGGAATATCTGCAAAAAATCATGTTCTGTTAGTCTGCAAACAGATTCTATTCAGAAGGGAAGTATGAGGCCTTCAGGATCATAACTGACTGCAGGGCCAGTTCCTCTGTTTGCACTACCAGCATGCAAAATGTGTTAAGAGTGAGTGACCCCCAATTTACCACATTTACTGTTGTGTTACCTCTTATCAGATGTGGCAACCCTTGTGTCCTATGACTTGAAAGCCCCAAGTGCCAGGATTATGTCACCCACTGGACTGTCAAATGTCTCAAAGATAGGGCACAGATAATCAAAATAGGGGAAGTTGCCTTCACAAAAAAGACCAATCACCAGAAGGTGTCCCCCACAGTTCTGTGCTGGGGTCTCTCCTGTTTGGTATCTACTTTTCTGAAGTAAAAGCCAAACCACAGGGCTCTGGTTGACCAAGTTTGCAGATGACTGCAAGCTAGGGGCAATCACTGAATTTCAAATGACTTAGCCATCCGGCAGGAAGAATTGTCCCCAAAAAATATCTGCTGCCAAAATCATGGACTGAAACAAAATGCCAAAAATACATTACCATATCCTTTGGGAAATCACCTACCCCAGGGAACTACCGCACTGACAGTAAACACCTAAGAGTTGACGCAGTTGTTCAGTATTTGGGATCTCATGTGGACAATGACCTACCTTTTCACCAACATGCATCTATCATTGTAAGGAAGTCATTCTTTATTGCACAGCTTATAAACAAAGGGACTGTGTCCAGATCTAGGGATGTCACTGTCCCTCTACTCAGCCCTCATTAGGCCAGTCATTGAATATAATGCCCCCTTTGACATGTATAAGTCCAGACACATACAACAACTGGAATGCCCAGACAGAAAACTTACTAAAAAGATACAAGGGCTAAACAACATGCCCTACATGGAAAGGCTCAATGCCCGGAAACTATAATTGGTATCCTACAGACTGCAAAGAGATGACCTGTGTCTACCATACAAAGCATCCTCTGACCCATTACCAATGGATTTACTGCACATCAGCAAGTCAGACAGCATCAGAAATATTCTGTCTCGGGATTGAAGCCTCTTCTGCAATATCAACAAAACTGTTTGGAAGGACAGGTATATCTTGCAGACTGTTAAGAGGTGAACTGTGTCTGACATACAAGCATCCTCTGACCCATTACTGATGGATTTACTGCACATCGACAAGTCAAATGTTATCAGAAATACTTGGTTTAGGGATCTAAACCTCCTCTGCAATATCAACATAACACTTTGGAGAGAGAGATATATCTCACTGAGGATACTGCTGCTGTGAAATAGACTCATAATCCACATATAACAAAGTTCATCCCTGACCCTATTCATGTGCGACTTAGATCTATGGATGGGAAACAGTGGACAGAAGCAGCTTCTAAATGCTTCATCTCATGCATGGGTCCCCTCAAATTATTTTGAAGCAGCTCCTAAATGCTTTATCCCATGCTTGGGTCCCCTCAAATTATCTATGGTATGACCCCAGTTATTCTCATTAGTGGGAATATATAATTACAGACCATGGAATGGGCAAGTCCAATCTATAGCCAAATGGGACAGGTTATTCTGAGCACAAAAAGGGAAACTGGCTTAGCTTAAAATGGCCCACAAGGGCAGGTAGCCTAGTACCTATCTAAGAATCTATAAATCTACAACTCAGATAACTCAGGTTTGATTAGTAGCTCAGGCAATTGATGAAGAGGCAAAGAGGGAGAGATGAATGCGTCCATCCTGGGGGAAGGTGGCATGTGGGTGTCTCTTTGCGATGATCAATGGTGGAGGCCGGGGTCATTGTTAAAAGAGAACTGGACACCATGATGGGAAGTGGGCCTGGTTGAGCTGCTGCGGAGGCAGGGTGATATGCCACTTACAGACACTGCTCACCCATCTCATGACAAACACATTGCCAGAAAGAAAAGGGGAAATGGATAGGTCATACAGACCCCACATGGATGTGTAGACGCCCTGAACCCCCACTATGGATCTGTGACCGGGACCAGCAATACCAGAATTAGTCCTGGGAAGCCAGGAGTAGCTGGTGGACCCTGCGGAGACAGGACATGGGAGCCATGATAGCAATGACAGAAAGGACAAAAAATGTACAAGACAAGATGTCTATTTTACTGCCTGTGTAGTTCAAATGCTCTCTTATACTTACTACTAATGTCACACTAGGCAAACACTGTAAATGACTCATTTACTTTTTAATTGAGTAGTTGTTTGTATTAATTTTGTCATATACTGCAGTCAGTGGAGAGATTTAAGAAGGTCCACATAATGCACACCTCCGTGAACACATTGTAGTGCCTTCCCCAGTAGGGCAAACCACCCTTAGACAGTGCTATAAGGTCCTCTAACATGAAGATGAGGAACACCATGAAGGGCTAGCCCTGTGAACTTACTGAATGCTAATGAGTCATTCCAGGGGGGAGGGGATAGGCATATGCTAATTAGCCATGTGCTCTCTCCCCAGAGCCAACTTCAGGAAGGCATCTACATTGCTAAGTGATTCAAGAAATTGCTTAGCTGTGTAGATCAACATGGCCAACCTCACCAAGTTTCAGTATTAAACATGGCCAAAAAGCCATGTTCAACTACCTGCCATGAATGTGGTGGGGGGAACCACCAGGCACCAGGATTACTCTTTAAAGTACTGTAGTGGCAAAAAAGGCAATACAGGGATCAGAGGTGCACCACACCAACCACCAGGGCATATAGGTAAGTGTTTAACGGCACTTCAGATACTATGGGGGTGGGCGGAAAGCAGGAGGGCAGGCAGGTTAGGGATTGGTGTGTGTGTGTGTGTGTGTGTGTGTGTGTGTGTGTGTGTGTGTGTGTGTGTGTGTGTGTGTGCGTTTCTGTTGCACGTACTTGTGTTTGTGGGATAGTGACTAGAGGGAAGAATGCCACTGCCTACATGAGCAGATGTTTTCTGCAGTGGAAAACCAGATTGTGCTCAGGTTTTACATCTGACCCTATGGAAATGTTCAACAGAGACTGGACGGCAGAATTCTCTAAATGCATCTTCTTGGACTTCTTTTTGGTCAAAGGCTGGACATCCAGGTGAGTGAAATTAAAAGCCATAGTTACCTGACATTTTAAATTCCAAACAGACGCAAAGAGGATAGACAGCTGTGCAGGGTCTTGGGTACAAAAGCCTAGCAAAGATCATGGTCAATGTCTACAGAGAAAAGGCACTGCATGTCATATTTACAGGGAATCTACCTTCTAGACTCGCATTTCCCCCTTTCTGGATGACAAAAAACAAGTAACCAAAATAAGAGAAATATAAGAAGAGTCCTCAGTGGGGTACATATCCACCCTTCAGCTCAGTAGCTGAAGCAGCAGGACAAATAACTTACAGATCAAATTCAAAAACATCATTAGGACTGACAGCAAAGACATTATGAGGATTTGGTGTTCGTATCCTTCTGTTAGCAAATAGTATCCATAACTGATCAATACTGTGTGTTTGTTTATTTAAACTATACCACAGTAGCCTACTGATACAAGGTTATCCTGGTTTTCCACCTGAGAAATTAAGACAAGACTTACAGTTTCAGAGCAGTCCTTGGTCAATTGTGATTGTTCTTAACACATACTGTTCTTGCTTTGGCTCATTAGCAGCAGTACAAAGAACTGCCTGCTCACACCCTTGTTCTCCCCTCCCCTTCCCTGTTTATTACCTTAAGGCAATCCCAGAGTTAATAAATATTACCTGTGGCAGGCACCATTTGTAAAACTACAATCCACTCTGCTACAGGCCCCATGAAGGCTCCGTGTCTCTCCAGTAAGTGTTTTACAACTGTAAATGCCTATTTATGTTGAATTGTATTAGACATTTTACAACTGTATATGTTTATGTTGAATTGTGTTAGACATCTAATATGTTTTATGCTTTATTTTTGATGTTACTATGGCATGCACCAAGTTGTTACTAGTATAATAGTATGTATGGTCTATTTGCATAGCTGCACCTTGTTCACTAATGTTATTCATGTAATAGTGTTGTGTGTAGACAGCTCATACTAGTGTCTAAATTATTTCTATAAGTTTGTGCGGTTACTGGTGGACAGAATCACATTAGAGAACCACGACAGATTGCTGCTCGCTATATTTTTATCTGTGGCTGCATAACTGTCTGGTTTTTGTTTTCTAATGTTCTTCCAATTGGCTCAGTATCTACATATACTAAGTAGTGGTTCAGGACATTGTCCTGCATGTGGTAGCTATTTGCTCAGTGTGTTTTTTATAATCTTTATAATATATATTTACCATCTCAAAAGTGCTTACTCCTCTCTGTACTCTTCTTTTCTAGACCTAACACCACTCTTAAGTATTCAACTGCGGTACCACCTTTAACATTCCCATAAGAAAATTGCAGTCCGGGTCTGAACTGTTTGCAAACAGCTACAGTTAACTTTGAGTATGTGTCTAACTGTTTGAGCCAATCTTCATTTTCCCCTGGAGAGCACTGTGCTTTGGCTGTAAGCAGCCCCACCACCACCACCACCACCACACACATCTTCCACTTTCTCTTATTCCCTTCTGTTAGCAAATAGTATCCATAACTGATCAATACTGTGTGTTTGTTTATTTAAACTATACCACAGTAGCCTACTGATGCAAGGTTATCCTGGTTTTCCACCTGAGAAATTAAGACAAGACTTACACTTTCAGAGCAGTCCTTGGTCAATTGTGATTGTTTTTAACACATACTTGTCTTGCTTTGTGATAGGTTCTTGTATGAGGGGCTGGAAACAAACAGGGTCTCTACCCGCTTCGCTCCCAGTGGTCCCACCTTTATTGCACTCAAACCCCTCCCATCTTTCCAATAGCCAACCACAGCGCTAACCCAACACTACCTCCTCCATATTCCCTCTACTATCACACCTCCTCAACTGACATGTACAAGCATACCTTTCCTTTGCTCACTACATGCACTCTCCTTGCATATCTTACATCCTACCAAAGATCCATCATTCCCCCACTCAACCACTACCACTGTACTACTACTCACACCACCACCCATGTCTCACCCATACTCCGTTCCCCTCCCATCAGCTCAAGAACCATCCCTATGCACCCCCCCACATATTCTACCAACTATATTACTCAAACGTAAAGCATCCCTACAACTTAACATAGTAACCCTCCCACCATACCTATTACCCACAGAGAACAATCATAAAATTTCCCTTATAAACAAACACATTCAAAAACTGAGAAAACTAATAATCTCATGCATATCAAAACTAGCCCTAAGTGGAGACATCCACCCCAACCTTGGCCCTACCATCGCCAACTCCAATCCTCATAATCAGACTAGAAACCACAACTTCTCCCATATTACAGCCAATAGAAAGCCAAGTGACTTCCTTCTACTAAGCCTAAATATTAGAAGTATATCCAACAAAGTCCATGAACTCCATGCCACCATAGACTTATACTCCCCAGATATAGTCATCCTGACAGAAACCTGGCTAAAACCTCACATTACCAGTGAGCAAATACTCCCTACAGGTTACGGCATACTAAGAGTAGACCGGCTAAACAAAAAAGGAGGTGGTGTAGCTATAATATTTAAACAACATCTAAACATCCAGATCTTAAAATCATCAGCTCCACAAATAGGCAATGAAGAAATAATATATACCAACCTCAAAATTAACAGAAACAAAACCATCAACATAATTGGATGCTACTTCCCACCTGGCCAAAACATCCCTCCACTAGAAAACCTCCTCAGCTGGTCTACCCACCATCTCCCCCAAGAAACTATCATCTTAGGTGATTTCAATATTGACTGGCAATCCTGTTCTGGCAACAATCCAACCCATCATGTAGACCTTCATGGCTTCACCCAACTAGTCCAGTCACCAACAAGGATAAATAAAAACTCCAGCAAGCACTCTACCCTGGCTTGGGTACTAGTCAGTAAGAACCCCCAGTCATATATAACAGGCTGCTTATCAGATAGCCTCAGTGATCACTCCCCAACATTCCTACTCAAAAAATACCTGTACCAAGCTAAACCTGTCATCTATCGTCAAATACGTAAAAAAAATAAACTTTAACCCACTCGCATTCATCTCATCCCTCAAAGAATGTAACTGGCATGCTCTAAAGTACCTCAGTCTAGATGACACAGTTGAATCTTTTAATACTACCTTCCTGAACATCCTTAATTACCATGCCCCCATAAGATTTTCCAGAACCAAAGCACTACCCTCCCCATGGCTACAGAAAACCACTAAGTCAGAAATGAAAAACAGGGATAAAGCCTGGGAGCACTGGCGCAAAACCAAAACCCCCGCAGCTAGACAGAAATTCCTAGAACTACGCAATAGAGTCAAAAAGCTAATAAAACAGGACAAATTCCAATACTACCAGTCTGCCCTAGACTCCTCACAACACAGCCCCAAACAATTCTGGTCCTCCATAAACTCCATCCTCCACCCAGGTAAAGTCAGTATCCCTCCTCCTAACATCCCTCACTCCTTAGAAAATATTGCTACCTCATTCAACACACACTTCACCCAAACCATACTATCACTAGCTAAACAACACAACCCCCCTCCCCTCCAACCCACACCTTCAACTAGTAATCTCCTCACGGTCTTCTCTTTTTCTCCTGTACCTACCTCCAACATAAAAAAACTCTTAACTAAACTTAAACCCACCAAATTAGCAGCAGACAAACTCCCAAGTGAATACCTACAAATCGCAGCTGATGCTCTGGCCTACCCAGTATCCATCTTGATTAACCAATCTCTGTCAGAAAGTTACGTTCCCACATTGTGGAAAGTCTCACATATAATTCCCCTCCACAAAGGCAGACCCTCTGCAAAACTAACCAATTACCGCCCCATAGCTATTCTCTCTCCACTCTCCAAAATACTAGAGAGATGCATACACTCTCAGGTCTCACACTACCTCCTTACTAACAACCTCCTTTCCAGTACTCAGCATGGTTTCCGACCAAACCATAGCACCACCACTGCCTTGCTCTCCTTTACAAACACTATCCTTCAGCATAAAAGCAATGGCTATCTCTCCTCTGCTACTTTCCTAGACCTATCTAAAGCATTTGACATGGTCCCACACAAACAACTTATCTCTGTCCTCAATAACCTATCCTTCTCACAATCAGTCACCAACTGGTTTCAGAGTTACCTGTCTGACCGCCAACAATCCGTTGTGTGGCAGAATGACATATCTCCCCAACTACCTGTCTCCATAGGGGTTCCCCAAGGATCCATCCTTAGACCCCTACTTTTCTCTGTTTACACCAATAATCTAGCCTCTGCCACCAAACATGGCACACTCATCCAATACGCAGATGACTCTACCATCATCTGCTCAGCCCAGTCCCTACCCAAACTGCAAAAAGTCACACAGGAAGCCTTTTCCTCTGTTGAAACATGGTTATCCGATGCCCAATTAATACTCAACCCAAACAAAACTAAACTACTCATCTTCCAACCCACCAAACATACTCAAAACAACTCTCACTTTAACATCACAGCAAAAGACAACACCACTATATACCCAACTGAACACACCAAATTGCTAGGAGTGGAAATAGACAATAAACTAAAATTTGACATTCACATATCCATGACCATAAAAAGTCCACAAAAAACTAGGAGCATTATACAGAAATAAACAATTTCTCACCAAAGCAGCAAAGATTTCAATAGCAAATTCCCACCTTATCTCCACCTTACTTTATGCCTCTCCAGTATATACCAACCTAAGGCAATGTGATCTAAACAAGCTAGAGACCTGCTACAACAAAATCGCAAAATTCGCCACAGGGGCATCCTACCGTAGTCACCACTGTCTCTCACTTGCTGAACTGGGCTGGCTTGAACTCCCTCACCTCCTTCAGTGGTATCAACTCTCACTCACCCACAAACTAGTAAACCATCCACTAAATGTCCCATCCCTCCAGAATCTACTCCAACCCTATCACACCACCAGACCACTAAGATCCAGCAACAAAAATCACTTGCAGATCACTAAAGCCAATAACTCTGCTGGTGAAGCACTATTCTCTTGCGTCATAGCCAAATTATGGAACTCACTCCCACCCACAATTACCTCCATACCATCATGCACCAACTTCAAAACTTTATTAAAAGCGCACCTAAAAACATGCTGGCTATGCCCTTACAACTCCCACTCTAATATCATCCACCCCATCCAACTACTAACTTTCTTTCACCTCCACTAACTACCTTGATGATAGCAAGCTCAGATGCTCATAAGCTTAGTACTTATTATACAGCAGGAACTTCTCATTGTTACATTTGTTAATGCCTGTTATGTACTTCACAGATAAAGATTCTAGTTGTCTACTGATGTACTATGTTCTTCATCTGTAAATATGTTGTAAGTAATTTCTATGTTAAATTGTTAATCACTATGTAATCCAATGTAACTACTGTCTGTTTATTTTACTGTGGAGCTTTTCTCCCCGGGCCTCCGCTAAAAATGGACCCACGTCCAGTCGGACAGTCCCGGTCAACAAATTTAAATAAATAAATAAAAAATAAATAAGTATGTCACTTATGAACCTTATGTCTCAGATGTAGGAAATACATCTGATATAGAGCGCTTGGAAGGGCCTAAGGGCTTGGTATGCTGGCAGGACATATGATTATCCTCAGCAGGATATCCCTTTTATAAAGAATACTGAAGCAGTGATAAGGAAAGACACATATTTATACAGACATAGACCTAGATATAAACAGACATAATAGATATGTGCATAGGTACTTTTGAAGGCACAAGCCCAGAATTAATCTTCAAAAAGGATAAACATCTATAGAAAAATCCAGCTAGATTAAAAAAGGACAGAAGGTGGGTAAATCTAAACATAATGATTTACTGTTATAGTGACTCTCCCCAAACAAGATCCACAACTCTGATCAAATAAGCATCTCATCTGCTATACTGCAATTTAGCAACATTGCTCTTACCTGTTGATGTCTCTGCAGGTGGAATCATATATACATACACTTTTTGGAAGATATTGTAGAAAGCAAACTGAAGTCCTGCATAGGGAAACACAGCTACTAAAGTTGGGGTGAGACCTCTATAAAATGACCATGGGCCTTCAGTCTTGTACATGGTCACCACAGCTTGACGAAGGTTTCTATATACCTGGAATAAAAAATACACCTTTTCTGAGACCCTGACAAAGCCTACAGTATTTAATATGCAGAAACATTTTGTTATAGGCCATTTTATTTATAATCCCCAGAACAACTTTGTGCATCAAGATGACAAGAACAATAAGGTCAATTAAATTACAAATGGCAGATTTTGTTAAGACTGACTTTCTTTTTTGCTTTGATCCTCCTTGACAATAAGCACCCGACACCCTTCAGCTCCCTCAAGTCCTTATCTTATATACATTCTATTTGGGTTGCAGAATACAAGCTTCTTTCATTACCTCCCCTTTTGCAATTACTCCCACACAATATACACCCTTCCCTATATTCTTCCCCAACAATCTTTGGATGCCTTCATGTACCAAACAAACACATCTCTTTTATAGAGTCACTAAATAGATTGAATTCACTCTCTCTATCCTCACTGTACAATTCCAGACACTTTCTAGCACCCCCAACTCCCTCCACTTCCCTAACGCTCCCCCAAGCATGTTCAGCTTCCTATCCCCAAATTTAGGCCATCCACACAATTTTTTACACAGACATCTTTCATTAGCCTGCTCCACCCTTTGGGTCAGCCCCCCCTCTCCTTACAGCCTCCTGTTCCATTGTCATTTAACCCAAATCAGACCCACATCTATCCCTGCAGCCTCTCTTTTGGGCTCACTAATTGCATACCTACTGCAAAATCTGGTATTATGAACCTCTTTTTCCTTCAAGTCCTCATCTTTACTTTAGCTAGCTTTGACAACTTTCCACTCCAGAAAAGCTGTAAGAAACTCTCCATAGTTCCTTCAGCCACCTATCTTTGGGGACCATCTTCACAAGCCTCAACAAGAACATCAGCAGTTACACTACTACCGTCACTATCTCAAACCTGCCACTTAGGGACCACAAGAACATCAGCAGTTACACTACTACCGTCACTATCTCAAACCTGCCACTTGGGGACCACAAGAACATCAGCAGTTACACTACTACCGTCACTATCTCAAACCTGCCACTTGGGGACCACAAGAACATCAGCAGTTACACTACTACCATCACTGTCTCAAGCCTGCCACTTAGGGACCACAAGAACATCAGCAGTTACACTACTACTATCACTGTATCAAATCTGCCACTTAGGGATCCTACCATCTGAATTTCATAACATTAGAAAATCCCTGACCATTCCTTTGGAGTTCCACCCAACAACAGCTCTGGATCCTCCACTGTTTGTATTAATAGCAGGATCACTACTACATACTTCTATATGACTTGTAACTTGTACTCCAGGTAGATGTCAATATTTGGTCAGATCATGAACAATCAGATGTCCCCTAGTGTGTGAGGTTGTAGTCCGGGAGTCATGGCCATTAGAGAGTAGTCCATCGATAAACTATAACTCTCTCACTTTTTGTTCTTCTTCAGAGCTCAGGATAAAACAACAGAAACTATACTGAAAATGTTCCTCTATGGCAAATTAAGCCATACAAAGAAGGCAGCAAAAGCAATGTAGCTGAATGCAAAAACATATGTTCATTCTGTAATTACCTTCTTAATTTATTGATGGTTACTGGGAAAACACAGCCTAATCAAATTCAGGGTCTTCAAAATGCCTATCTTTGTGAGTGATAATACATGTCAGCATGTGTTTTTCCCAGGGTGACAGGGTAGAGTAGAAGTTGAGATTGTTGCCTCACAGCAATTAGTTCTCCGTTTCAGTAATCCGCTGGAGTGCCTCTTATGGAGAATCCACATGGCTTCTAATTCAAATTTTAGATGGAAAAACAGTATATTGCTGTGCAAATACATCTATTCATTCATGGGCAGTATGGAAAATAATCAGTCACTTATGGCATGGCTTTGGAATGAAGAAGGAAACCACAGCACCTAGCAAAAAGCCATACATACATGGAAGGCATAATTGTAAATGTTTGAGTGCTGTCACTGATGCAGTCATGATTTCAAGGATCTCTGCCACAGGTGGAGTCCTGTGTCTCCACATCACATTATAAGGATAGACATATGACCACTTTCTTTTTTGCACTCAAAGACTCACCTAAACTGAGAATTGCTATGTTGCCAAACTGTGACAGGATGAAAGACTAGAAACACAGCCTGTGCTATTAGTGCACCTCTTTAACCTCAGCAATCTGTCATAGACAGAGGGTCATACGGCGTGCAGAGAAAAGAAGTGAGGACAAACAAAACAAAAGAAAGGAAAGGAGAGAAAGAGATGGAATTTCATTCTGACCCCTGTTCCATATGACCCGGGTGCAAATAGTGGAAGGTGGGTGGGTGAAATTAGACTGCAGTAATTGCTACACTTGAACATCTACAAGTAGGTTGAAGAAACAACTGTACTGTGTCTTTTCTGTAAGTCACTGGTGTGATCATAACTTCAGGGAAGACTATAAAAGTTTCCTTTTGCTTCCTTTGGGTGGTTGATATCTCTGTGAAGGAGGAAGGCAACATGCCCTACAGGACTGCTATAGCAAACCTTGCTCTAGTTCTAGGTATAATGTCTAGCACATAATACATGAAGAAAGTGTAGCTTGTTGGCCATTCCCATAAATAACTAATTGACAATCCCTTCTTGGGAGCTACATTCTCTTCTGGAGCCCATGGTACACCTAGCTCAGTAAGCGTTTACCATGGAATTTGCAGCAGAAAACAATACAACAGGATATCCACTTTAAAACACTGGATTTCAGATGGGCAACCCCATACTTTTGTTTTATGCAAAGGCTACAAATAGCTGGTCAGTCATTATGTACACCTTTGTTCTATACCTTAATTGCCAGTGTACATTCAGGGAATGAAGGATACCAACCCCCCCTCCCTTTTTTTGTGTTTTTGGAAAAAATAATGGAAGATGATTTATTTAGTTCAAAGCCACCACCGTCACAACCCTTTGTGTTACAGCTGGAGTGAACAATGTAACATCTGACTGGAACACCAGGAAGGGCTCCTTACACATGACAGCCTGCAGTTCAAGATCCTCTTGACCAAAGTGATCAACAACAAAAATATTATATTTAAGGAGAGCAAATTTATGTGAGCTGAAAGTTCTGGTTTCTCTAGCATAAAATTCAGGCCCCAGGATGATACAATTTACCTCTTTGGTGGTCCAAAGCATGATACCCCTTTCATAGAGAGCTTTATGGCTTTTTTTGAAGAAGCAAAGACACTGGAACACAGATATGATGTGATATTTTTTATTGGACTAACACAGATTTTGCAGTTACTTGAGCTGTAAGGCCATCAGGAACTTTTTTATCTATGTGTTTACCTGGTAAGCCCACTGGACAAACTGCCACTTTCCAGGGCCAACCCGGAAGCACTTTCCAGTTAAGTGTCAAATGGGTAAATAATAGGGGAAGGAATCAAACCCTGCATCCTTGGCACATGAAGCAGCTCATTAACAGTTCAGAGCTTTAGTTCTGTAGGCTAACTGCCAGGCTGTATGTGTGTCTATATGTATGTGTGTGTTCAAGGAGAAGCTTTAAAAATCCAGGTCATAACCTATCATAAAGCTAAAGTTTCAGGTTCACAAACTCACAACCATACATATACACACACAGTTTGTCTTTGAGGTGTAGTGGTCATACTAAAAATCCACTTCTTACTGTAAAGGTTCTTGCATGATGCAAAGAGATCCATTGCCAGTATTCCCCACTTTTGTGTCAGAGACAGGACGACCTTTCTGTGCAATGCCCCTTCATGAGTGTCTGAAGAGGTCCTGCTCAGCTGACCCTCAAGGAGATTGTGTCTGTGTTATGTATCCTGTCCTTAGAGTTATGCCATGACTTATGGCCATTCCCCCTGTTTTAATGCCATCCTGAACAGCTGACAGGAGTGTATTTCTATGTTTGTTGATCTACCATATATCAGATCTACATCAGTATGGTGTAGTCTAACAATTCTCAGGATTCCTGGATTCAATGTTAGATTTGAATGTTTGTAGAACATACTGAACTGCCAGCTTCTCCTTTAAGTTTATATGGAGTTTGGTCTCTTACCTGGTCTATTGGTCCTGCACATTTAGGACCTGGGAGTGAATCTCTAAGCCTGCCCTGAGGCATCCATAGTTAGGGTCTGGTTGAAGGCAAGGAGGCAGAATAGCACTAGTTTGTACTCTTTGACAGAGGAGATCAACCAACGCAATTCTTTTTTAAGCATGGGAGAATGTATCCCAGTGAGTATGCAAGCTGGACCCCCAGACTCCTGTGGTACCACTGGGTTTTCCTTATATGTATGTCAGCCAAAGGGAGCCATGTGCTTAAAGATCCTGAGGATCTCTGTGGCTGTCCATATCAGTTCCTTAGTGAAATCATTAGCTGGAAGAATTATGTGAGTGATAATATGTTGTCCTGAAGTAGAAACACCCTTGTCACCTGAGTGTCTAGGAAAGCTCCAAAGAACACTGTCTCCTGTAAGAGTTCCAATCTTAACATCTGCAGGTAAAGGCCAAGAGTCAGCAGACATAGTTGTGCAAAAGTGAGGACCCTTACTGCCTCCTCCTTCCAAGATGCCTGGAAGAGATGATCTAGATATGGATAAATATTTATGTCCTTTGACCTGCAGCACACAATCACTGGTGTTAGACATTCTGTGAAAACTCTTGGAGCAGTGACCACATGGTAAAGAGATTAACTGAAGTAACAATACCCTGCTACAAATCTCCTATCCTTGTGAATGAGGATCGGCAGGCATGCATCTTCCTGATCCATGAGATGAACTGAAGTAACAATACGCTGCTACAAATCTCCTATCCTTGTGAATGAGGATGAGCAGGCATGCATCCTTCTGATCCATAAGATGAACTGAAGTAACAATGCCCTGCAACAAATCTCCTATCCTTATAAATAAGGATGTGCAGGCATGCATCTTTCTGCTCGAGATGAACTGAAGTAACAAAGCCACACTATAAATCTCTCATCCTTGTGAATAAGGATGGGCAGGCATGCATCCTTCTGATCCATGAGATGGACTGAAGTAACAATGCCCTGCTACAAATCTCCAATACTTGTGAATGAGAATGTGCAGGCATGCATCCTTCTGATCAATGAGGAGTAGGAGTGCCTTTGGACTTTGCAAGGGAATGGATAGATTGAAGTATCAGCATTCTGAATTTTTGTACTGAAAGAGACTTTGTTTAATTTGGACATGTCAAGAGCGAGTCACAAGGACAGTCTTCTGCTTGAAGCCAAAAACAGCCTTGTGTAAAAGTCTTCTCCATCTTGCCCCTTAGGGTTCTCTATTGTAATATGAGCTGCAGGATGGGGATTAAATAAGTACAAGGTGCTCTTATTTTACTGGTATATTTGGCATTCCTTTTGCCCAAAGTTTTTTCTTGGACTCTAGATAATACCACTTTGCAATGTTGCTTGTATTCATCTGTCTAATGTTATCTTCCTCCACTCATCCAGGCAAACAGGTAAGTCTCCTTTCTAAGCTTGGAAGTTGTAGGGGCTGGGGTACGGAAAGAGGGAGAGATGTGGATATTCACAGCTCATCCTCAAAGGAGGCAACAGTTTGTTGTTCTACCTGCCAAGTTTAATCAACTTGCCATTTTTTCCTGTAAAGGGTTCACACCCTTTTGACGGTTTACCCTTCCCTGGCTTTCTACAGAAAGGTCCCTGGTTACATGGGAAGTTTCTGTTATACTAGAAGGATGGAACATATAGTGAGCTCTGTCCGTTACTTTACCCTTCTCTTCTAGACTCTTAATGACCTCATATGCTTGTGGCCAAAAAAGCAATTCTTTATCCAGAAGAGAGGCACTCAGGTTTGGCTTTACTATATTCAACTAAAGGCTGTATACAAAGTAAGCATACCTCCTCAATACCGTGCCAGTGGCAAATGTCCTGCAGACTATTTGCAGCACCATAAGCACAAATGATGCTGTGCCCACCTCACTGAATGATAGTCTGTACGAGTTGTCCTAATAAACATCTAGAGTTGCTCCTGAGTCAAATCAAGATCCATCATTTGCTAACAAATACGCTCCTGAAGCTTCAAAATGGGGGCCCAACAGTTTAAGACTATAAAAGATAAAGTAGCTGAGGTATACATTTGTCTATTTTCTTTATAATTAAGAAAGCATTTCTCCCAGGAGGTATTTTAGCCCCTTTCGTTGCTTCTAGAAATAGGGCATCTGGGTCTACCACTGAATTCATATCACTGCATAACTGGTGTCCCTGAGCCATGTAAAATCTGTCTGGCCTTTTAGGATGGGGAAATCTGGGTCTGGAGAACTGGCTTCAAATATGTCCAGGTTTGCTTCTTGTACAGGAGGAACTGTCACTGGTTTGGGATGGGGAGGGGTCATAGTCTAACAATTCCAATTCACTGTTTCGGACATCAAAAAGCTAAGCAGTATGCCACTGAAAATGGTTCCTTCTAAAGGCTAAGGTATCTCCAGAAGTGAGGTTGTCCAGTAGTGAGTCTGTGGCTAAGGTGTCCTCACTACAGGTATTGTAACCTGGGGTGGATATCTGTGACCTACATATCTCAGTTATCCTCTTTCTGCAGCTGATGTCTGGTTCTTCAGAGTATTTGACAAGCAAAGGTGGGATGGTCATTGCTATACTTAGGAGGGTGTTTGCCAGACACTGACTGCTGACATGTCCCAACTGCCAGCCTTTCAAAAGGATTAAGAATCCCCGGGGCAATGAGAGCCAGTAATGTGCTGCTTTTAGCAAAGCCAGGAGGCCATCCAGTGAAGACCTTCTAAGCTGCAACCTAAGGTATTTGAGAGAAAGTTGCAGTTTAGAGCAATTAGTTACACATTTATTGTCCAGAATTAACAGAAGTAAGCCCTCTTCCCCCTTCTTAATAGGATGTCTCTCTATGGACACCATAGAGTAGTCACCACTGAAGTTGTCTGCTCTATGTTCATTCCAGACAGATGTGCTCAGGTCATATGACATAATAGCCTCTAGAGGAGCTTCATGGTAAGTGAACCTTCAGACGCTGAGCTGAGGGAATGAATGAGTACCACCTCATTACTGGTGTCCTTGGACAGAGAAGGCCCTGGAGCATTCTCTGACTCCTCAGGCCTACAGCAAGACTTTCAAGGGTGCATGCCCAATCTCTATGAGATGTCTTGAAGAATGGCAGATGAAAAACACTGGCTTTTTACAGTTTAAATGTATAAGCACATTGTCTCACTAAGCTTTGATTATCATTTCAGTCCTAAATTCTTTGCAGACGTTGCACAAGTCAATGCTGCAGTCAAGGCCTAAACAATAATTTTAAGGACAGGCATGATAAGCATGTTTAATCTATCTTTTGTGGGCATACTTGGTCTGCTTAGCTAATATCCCCAGCTATCTGGATGGGGTGGGATGGGAAAGGAAGGAAGCTCAGTCTCAGTCAAAAAAATACTAAGCTCTCTAAACAATAAGAGAAATTGACAGCCTTGTAACCGGATTCACTACAAGCCATTGGATAATGTAATCACTATACGAAAATCGACAAGGAAAATCCCCTATGGGACAGTTATCTCACTCTTGGAAGCAAGCCAGCTAAGAGACTAAGAATACGAGTAATATACACAACTGCAAACTATGTAGCTAGAACGATCTGAAGATGGCGTCAGCTGACACAAAAAGTAAGTAATGCTGTACTTTTGGACATGCTTGATTAATGATATTGGACTAGGTCTCGAATATACTCTCCCCCAGGCTGTGTTTGATTAATCTGTGGTGAAGTCTGAGCCCCCAACTTGAGCTGTACCTTATTTACCCACTATGAGAGCTCTTTCAATATAGAAGTTAAGAGGGGATAGGATATTTCAAAGACTGAGTGTAATGACACCATCTGTTTCTCAGACACTGTTGCAGAATCCTCATGTACAGTCTTGGTACAGTGACCATCAATGTGCAGGGGGCAATTACCCCAAAACTATCAGAAAAGTACAGTTGTGTACACTTACCATAAATGTAGATGTTCAAGTGTATTCACTGTTGCAGATATCACATTTGGGTTATCCCTGCCAGGGTGGCCCTCGGCCAGCCCAAATACCAGAGGCTTAGTATTTCTGTGTCGGTTGCTGTTGCTTCAGGACTAATGTCAGGTCGTCAGTAGTATAAAGCAAGGCAGCCGACGCCATTACATCAGTTTTCCTTGCCCTAACCTGTCAGGGGTCCCCAAATGTGAGCCAGGTTCTGGTGGAAGAACCCCACCAGTAGAAAGTAAATACCAATATGTCCCTTGTAAGGAAATAGAAGAAAGAAAAGGGGGATGGAGGGAGGGAAACCAGGACTGCAGCAGTGAATACACTCGAACATCTACATTTATGGTAAGTGTACACAACTGTACTATGTTCTTCATGTTTCACTGTTGCAGTCATCACATTTGGGTTGATTCCCAAAGCTGAGGAAAAGGGTGGAGGCAGTCAAGGAAACTAAGTTTGCTATCAGTGAAAACTCTTCAAATCCAGCTTCATACAGACCCATTTCAAAGTTTAGACCATGATTATAAAGTGCTTATGTCTGTACTAGCTAAGAGAATGGCGAAGGTGCTGCCAAAATTGATAGATATGGATCAATGTAGTTTTATGGAGGGGGAGCAAACATTTAACAAAATTAATAGAACAATGGTGATCCAGAAGGAAGCAAATTTAAAAAAATACTGCTGTAGTTGGTCACGATGCAGAGAAAGCATTCAAGTGTCAGCCAGAATTTTATGATTAGGGCAATGATAGCATATCTGTAGCATATCTGTTCCCCAACATAATAATAGCATTAATAAGGAAGAGATATGAAGGGTAAAAGGCAAAATTTAAGGTGAAAGCATTTCTCTCCGACAAGCTATGCTTGAACAGAGGAACCATACAAGGGTGTCCCCTTTCCCCTATGTTATTTGCTTTATACAGTGTCACTGGTAAACAAAACAAGGGATACACAAATTCAGGGATATAACTGGCATGGTTATCAAGAAAAGTTCTTTATTTACAATTATTTTGTACTTGATAAATCCATAAAAGGACACTTTGGTGCTGTGAAACATTTTAAGATAGTTTCAAGTCTTTTCAGGATATAAAATAAATGAAAATAAAACAATGCTACAATGGCAAACTATGTACCCACCCATGAGCTGGTTCAGCAATACCCATATTTATGCGGCATAAGGTGAGCCATTTAGGTGCAGGATTAAAAAGGATTCTACTACCGCATCTAAGGATGTGTGGGAAGAAGCTAACCAAATCATACTATGGCAACTTTTGGGATCAAGGAGCCTAATGGAGGACAAGCCGAACATCTCTCACTTTTCTCTTTATCTATATAGCCATTTTCTTTATCTTTAGATATTTCTTTAGAACTATTTGCCTTTGCCTCTGTCTAAAGTTTCAGCAGCCTGTCTCTTCAGCACTTTTGGACAGCTGAGAAGGGTGTGAGAATCTGCAGAAAATCCAGTTTATACTCTAGTAGAAGCTGTGAAAAGATCTCAGAGTATCAACTTGTTTTTTGCTGTCAAGTAAATCCCTTTGGCTGAAAAAAGGACAAATATCGCATTCAGCATTTAAGTGATCAGGGCCAGTGCAATAAATACATTGAGTGTACAGATCCTTGAGCAGGATTTTGTGCCCACATTTGAGGCATTTTTTAAAACCTGAAGCCTTTTTCCATGTCCTCCATGAAATACCCCCACAAACAATGTCTGTAAAACAAGCTAAACTTCTACATACTAAGTTGTAATGCCTAAAGAAGGGAGACAGGATACTGTCCTGGTAATGTATGAAGAAAACACGGCACTTATCTTAAAATTTTTGATAAGAGAAGTGCTGGAGATTTTCTCTGGCAAGCAGAGCAACAAATGATATCTGAAGCTCCTCTGCTATTATGGGAAAGAGGCGCTTCAGTGCTGAAGTAGATCTGAAGTTATTTGCTGTCTTGGATTCCTCTCAAGATGGATTTCTCAACTTTCAACACAAACAGAACAGACAACATAGAAGTGATTTGACAAGCAGATCCTAAGTCATCAAAAGTAGAAGTTAACAGGATCAGAATTCACACTTCATCATTACATTAAAGGTAATTGTTTCACATCAGACTGTGACTGCATTACCTGTTACTTGCCTCAAATATCTTTTTAATTTGCCCAAAAGATATTTGATGTCACTTGAGCCATGTCATTTTTAGGCAAGAAATGAAAACAGCATTCACATTTTTTCACACATTATCTTCACTTTTTTTTTAATCTGTTACCATAAAGCAGGGTGATATGAAAGCTACACTGAAAAGGTTACTAACACATCTGTGAAAATGAATGCACACTTAATATTCATATTTTAGTACTTCACTTTTCATCTGTAGTCCATTCTCCCATACAGCAGTCTATTCACTCTGCTTGCTTTACACAGACCAGCACTGTCAAACCCACCACTGAAACAAAATACAGGGCCTCAATAATGATATTGCAAGCTATACTGATAATATTAGATTAACTGCTGTGATGCCATCACAAAAAGGACAAAATATTATTAATCATTGAAATAGCTCCACCCCTCTATTATACTGCTCTACGTACTGAGTGACAAGTCATAAGATACCAAAGTTTGCAATCAGAAATGAGATTAAAGTGGGATTGAGACACCCACGCAGTTCCAACACTAGTGGTAGGAGCATCAGGTCTAATAAAGAATTTTCAGATGTACTGAAATATTCTACCAATACATGTAGCCCAATGCGAACTATGAAAGGAGCCAATTCTGGGTACATTGCAGTTGTTTAGAACAGCACTGTTCACAAACATCAAATACTGAAGCAATACGAATTTCTTGAACTCTAATCATATCATGACTCAGTCACAGTATTAGAAACCCAAAACATTTGGAGAAAAAAACTGCTAGCAATTCTTTTCTACACTATAGCAATTTATCCTGTTGTGCTAAAACAACAAAAATGCACACCTCAGGTGATAACATTTTATTTAATAAAACATTTACAAAGCTTTTTATATGGGCTAATAAGTACAGAATGATAAGGACACAAATGCACCGTGGCACTTAACCCACAAGATGCCACTATGCACACATGAATAACAACAAAACACTAATGTATATGGTAAAAGGATTCTTATACATTGCAATCATTTTCTAATGATTTTAATGAGAGACATGATTTACTGTTAACGCCGAAAACATACAAAGTTAAAAAGCACTGTAAAACGTTTAACAACTGTAAAACAGGAAGAAATCTGCAGGATCTACAAAGAGGGACTTTACCTTTGGTTCACCCTGTGCAGCAAAGCGAGTACGTAGTGTATCCAAAGGTTGAATGGCCAGAGTTGCACTACAAGCAGCCAGACCTCCACATACAAAATGAACTGCAGGATCTCTGGTGTTGAAGGAAGTAGCAATATGCACAAACTTGGTCAACCCTTCAAAGCTCACAAACTATAAAAATAAAACAAGCATTGAAGCCTCATTTGTGTGCAGGTACTCATCAAAATATAGGAATGCAAAAGAATGTTTCAGTTCTGTTAGTACATGCAACATGTCAACATACAAGACTATTGTAAAGTTCATACTATACTACTGGTAAATGCTCCCCCACCTATTTTTATTGAAACTACATCACTCTGTGAAAGCATCAGTGAACAAAGTATGAATGTTTTTTCTCGTAACTTCAAGAGGATACTAAAATGTCAGTATGTTACAGAAACAAGCTAAAATAAACTGCTAGGCCAGGACAGGCCTTTTGTTCACAAACCTGAACATGATTTTATGGCTGCATAACACAAATGTTATCATAAAGCAGCATGCAAGTTTTAGGACTTCCACTACTCTTTCTGCACAGCTCTGTAGCCCTAATTACTTGCTTTTGTTCGGGTCCAACTACTACTATGACTATCCAGTCTGCAGCTCAGACAATACTTACTCATTTGTTCCCCAAGGGGCAGCAGCCCATGACCCAGTTCATTTCTCCTGGACTGAAAGCTGAGAATGGGTACAGTTACCCTAGATGGAGAGTGGAAATTTATGCTTAGTCCTAGCAATCACACCATGGCTGTTATATTCACATTACACACTTACCTATGAATTTATGACTCTCTTCACACAAACTTTTCCATTTTGTAGTGTTGCACAGTGCAAATACAAAAGGTCATGATTCACCCCTTTGGTCACCAGCAGCTCCACCTTCCCCAAGTGACAGAAGCAGTGGTAGCTGATGTGTTCATAGGATATACAGTGCAAATGATAATAGGTTGCTAAACAATGTAGTGTTAAGTCACTGAAAATGAGGATGGACTCCAAAACTGAGCTTCAGCATATCAGACGAGAGTCAAAAGACTGCAGTTTGGATGCATCACACTGTCTGAGGGCAGACAGAAGAGGTGGGGCTGGAAAGCAAACAGGATGAAAGAAGATGGATTTGAGGAAACACTGCTTCATGGAGAAAGTGAATCGACTGTACAGATTAAGTTATAAAAAAGAGTAAAAAGCTAGTTGGGACATGTTGTTGAGTCTTTCGGCTTTTCCCAGTTAGGGGTCGCCACAGCGGAACTCCAGTCTGCTAATGTTTGGTAGTTGATTTTTACGTGCCGAGTTACCAGCCCTGACGCACAACCTTCAACGAAGGTATGCCCATTCACGCATGTCTCCATGCAGAAGACGCTCTAGCTGAGAATCGAACCAGACAGCATCTTATTGTGAGGCGACAACGCTACCGCAGCACCACCACCGCGGGTCTAGTTGGGACATGTACAGTTTATATATTACATATGTGTGTGTGTGTGTGTGTGTGTGTGTGTGTGTGTGTGTGTGTGTGTGTGTGTGTGTGTGTGTGTGTGTGTGTGTTCATGTGCTTATGCATGCATATATAAATTTCCACACCAAAAAAGCAAAGCACCACAAGTGATGGTAAAAATAATTTAGTAGACTGGTTTCGCTGCAACCTGCAGCTTTATCAGTATCAAAACAAAAACTGAGAATGAATCCATATAAAAATTAGTAGTAATCATATGACCACTGAATCCCTTCAACATAAAGGAACATCTGTAAAAGTAACAAATTATAATCACAAAATATATAGAATGCACTTAGAAATGCAATAAATTTGTCTATGATTTAATAAAAAGTTTACAAAGTTTTTTTTATATGGGCTAATAAGTGCAGAATGATAAGGACACATATGCATTGTGGCGCTTAACCCATCCTTCAGAAAAATTGAATCAAACAGTTAAAAATACATAACTAAATTCCCAATTCATAAATGTGCATTTAAATTCAGTGAAAGCAAAGCTACTAGAGATGCTATCCACAATTGCTTCTTATTATTCAAACTAGAATTAATATGCCCTGTTATCATACATTTGGTCGTAAACACCATCAATACATATAAATAAAAAAATGTTCTCCAATGTGTCAAATAATGTTTTTACTGTGAACTCCATGATCCTTTAAAAATTTGGAATTTTGACCCGCAGTAGCAGAATATAAAGTAAAATCATAAATGGTGTTACAATCAACTTACCCTTCTCCTACAAAGACAAACAAATCAGCGGAACCAAACAAAGCTTTATTATCCAGAGAAGCATCCAGTAACTTAGCTTTAATGTTATCTGGCAATGGTTGAAATCTTAACCAAGAATACCTTCGCAAAACAGAGCCTGATGCAAATGCCATAGAAGATGCTTCTGATGCATAACTACGCTTAGTTGAACATCTTGCCTGTGAAAGAAGAGCCAAAGCATATCTGGTCATGTGAATCTGATAATTACTAGCACAGAAAGCTAGGATAGCAGAAGTATAAACCTTCTTCCCCAGCCTTTTCATAGTTCTGTTTTCTTTATCAGAAGGGAGAAGTGATGTAGATGGCAGTAATCTGGAAGGTTTATCCAAAGCTACAGAGACCACAGCAGGATCAGCAGATGGACATCTAAAAAGAAGTTTTCTATCCGCTGGCACTTTGTAAATGTGGCCTGGCTTCTTAGAGGCCGACAGCTGAGAATCTGGAGTTTGGGATGCTGAAAAGAGAGAATCTGGAGTTTGGGATGTTGAAAATAAATCATCCATAAAGCAGGTAAAACCAGAGGAACAGCAGAAGAAGGGGACTCCATTTGCAATAGGTCATAATATCTCTACTGCACATCACTAACCTGGGAACTATCCCATTTGAAAAACTCCCTCATTTAGGAAATAAGTTTCCTGAAAAGTAATCTCTCTTCTATGAGAGAATCAGTACCATTACACTCCTCTTCTGGAGAAGCATACTCCAGAGGAGAAGAAATCTGGGTAGAGCAGACTAAGGATTCATCATCTGAAGGAAATTCTTCCTCAGAATAATCCTGTTCCCTTATTCTGTTTTGTGGTGAAGATGTCCAAGGCACAGTGGGGACAAAGACACCAGGAGGAGGCTTAAGGGCCATAAGGGCAGTAACATTAAATAAACCTTGTATAAAACTCTACCATTCACTTTGTGGATCTCTGGCGGGAGTGGAATACTTAGTCTTTTGCTTAATGTCCACATCTGCCTTATGAAAAGTGGAAGAGCCTGACATTGGCCTACACTCCACAACTGTATTCAGGACTTCCTCCCTAACTAATATTTGAGGGATCCCCCTACGGCCTTCTAAAATCATGAGTCTCAGTTTCCCCTGAACATCGGAAGCGGATGTCTACAGTGCCTCTGTGGACATGCCTGTCATTGGACCCATGGTGTCCTCCGAAATGGTTTCAGCCGAAGAATCCAAACTAAGGACCGAATGAATCTCTGGGCCTTCTTCAGCTTCGAGAGAGACATCAGACACAGGAAGTGCAGCTGAAGAGCCAGACCTAGGCTATTTGGCCATTCTCTTCACAATTAACTCGGCAGAAGACCCAGATGTACCCTCTATAGCTTTTTTCACTAAGCATTCAAGACATTTTTTCTAGATAAATAGCTAGTGAGGACAGCGGGCTCAGCAAAGTCTTAGGCACAAAGGCCTGCCAAATGGAACTAGTCTTTTGGTTGTGGGTAGGCCCTAAACAAAATAAGCACTGGTTGTGACTATCTTTATGTGGAATTTGTCTCCCATACTGGCATTTGTCTTTCCTGAATGACATGAAAAAAACTCAGACACAGCAGCAAATAAGGAGGAGAAAAAAAAAACAATGGGGCATTTATCTGAAGTGGCTTGATACTGTAGCAAACAACTTGGGTGAGCAGACTGACAATCGAAGATGGCGTCTGGACTGGTGACAGAAAAGCTCTGAGCGTAGTACATCTAGATGTAGTATTTATGCCCTAGGTATGCAGAGAGCATACATGCAACGTCTCATGTACTTGTAAGTAGTAAAAGGTTTTGGTATACTGACCGGACGTCGGGTCTCCCTTAAAGTATCTCTCATGTTATGAAACTGTAAACTAGAAGGACATACACCTATGTGGTAGGAGCTGGTTAAGAATGTTATTAAATTTTAATAGGTACCAATGTTTCTGGATAATATCACAAAAAGCCCTAGTATTTACACCAAAGGTGGTGGTAAACCTCAAGCTCTCAGCTTTACATGTCTGTGGGAAATTTCTAGAAAAGCCTTAATAACTGGGTATCTTATCTTAATTTTAAGTTGAGTAACTACCAGAATTGCTTAAAATCCTTAATCTGAAATTCAGAAATAGAAGAAAAAAGAACATCTTGTTGACTCTTACTGAAAAAAAATCAGTTTCATCAGCAGAAAGCTCTTTTGAAGAAATCTTTACCATGACTAGATTAACACCATTAAATTTGTCATCATTTCAACATTTAAGGCAGTGTTGATACATTCTGCAATATTTTCTCCAGAAGTTTCATGCCTCCATTCCTTCTTCAAAACCTACTACAAACGCCTGCTCAGGTACTAAAGGGTTATTTTGAACAACAGTATTGGATATTTTCTTAATGCCTAATCTGTAGGATTTATTTCTCTATATTCAAACTGATTCATTTATTTTGTGACTATAATTGGTTACTTTTGTAGATATTCCTTTAAAATAAAGGGCTTTAGAGGTCATATGATTTCTCCTAATTTTTAAATAGATTCATTGTCAATTTTTATTTAGATACTACTGAAGCTGCAAACTGCAGAGAAACTGGTCTACTAAACATTTTTGTGGTGGTGTGCTTTTTCAGTGTGGCTATTTCCTTGTGTACACATACACCAGTTTACTTTTCTACTTCGTGCACTTGTGCTGTTCCTTTGCGCACTCGCGCACACACACACACACATGTGTGTGTGTATAAACACGTACATGTGTGTAAACATCTACATCTATATCTATCTATACAGGGGGAGACAGACAGCATGCATTCACACACAGACACACACACACATACATACATATATATATATATATATATACATACATATATATATATATATATATATATATATATATATATATATATATATATATATAGAGATATGAATACAGGCCAAGTGACTGATGGAGCTTGGATCACATGCAGTTCCAACAGTCACAAGTTGGTAAGGTGCACACCCATTGTACTGTCTAAATATAGTTCAAAAACTAAAATTATTACATGTTATTTACAGGATAGAAGGCCCTCTGCATCTCCTACAACCTACACAATTTTAACTCAGCAAATCGCATATCAGTGGGGAAGGAACAGAACTCCAAATCCCAAATGGCCATGTGATTGCATTAACTAGCTCTACAGCAGTTCAATGTACCCGATTGTTGACAAACTTGTCTTCAATTAATGGAAAGTCAACAAACAGGAACATCAATCAGGAGATCCATATGCATATGCATATATAGATATACTTTTGTGCAAGCGCACACACACACACACACACACACACACACACACACACACACACACACACACACACACACACACACACACCTGTTTCTACATATGTATATCTATAAATCTACATGTTTATATTCAGATGCCCATACAAACACATATTTGTATTTAATGGAAATGGACCTACAACATATCACAGGGACTCAGTACTGCATTTTTACACGTGGGGGGGGGGGGGGTTAAAGACAACTACACTGGTTCTCAGTGGGAAAGCACACTGCCCAGATCGACCATACTCCTTACCCTTCCAAAGATTCACTACTAAAGTGGAAATAAAGACCGATGGACCTATTTTATCACAGAAGTCATGTCAGAACTAATGTCTGTATTTTCCATTGCTCTTTTCTTTGCTTCCTTTACTTGTATGGAAAGCAGGAACATACATTACATGCCTTATTTTAGTAGCTTGGATGGACTCAGCACAGCATCCACAGTACTAGACACTACAAACAGTAATGCCACCACCCACATGCACAGGTATTTGAGAAAAAGGCATACTGTGACCCTCCCCACCAAAAAATAAATAAATAATGGCAGCAAGTACAAAAATGCAAAAAAGTTGATGAAAACATCAGTACAGAAATTAAACAATTATTAATAAAAACTAACTGAAGTAATACAGACCACCAATTCAGCTACTGCATGTTTTTGGAATGAGGGAAGATGCCAACACAGACACAAGGAGGACATGCAAAAAGGCACATAGGTTAGGATCTGAACTGGAGCGCTACATGCAATGAGGCAGCACTATTAACGCTGCCCACAGGGGTGTGTGAGAATGCATAGCAGATTGCTATCCTACCCTGGAACAGTGTCAATGCACTTACTGAGCACCAGGATGTTTCTAGTTCCTCTGTAATCCAAAAATGGATATGGAGGTACCAGAAAATGAAGGAATAAAGTGTTGAGGAAGACTGAGGAAGTAAATATAGAAAATGTACTGGGACTTTCAAGATGCCTACTTCACTTATCAACAGGTTGATCAGATCACTCCCTGTGTGAAAACTAAAACGCACAAAAAAGTCAGTATAACTTATCAGTTTGGGTATTTATTGGCTAGTAATTACGCAGCCTGAATGCCAGCAAAGAATAAATTTGGGTTACCAGCAAAGAACAAGCAAAAAATACATTTGGAGAAGAAAGTTTGAAAAAAGCCAGAAAATGAGTAGAAAAAATTCTTGGCTCAAAAGAATCTTGCAGTCATTCAGCAAAAAGCAGCTTAGCTTTCAGCTTTGGTAGAAGAAAAACAAATCAGATGTACACAGATGTGCTTAAAAGAAGTGAAACCATGAAGGAATATATTAAAGTCAAAGAAAAAGGCTAGGAAAAGAATAGAAGCTTTAACTAGCTATACAGACGAACTGGTAAAACTGAAAAAAATCAGAGGGTGAAATGAAAAACCCTTATCACCTGCCGCAACCTTTCAACCTTTAACCCAGACGCTTTTAAAACCCTCACCTCTAAAATTAACTGGAATTTCCTTACTCTGCTCCCACTCAATAACGCAGTAAATGACTTCAACTCAACTTTCCTAAAGATTTTAAATTCTCTAGCCCCACCAAGAAAAGTTTGATTAAAGGCAAACATTTCACCCTGGCTAACTAAAACCACCCGTACCCTTATGAAATCCAGAGATAGGGCATGGAAAACATGGGCAGAAACCAAACTTCCAACTGACCTCCTAAAGTATAAAGAACTTGGAAATCAGACAAAAAAAACCAACAAAGACAAAAAAGATTTTTTATTATAATCCCCCAAAAACATTAAAATCTGATCCAAAAAATTCTGGAATGCTACAAAACAAATACTACATCCAGGTAACCCAACTTCACCAAACCCATGTCCTGACAACTCACCTGAAAAAACTGCCAGTACTTTCAACACCTACTTTATCAAATCCATTTCAAACTAATTAACCCCAGCCTCTCGGATAACACTTCAAACCTCCCTATAACACTTCAAACCTCCCTATACACCCTCAACCGCTATCTCCGTAAACTCCTTCTCTCTCAAACCTGTCTCCACTGACTATATCACAACTCTACTCTCAAAGCTCAAGCCATGCTCTGTATCAGCAGACAATATTCCTTCTTACTTTCTCCAAATTGCTGCACACACCCTTGCTATGCCTGTATCTATACTAATCAATCACTCCATCTCAGACTATAGTGTTCCTTCTATCTGGAAATAGTTTTACACTCTTCCTATTCATAAAGGAGGTAATGCCACAGAAATATCTAATTTCAGACTTATCGCTGTCCTCTCACCTCTTGACAAATGTATACACAAACAAGTCATGCATTATATCTCTTACAAAAAAACTTCATTCCAACACAGCATGGCTTCCATCCCAAGCATAGTACAACCATAGCTCTACTATAATTTCTTAACACTTAGCCCTTGCTAAAGATGATCACAAATTCATAACTGGTCTATTCCTTGATCTTTCTAAGGCTTTTGACACTATGTCACAAACTCTGGTACTTAGTAAACTTATAGACCAAAACTTCTCCCCTGATACAGTTGCATGGTTCTCTAGCTATCTCTCTGATAGGCTGCAGTCAGTATGATGGGACTCAGCACTATCTACCCCTCTCTCAGTAATAACTGGTGTTCCCCAAGGTGCCATTCTTGGACCTCTACCCTAATATCTTCACTAAATCACTCCACTCCCTCTTGTCCTCAGTCTAACATTGTCCAATACGCAGATGACTCTACAGTCATAACTATTGCTAATTCCCCCTTAGAACTGCTAACAAATATCCAGACATCTTTCAACTCAGTAGAGGCATGGCTAATTAATAATCAGCTCATCCTCAACCCTAAGAAAACAAAATTGCTACTCTTTCTATCTAAATCTGCAAACCACATTAAAAACTTTTGTTCTCCGTAAGGTCCCTAAACATTTCGTTCTCTATAAGGTTCCTAAATAATACTCCTATAGAAGTCGAAACTAGCACAAAACTCCTTGGCATTACCATTGACAACCAACTAAAACTCGATCTTCACATTAACAATTGTATCAAAAAAATCCACCAAAAGCTAGGACTACTGTACAGGAACAACAAATTCCTAACTACTGAAGCTAGGATTTCTCTTACCCATGCCTACCTTCTACCATGCTTAACCTATTGTTCCCAAATAATCAAAAATCTGAACTCCTCCCTACTTACCAAATTAGAATCAACCTACCACAAAATAGCTAGATTTGCAGCTCAACAAACATAAATCTCACCACTGTTTCTCCCTAGAATACCTGAACTGGCCTAAACTACCTCACCTGTTACTACCATCTCACCTCCAAATCATACACTCCATCCTATAGCAACCTGATTTCTGCCCAAGTCTAACTTCTCGCTCTCTCTCACTGCTCCCCTACCAGACTTCTCTGAAGCTCAACTCAAGACCTACTAAAAATCCATAAACCCAAATCCAACACAGGGTGCAACTTATACAGCTACCATCCCTCTATTGCATGGAACAAACTCCTACTAGAAATAAAAACCCTGACTCACCCCCAAATAATTTAAGCTAGCAAACAAAGACCACACTGGTCCTGCCGATGTACTCACCCTCCTTGATTATTACCTACCTTTATAGTACAGTCAAACTAACTTACTAAAACTTACCATTAACTACTTCCTCCTGTGCTTCCTATGCAACTTCCAAAGCCTCTTCTATACTCTGCTCCCTGAAATTCTTAAGTAACCTTTTAAGTTTCTGCTACCCTGCATACAAAAACTTATATTTGCTCAACTCTCTTTTTAAACCAAAACATACAACTTATTCAACTTTTTAACATTCTCCTTTGTTTACAGTACTGTTTTGTCAACAATATACATGTATGTAGCTTACATATTTTAAATATCAAAACTCTCTATTGCTATTTTTGTTGAAATCTGTCTATATTGCTATTTTTATTGCATTGTATATCTTTGGAGCTTTTCTCCCTGGCCCTCTGCTGAAAAATGGCAATAACTCAGCCAGACACTCCCGGTCAACAAATGTAAAATAAAATAAATAACAACATAAAAATAAGGTTTGGTTGATCATGAGAATTCTCAAAAGAACAGTTTAAAAAATAGTGGAGATAAAAGACAAAGTGTGCACAGAAAACCTGAGATTTTCTGCTGTACTCGAGAGACTATAAGGATCAGCCTGCATTAATTTTACAAAAGTAGAGATAAGTAAATGGACTAGTGTTCCACAGTAGGATTGTTAACAGAGAGGTCACATCATGTAATTGCTTCAAATCTGATCATGAGAAAGTAAGATCTACATTAATAAAGATGCAATTACACCAGCAGAAAGGGTTTCTCCTGACAACGACCTGGTAGAAAGAAAAAGTACTAAAAATCAATTAATTTAAATAGGAACACAGGCTGTAGCATGCACTTTAGCACTGGTTACCTCAGATAAGGTAATGCCTGTGGGTGCAACAATGAGTTTGGCAAACTGCTCTTATATGGTTCAGTAAACGTCATTTGTTGAAAATGTACTTTGCGTTGTGTGTTTGTTTTAAGTTAAAAGGGGATGGGAGGTTCTGAAAAATTCTGAGAGTTTTCAGTAGGGATTAGTTATGGGTGAGGATTGAAACCTGATTTGCAATAGTAAGGATTTATCAAGGGGACCTAAAAGGTGAAAATATAACAGAAGAGGGTAGATTTCTGAAGAAATACAAGAGAATGTTTGTTATGGAAGATGTGAATTCAGTAGTAATAACCATGACATAATTTACATTTTATTCACAAGGTACAATAACTAGACTAGGGTGGAGAAAATTATATTTCATCAGAGCATGTGCATTTAACTGAAAGCTCAGAAACACAGCCAATAATTATTTCACATCATGCACCAATACAAACCAAGATAAATATACAGGATAGCGAAGTAAAAATGAGACACTGGTTCTTAAGTGAATATCGGTTAAAGCGGGATGAATTTAATGAATGGATAATGGAAATGATTTAATAATTATTAGGGAAGTCAGAAATTTCTTCAGAAGGGATAGCTAGACAGCGGGAAAAAATGAAAATGGAGCTTAAAAACATGATTGAAAGAGAGAGAGCGAAAGATACAGGGTGAAGTAATAGAAATAATATGATGAACAGGGTTTGAAATAACAAACGAGGGAATGAGTGTCACCCAATTAAGGGACATTTTTGTGTCTATTGGCATATGATTCTTTACATGGGTATGAAAGATTTAGCAAATAGAACATACGGTGTGATACTCTGTCTGAAAACCACCTTTCAGGGCAAAATGCTTATGAATTAACATTTTTTAACACGTAGGTCCTGCAAATGGTAGCGATCTAATGAAGAATCTAATCAGAGAAAATAAAACACTTTAGTAGTTTAAAGATTGAATGAATGTATGCACATTTAGGATTGCTACTTCAGCATATCAAACAGTGGCTGCTTCAAGTAATGGGAATATAACAGTGAAAAATTATATGGTGCTCTACTGTGATGGATTTGAAGTCTTCTTAAGACACTCAGTCTTGCTGGCTGGATTCTGCTGAAATCAAAGTCTGGTTATAGTTGCATTTACAGTCTGTTGCATACAGAAACTTGCAGAATATACACTGATGAGAGAATATACTTTGCAGCATCAACTTAGAGCAGTAACAAATAACTTTTTATAATAAACCAAACGGACTAACGTTGCAGCTTAAAGTACTGTTCCACTTTACTTCTCATACAGTACAGATGATGTGAGAGATATAACATTTACCTCGAGACAAATGTGTCTCTACCAATACCCCTAACATAACTGGATTAATACAGACCTTTATATACAATTTTAGTCATGCACATACATATACATATCCTCTTAATATTGTGTTTTGGAGAATTGCTCATCCTGTAGAAACAATACTAATTGTTGCAGATGCTGACGCAAATGCTGACTTAATAATATTACTTTTAAGCTTCCTTGTTTAACAATGTCTTGTCACATTTTTGCTAAATTTATAAGAGGCCAGCTTTTCTGACAGTGTGAACATCCTGTATCCAGTTGGATCTTTGTATAAGAACATATGTTCTTGTGCCAATGCTGATAAGTGTCATAAACATGTCCTGTTGTCCATTCTTTTTATATGCAGAAAAACTGTTTTTTTTAAGGAAAACACATTGTCACAGTGTTCTTTAAAAGCAGATTTTGCATTTTTGCACTTGCATACATCCGGTTTTTAAGTCTGTAAGGGAAAAATGTCCATTCAGCAGATTCCTTATTTTCCAAGCCACAGTCATTTAGTATGGATGCTGATCACATATTACTAAACTCTGTTTCTGCATTTAAGCAAGCTTTATTTTATACCTTATTTATGTTACATATTTGTAACAAAATTACTTTCAACCTTAAAACCCTGTTGAGCATAATCTTATAGACAGTGCAACTCCTCAGAAGGAGATGATTCTCTGTCCAAAACTGCTTTGGTCAAAGTTATGCCTTGAAAGGTTGAACATGGATGGTAAGGATGGACCCGAGGGTTGATTGCTTTAGGCTGGTTCTACCCATAGCTCCAAATAAGAGTCTGTCACAGCCAGTGAGAGAAAAGGAGACATGAGTGAAGGGCTGGCCATAGGGAGATATTGGCATGGCAAGCTGGTGAAGTTAACTTGTCAGTGCATGTGTGAGAGCACAAATGTGTGACATATGGGCAAGGACTTCACCCCTGCAGTAACAGAAGTGCCCATATCACCATCAAGGTATATAACTATATAAAGCTCTCATGGCTGGGATACCAATAACAGTGCATATGTCAGGAGGCACAGTGGAGAAATAGATATGGGGGAAAGGTGGGCAAGGTACCACCCAAGCAAGACAATGTGTGTCAGAAAAATGGCAAAGACAACCTTCTTTCAGGCCCATGGAATACTAGATGCAAGAAACTGATCTTTTTTACATTAAAGATGTATCCACTTATAGGAAAAGAAGCAGTGTCAGATGGAAATGATTTTACCTAGGAATTAAGGGTTACCATAGGTAACCATGTGTACTATTGTCAGTACGCATTTTCCACAGTTACCTCATAGCAAGAATTTACATAAACTGAAAGAACTGAATGCTTTTCTGGAAGTAGCAAAATACACACAAATATATATATGTATAATATATGTGTGTGTGTGTGTGTGTGTGTGTGTGTGTGTGTGTGTGTGTGTGTGTGTGTGTGTGTGTGTAAAATTGGAATACAGTGACAAGCACTGGAGATGCATAAAGTGGCCATATTGCTGGATTCCTATGCTAGGGAGATGTATTAGAATTTACACTAAAATCACAGGACTGCCTCACTTCTCTACAACAGCACATAAGGAGCTTCATCACATCTATTCCAAAGATCTCCGGGTCAAATTCTAGGACTGATATAATATATGAGTGTATTTCTAACAAGAGTCTGTACAGATCCCATAGTGACTTATACTCATGCCACCCACCTCCAACATCCTTGCATCATCGAGGGGCTGTGTCCTCAGGGTAGAAGCTCATTACCTAGAGATTAATTTGTGATACCAAAGATATTCAGAAATTAATATATATAAATATATAAGCCTCTCATGGCTGGGATGCCAATGACAGTATATATGTCAAGAAGCACAGAAGAGAAACAGATATAGGGAGAGTGGTTTCTACATTGCAGAGACTAAACGGGAGCAATGAGAAAGATATTTCACAACTGGTAATATAAAAGCTACTGTATATGTGAAAAAGTAGAACTGCAAAACATTCCTGGCGTAGGTTAACTTTTAGATGGCTGCAGAAGCATAAACAGAAAAAAAACAGTGCAATTCAGTTTTAAAACCAACAAAAAGATTCTTGTTAAATATGAAATTGTCGACTTTGCTGAATAATGAAAGAAGTTCAGGTAACTGGGCCAAGGAGGGGAGTAAAAAGGACTGTGGTTATAAAAAAAATGGGCCAAATGTCACATGAGGCAGAAGCAGTTGAAGAAAGAATGAAATTACAGCCTTTTCAGAGAATAATGATTCGAGCTGGAAGGCAAAGATTTACTGTGGGACAGACAAGAGATGTCCTTCTTAAGAAAAGCAATCAAGAAGTAAACTTAACTAGATTTGTTTTGTTCTTATTTTACGTATTTTTACAGTTTATACTGTGTTTCCAGATTCGATCCTTGGCTGGGGTGCCTTCTGTGCGGAGTCTACATGTCCTCCCTGTGGTCACGTGCGTTTCCTCTGGGTGCTCCGTTTTCCTCCCGCATCCCAAAGACATGCTATAGGTGGATTGGACACTCTAAATTGGCCCTAGGTGTGAGTGCATGTGTGTGCCTTCTGTGGAAGGTTGGGCGCCGGGCTGGCAACTCGACACCGTAAAACTCCACTGCCAATCATGAGCGGACAGGTGATCTGCTGTGGTGACCCCTAACCGGGAAAAGCCGAAAGAAGACGAAGATACTGTGTTTCCAGATGACCTAATATAAAGTTTCAGTCTGACCAAGATATGAGTTGATTATGTTTGATCAGGGTCACTGAAAGAAACTCCTTTAATGGGAAATGACATCTACCCAGGACTGAACTCATGACTTTGATACCAACACCATAGAATTTATCATGACAGTGCATCAGTCATTGTTTTCTTTCCTTTTATCAGACAGTGTCAAAGTAAGGGATCACTGTATGACCAGACGGTTTGTGTATGTTTTAATATGCTGTTGGTGAGATGTAAATAAATGTTACATTTATTTAAAAAAATGCAAAAACCACAAAATTTACTACTCTGACAGGCTGGTTCCACTCTAAAACCCTCCATAAAACTTTATAAATATCATGTTTATAATGTTTGGTACTATTTATTTCACTTAAGTAGCAGCAGTGTGAACACCAAGATCCACATGGGATGAGAATATATGACATTAGCTCTGTAATAACTCTGGTAATGCATTGACCATATTGTCTCACGGTACTTACGTATTATCGCAACCAGATTTTCACAGATGCGAAAATCACATGCTATAATAAGAATTACTGCAGAAAACACCCTAAACTGTTTTTTTTTACATGTTTACTAATGAATTGAAGAAGAAGAACTAATGAAGAATAACTTTTGATTCAAGTCCGGAAGGAAAACAATTGCACCAGTCTTCCCTCTGTTTTGCCATGCATTACACACGCACGCTTCAATTGTCAGGGCTGCTGTCTAAAAGATGAAACAACTACCACTAACACATAATGTATTGTCACCTGAAGTACGGAAAAAAAGTCCAATGGGAATTGAAAGAGTTAAGTTCAAGGGGAACTGAAAGGGTTAAGCTGACATTTGATAGTAACTGAGCGGTGTAAACCTGCTGTAATTCCTTGAGAATGTTTCTATATTTCTTGAGGTTCACATATACATCTTTACATTTACAGCTAATGCAGAAATGAATTAGCAGCACACATGCTGCCAGTAAAATGCATGTCAGGTTAAAAAAAAATATGACAATGACAAAGTGCAATCATGTCTGAATTCCAGACAAAGAGTTGAAGGGGAATTGAAAGGGTATAGCTGACTTTGCACTAAAGGTTCAAATATATATGTTAATGCAGGGAAGAGATAGCACCACCCGTGCCGGCAGTAAAGTGCATACTTCAACAGCAACACTGACAATTTTCAGTTTGGTTTGTTAACCCTTGCTAAAACATCCTTCATTGTAAAAGCAAACAGATTTTCTGACATTTGTACGACATTAACGGACAAATGTCGATAGTGGGAAACAGTAACACTTGACTACTGGCCATGAACATTCATACGACATACTCCTGGTTAAGTTGCCTTTGCTGTACTTGTGATCAGGAAGGCAGGATGTGTCATGTGTTGTTGCAGTGCAGAGTTCACTGGCCAAGTGAGACACACCAGGCAGAGGTCAAAAAATTGGCAGTTTTTCCTCTCCCTGCCTCATGCAGTGTGTGCCACAGTACTCCTTATTTGCCTCCACTCCTGTTTCCAGCTTAATTAACCTGTCTACTCATAAACAGGACAAATTTCACAACCACGAAAATCTGGTTGCGATAATACGTAAGTACCTGTCTCACTAATGGCTCATATAAATTACATAAAGTTTAACAACAAGCAAATATCATGTGACTAGATATTCATGTTTTTTGTGTAAGGATGAAAAGGCATCAAATTCTAAGGGTGCACTGATGCCCCATCTGAGAAGACAACTTCTCTCATGTGTCATCTGTTAGGAAACTGCATGATGTGCACATTCTTAAAAACCAAAGCTGAGGATTGTACAGCTAGTCCCGATACACAACATCACTGTCATTAATCATAGAGAGTTCACACAGGCTGCTTGTAAAACAATGGAACATACAACCAATACATTAACTTCAAACTACTACAGACACTTCCACTCCTTGGGTAAAAATTACACTCAAGGAATCATTATTACCCATCAAAAACAATGACAACAGTGCTGCCACACTAACCAGTTGAAAAATTCATTGTTCCAGTGACCATGATTTCTCTACACTTAGCTGAGAGCTGAAAGCTTAGATGTCACACCACATTTATAGTATTACTAGCCTTAAATACTATGAATTCTGAAGTGAGGACAGATTTAAAGTGTAATGCTGCATGCAAGAACTTGGTAACGCTGCTTAGTACAACAAATTTTAGAATTGTGAGCACTTTGTAATCTGTAATAACAAGATAGTATCCAACTTAATCCAGTGCAAGACACACAGACATTGGTATATGCTGCAGAGAATAATATCCATGTTAACCAGGTAGGCCCAAAGGACACACTCCTTTTCTGGAGTGATCAGGTAGCAGTGTGTTGTCAAGTGACTTCCTCAGGTTCATATAGCAAACAAATGAAGGTTGAGGGGACCAAACCCTGTACTAAAGAAACTACTGCTCACAGCCTTAACACACTGGGCCAACTGATATATATATATATATATATACTGCACACATCATGTTTTATGTGTTGCTGTGATGCTTATTACTAAATGTTTTTCCCCATTAATATTCAGTAGTGAGATATATATTTTTATCTGCACTGACTCTGCTTGTCAGAATTCTGCTACAGAGGATATGTTAATGCATGTAACTATGAATAAACCAAAGAAAAACACAACTTTAGCAATTATATGACAAAGCCATGCACCTTGTTTACCTGGTAATTTCAGCATGCATTTGTTTTTGCAGAACTGCATGGTTATTGCTTCTTCTCAGACATGCTACATGCCCTTTTATAAAGGGTGTAGCTAAAATGGATCTGCTTTGCATTAGGTAGAGAAGTTAATTAACAAAGAATATATAAAAATTCTCAGCATTCTTAGTTCTTTAATGCATTAAATATAACAGAGCCCAGTTTAATTTAAGCAGGGTTAGCCACTGTAGGTGGAATTCCAAGATGGCTACACACTAAATAACAAGTTGATTAGAAACTCAAAATATGAAAGTGAGACACTGGTAAAAATTCAGTTGCCTGGTAGTAATTACACTGCCTGGATGCCATCAATGAAGAAATTTGGTGAAAGAAAAAGAAACTCAATGAGATAAAGAGAAGAAAAAGCTCTGGGCTCTGGTTGGGAAGATCTTTGCAGCTCAGCAAAAAGCATTTCAAGTTTCAACTTTACTACAGAAGACTGCTTCTAGTAATTTAAAGGAAAACTAAAATAAATCACACGCACTAGACAAGTTTAAAACAACTGAGATACTGGATGAATATATAAAGTCAAATGATAGACTAGAAAAACTAGAAGCTTTAAGAAGCTACTCATATGAGCGAATAAAAATTAAAGCTATGTACTCTGTGTTGTCCATTTTCATTCTTCCTCAGTAATTGGGTATCAGATCCAACCTCGGATCCCACTCCACTACATTTACAAGACTCCCGACCCAACTCATGAGCTCTTCCTTCTACCCAAAATGCCCCAGTTAACCTGCTATACCTCAGATCGTGTTTCCTGCCTTACTAGTCCTGGGAGGAATTAATCCTAAGCACCTAATCACAGTCAAAGGAAGAAGAGAAGTATCAAAGCTGGGGCTCAAACATGGAACAGAAGTTCCACAATAACCAAAAGGTCACTCAGGGAGATAAAAGAAAGGGGGAAGATGGGTAGGGAGTTGAGGAAGAATGAAAATAGACAACACAGAAGCATAGTTATGGTAAGGACTGAACTTTAATATCTGATTTTGTCCTTTTCATTAATTTCTCAATGACTGGGACAGAGTCTGAAGCTACATGAACCTTGGGTGGCCTTCATGGAAGGATATTCTGGGGTACTACAGAACCAAAGGCAGCTCTGTTCCTGGAAGTCAAATCCAATTTGTACTGAGCAATAAAGGTATGAAGATGAGACCAGGTAGCTGCTGTGCAAATGTTGTCAATAGAAGTTCTAGACTAAAAGTCAGAAGAGGTAGCCATGGGGCTACTGGAATGTGCTTTAGAAGGCCTGGGTAAGGACAGATCTTGCTGACTGTAAACAAAGGAAATGCAATCAGTAATCCATTTGACCACAGTAATTTTAGAAACTGGTGCTCCCAATTTGTTTCGGGAGAAGGAGACAAACAATTGTTGTAACTTCCTGAAATCCTTCCTTCTGTGGCAATAAAAACATAGTTGCCTATGTACATCCAAATGATGTAGCATGTATTCTCCTTACTTAGCAATGTTGGGAAAGAAAACAGGCAAATTGACGGCTTGATTGATATTTGTTTCAGAGGCTACTTTAGGCAAAAAAGATAAACTGGTTCATAAGGTAACTTTGTCTTCGTGAAAAATTTGATGAGATTTGGAAGAGAGAGATTAGTTCGTCTTGCAGGTGTGTAATGGCTTCCAATAAAGCTGTTTTCCCTGACAAAAAATTTAATCAAATTTAGCCGATGCTTAAAAGGGTTTCTGAGTTAATCCTGGCAGCATGACTGGCAAATCCCAAGGGAGTGATGGGTCCTTCACTGGGGGGCCTAAGCAAGAAAGTACCTTTTAGAACGTTCTTGCACAACTTTGAAAAAGATAATGAGGAAGCATTTTCTCTTGAGTGAAAATCAGAGATGGCTGCCAACTGCACTTTGATAGTAGAAAAATTAGCTCCTTCTTGAAAAAATAGATACTAAAAATTCTTGGACCACAGAGATAGGAGCAGTGAAGGGGTCCAGTTACCTCTTTAGAGACCAAATACAGAATCTTTCCAAATCTTTTTTAAATCTTCCTTGTAGAGGCCTTGTGGGAAGATAAAAGTATCTGTCAGGCTGGGGAGGAAAGCCTGGGCTGTCTAGCTATCAGTGGAATTGGAGAAACCATGCAGTCAACTTGAGGCCTGGAATGTCTGGTTGATCCATCATGGAGAGGTGCAAAAGCAGGTCTTAACTGGGGTCCAGTATCCATGGTGGATAACAAAGATGAGACTAAAGGAACGGAAACTACACTAGACGAAGTCAGAAGGGGGCAATGAGGAAAACTGTGCTCTTCAACCAAAGTGCCTTCTGTACAAATTTGTGAATTAGAGATATCAGGGCAATAAGCATAAAGAAGACCAGAGGACCACATTTGGATTAGAGCATCTCTCAGTGACTCCCCCGGAGTAGTGATTAGGGTAAAGAATCTGCTGCACTTGCTGTTGTGGGCAGAGGCAAAGAGGTCAAAGCAAGACTAACTCCAATGACAGAGAGGAAATTCTCTCTATCACTGAGAGAGGCCACTCATGAGGCATCAGAACGGACATGCTAATTTTGTCCGCTAGAACACTGGACTTCCCTGGTATCTGCATCGCCATGAGAAAGTGGCTGGAGGTGATCATCTACTGATCAGGGGCCTCCTTGTTAGGTGATGTACCAAATCACAGGCATGTTGTTGGTTTGTATCATTATTGTCTCCTGAGGAAGAATGTCTTGAAAGGCCTGTAAATGTTAGGAGTACTGCTCAAATCTCTAGGACACTGATGTGCAAATTGGTCCCTTCTGGAGACCACATGCCTTGGACAGTCCATCCTAAGAAATTCCCCCCACCCCACCCCAGCTGGGAGGCATCCATGGTTACTGTGGCTACTGGGTCAGAAATTACAAAAGGACAGCCTAGGAAAACTTTGTCAGATTAAATACACCAATGGAAATTACCTCTGCAAACTCGAGTGAGTATAACCAGAAAAGACAAGGGATGACGAAGAATCGACCACTGAACAGCTAGGGTCCATTGAAGAATGCACATATAAAACCAGGCCATAGGAACTAAGGTTATGGTAGCGGCCATTGACCCTAGGGCCTGAAAAACAAGTGTGGCTGGGGAACCCGATTATCCTTATACGATGTGGTGGAAGAGAGGCTATCTGACTTACTGTGTTCAACTGGGCACCTATGAATTCCAGGCTCTGAAAAGGTTGAAGATGAGATTTGCAGATGTTGGCTGTGATGCCTAGTGACTGACATAACAAAGCAAGTAGTCACTGGATTTCCCTAGGAGATGCCTGGTCGGGGCAATGAAGAGCCAGTCATCTAGGTATGGAAACACTCAGAATCCCAGCAGTCTCAATTGAGCTGCCTACACTGCCATACATTTGGTTAACATCCTGGGGGCTGTGGTGAGACCAAAGGGCAGGGCTCTAAATTGCCAGTGAATGGCCCCTAGCCGCAAAGTGCAAAAAACTTTGGGATCGTCTGTTCATCTTGATGTTATAGTATGCATCTAAAGACTGATGAAGCACATCCAATTTTCCTTGTATAGAAATAGCAGAATGGACTGAACTGTGACCATTCGGAACTTTAACTTCTTCAAAAATTGATTTAGTTTGCTCATATCTAGAATTGGTCTCAGGTCCCCAGTTTTCTTTGGCACTGAAAAGAATCTTGAGTACCAAATCCTTTCTGGTCTGGTGAGACCTTCTGGATGACTATTTTGTCTATCAGCTTTTGAATTTCTTGAGCTGCCATCACCCTATGACTGGGTAGCACATTGGACAGCCTTTCTCTTTTCATGGGGGGATGTGGAAAAATGGTATGTAATAACCTCTGGATATGATTTTTAGCATCCACAAATCTTTTGGTACTGATGTCCAGGCATCTGGGTGCAGAGACAAGCACCCCTTGACTGCCTCCAGAATTGAACAGTTGGGCAACCTTTCAGAAGTCCTGGAAGGGTTTATCTGAAAAGGAATCTCAGAAGCCCTGGTTTTGTGGGCCTCCTCTGCTGCGAGGATGACTTCTTCTGTTTGAACCCCCCACTCTGCGTCAGAGGGAGTTATCCCTACATGAATTCTGGAAAGGACCTTGAAAATTACGGAACCACATTTTCTTCGATTCCTAGAAAAGGATCATTGAGGGGTAGAAAAGCATATGTCAATATCAGACAGGGTTTTTCCATCCCATTCAGTCCAGGAAAGTGTCTCCTTTACAGCAGGGCTAAACAAAGATGTTCCATCAAAAGATGACTTGAAGGGCTCCGAAAAGTCACATAGGAGCATCCAGGCATGTCACTTAATGCCCTTGCCTGAACCAGCCACCCATGAGGCACCCTTGGACAGCATGGGATATTCAGCACTTCACCAATGACAACCAGGATGACAGAACAGCCGATTAAAATAGACACAACTTTACCAAAAATATTAGTGCTTTCATCTTACAATTAAGACTTCTTCAGATATATGCAACAGAACAAGTACTCAGCTTAAAAAGACCAATAAGGTCACATGATACAGAAAACACAATGAGCTACCCGGTGGTACAGATGCATTTAAAAATATCTGCCACCACAGCTCCCTCTCATCCAACAATAGGAACCAAGGGCCACCCCTGGGGTCTGCTCTCACGTGCTCCAAGACCCCAAAAAAAGAAGTTATGTACTTACCATAACGTTCCATGTGAGTTGTTCATCTCACCTTCATTCTTTACTGATGGTTCGGAGCCGATCTGTTGGCTCCAAGTCAGCCAATGCAAATGTTGAGGTCTTCAAATAGCTCAAGGCCAAGTCACTATCCCATGATACACCTAGAGTTACCTCAGATCTTGTTTGCTGCATATAACAATACCATATATCATTCTTTCACTCCCAAGAAAAGATATAGAAGGAATGAGCAACCAGGATGGATCCAGCATCTCAGTCATCTAACAGCCCAGGAGGGAGTAGGAGGAAGGGATGCAAGAATGAAGGTGAGATGAACAACTCGCATGGAACGTTATGGTAAGTACATAACTTCTTTATGTGAAGTTGTTCTATCTCGGCGTTCATTCTTTACTGATGGGTAGCGTCCCAAGCACCATCAACCTTGAGTGGTTCACAGGAGTACATTTCTCAGGACCGTGGATCCAAAAGAGGCCCTGTTCCTGGAGGCCTTGTCAACTTTGTAATGAGTGATAAAGGTATGAGGTTTTGACCAAGTGGCTGCTGCATAAATGTTATCGATAGGAAGTCTGGCAGAAATGGCAGAGGATGTAGAAACAGCTCTGATTGAGTGAGCCCTAATTTTATGCTGTAAAGGCATGCTGGTAGCTGAATAACCAAAGGTGATATAATCAGATAACCATTTAGAAAGAGAGTTATTTTAGCCACTGGTCTACCCTTCCTGGAGTCTGAAAATGAAACAAAAAGCTGGTCTGATTTCCTGCAATATTTTGTTCTATCCAAATAAAATCTGGGCAGTCTGTGAACATCAAGTATGTGCAGCATGTACTCTAAATTGTTTGAATGGGTGGGGAAGAAGACTGGCAAATCAATAATTTGGTTGAGATTAGTTTCAGTGCAAACTTTGGGCAAGAAGGAGGGGTTTGTTCTAAGTGAGACTCTGTCAGCATGGAATATCAAATAAGGAGGCTTGATGGATAAAGCCTGAAGCTCTGACACTCTGCGGGCAGAAGTAATAGCTGTTTTCCATGACAAAAATTTGAGGTCACATGAGGAAGCTGGTTCAAATGGCAGAAGAATTATGCGGGAAAGCATAAAATTTAGATATTATGGAGAATAGGGAGATTTCATAGGTGGTCTAATATGAAAGGTCCATTTGAGAAAGGCTTTGGATAACTTGTTTGACATAATATTCAATTATTCAAAACCAAGATGAAAATTAGAAATGGCAGTCAGTTGAACACGAACTCTTGCTGCTGCAGCTCCTTTGTTGAAAATCATAGTCAAGAACTCTAAAATGGAGGCCATGGGGGCTTGATAAGGATCAATATTGTTTTTAGAGGGCCATATAGAAATTTTTTTCCATTTGCTAAGATATAGCTTCCTTGCACAGGATTTATGAGAGGATAAGAGAATTTGCTTCGTCTCATTGGAAAGGGTATGGAACCTGGCTATGATGGGAAATGGAGCAGCCAAGCTGTCAGCTTCAGTGACTGCAGAGAGGGGTGGAGTTCCCCCGATGAGGGTCCTCCAAAAGAGGAGTTCGAAGAAAGGGGAACCAAATCTGACGAGGTCAATGAGGGGCTATTAGAATGATGGTTCTTCCCAGTGTTTTTGCTTTCTGTAAAACCTTGGGTATCAACGGGATTGGTGGAAATGCATAGAGGAGACCCGAAGGCCAATCGTGTATGAGTGCGTCCCTTGGGGCATCTCCCGGAGGGGGAATCGGGGCAAAGTAGCTTCTGCATTTTGTGCTCATGTGACTGGCAAAAAGGTCGCAGCAAGGCTGACTGGCAAAAAGGTCGCAGCAAGGCTGGCCCCACCTGTGGAATATCCTATCTGCTATTTCTTTCTTGAGGTACCACTCATGGGGCAACAAAATTGCTCTGCTCAGCTTGTCTGCTATCACGTTGGATTTCCCCGGGATGTGTGTTGCCAACAGAAAGTGCTGGGTGGAAATAGCCAACTGCCATACTCTGAGAGCCTCACAACAAAGGAGGTAAGACCTGGTTCCTCCTCATTTGTTCAAATACCAGACCACTGACATGTTCATGTTTGTCTGAATCGCAATTGTACCCAGAGGAAGTCAGTCCAATGCCAAAAGTACTGCTCTCATCTCTAAGACATTGATATGCAGATGTGTCTCTTGATCGGTCCATGTGCCTTGGGCTGTCTTTCCCTGAAAATGCACCACCCACCCTATCAGGGAAGTGTCCGTGGTCACTGTGGCCACTGGAGGGGGTAGCACAAATGGGCGTCCTATCATGACATGAATTGAGGTCAACCACCACTGAAGATCCCTTTTGCAGGAATTTGTGACCATTATCATGTGAGACATGGGAAGCTCCTGGTAAGACCATTGAGTGAACAGCCATTGTAGAATCCGCATGTGCATACGACCTAGTGGTATGGCTAGAATTGCTGCTGCCATCAGGCCTAACAATTTCAGAACTTCTGACGCTGGTGCTTTGTCTTTGGAAATCAGGACGCTGACATGTTGATGAAGGAGGATTCTTTCCATTGGAAGCTTTAGTGTGGTGGTGGTGGTCAGTTCTGCTGCTATAAAAATGATATGCTGCAATGGCGACAAGGCAGACTTTTCTGAGTTGACTGTAATGCCCAGTTGATTGCAGAGTGACAGAGTGGACTCCATGGCCTGAATGAGTTGATGCCTGGTGGTGGCGGTAAGGAGCCAATCATCTAGGTACGGAAACACCTGGAATCCTAAACGCCTCAGGTGAGCTGTGACCACTGCCATGCATTTGGTGAACACTCTGGGCGTTGTAGTGAGGCCAAAGGGCAGGGCTCAAAACTGGTAATGACTGGCTCCCAGCCGGAAGCGCAGATGACCCCTGGATGGCCTGGCCATTTTTATGTAGTAATATGCATCCTTGAGATCTATGCATATCCAATTATCTTTCCCCAAGAAGGGAAGTATAAAAGTGTGACTATCCAGAACTTCTCTTTCTTTACAGATTTGTTCAGTCTGCTTTGGTCCAATACAGGTCTCCAGTCCCCTGTCTTTTTTGGAGCTAAAAAGAATCCTGAGTAAGTTACGGATCCTGTCTCGTCTGCTGGGACTGGTTGGATGACTCTTTCTTAGCAACGCTTGGACCTCCATTGTTGCTTGTTCCCTGGAACTGGGTGGAACGTCCGGGATTTTTCATATGGTTGAAGGGGGTGTGGCGAATTGGATGAAGTATCCTCTGGAAATGATACTTTGTACCCAGCTGTCTTTTGTTATTTTGAGCCAGGCATCTGGCTACAAAGATAAGCGACTCCCGACTGCCTCCAGAGCAGGACAGTCGGGCCTCCTTTCAGGAGCATTGGTAGGGCTTCCCAGAGAAGTGACCTCTGTCGCCCTGGTGTTGCAGACCCACTCTGCCACGAGGGCGGCATCTTCCATTATTGACCCTCCTCTGCCTCTGGAGGGGGGTTCACCACATGTGTCCTGAAAAGCTCCTTGGGCCCCAAAGACAGACAGAGTCTTTCTGTCCTGCACACACCTGGTTAAGGTTTCCCTCACTTTAGGCCTGAAAAGGGACGAGCCATCAAAGGGGGTATTCACGAAGGATGACTTGAAGGGCTCCACGAAGGAACACAAACGCATTCAGGAGTGTCTCCTAAGAGCAACTCCTGTACCCACTGCCCTACTCGTTCCATCAGCTGCATAAGAAATGAGACGCATGGATCAGTTTACTACAGAATTGAGGGTAGCAAGCTGGGTGGCAACTTTGTCGGTAGCTCCTGCAGCTACTGTATCCCGAAGAGCATCTCCTAGCTCTTTAAGCAGATCTCTTTGTAACCTAGTAAAATGGGTTAAATAGTTGAGCGAACGAAGGGCAAAAGTCGCTGAACTAAACATGCGCTTACCATATCTATCCATTATCCTGGAGTCTCTGTTAGGAGGATGGATAGATGAGGAAGTCTCAGACATTTCCTTTTTGGTGGCTGCCACCACCACCATGGTATCAACTGGCACACCTTTTGTCAAGAAATCTTTGTCAAGGGGGGCAGAAATTAACTTATTAGACCTCCTAGGGACAGGGTCCATAGTATCCAGAGACTCCCACGCCCTTCGTGTGACCAGCTGCATCAGCTCATTAAAAGGCGGAGACACCCAAGAGATGGAGGACTGAGACTTGAAAGCCTTCAGAAGAACTGACTCATCCTCAGTAGGGCTTTTGGACTGCCAGTCTCCCATCTGCCTAAGGATTTCAAGTATCTCATTGAATGAGATATCTTCGGAGGGGGACCTTTCTGACTCATCCAAGTCAGTATCCGATGTTAAAGACTCCTGGGGGGAGTCTACATGTTTCCTCTTACACAATCTCTTCCTGGGAACCTCATCAGCGGTAATGTCTGGTGAGGTCTCGGAAGAGCAAGGGCCACCCAATGGGGCTTTCTGAGGCTCTGGGTCCCTACGTTTGGTCAGCATGTGTAAGACAGAAGCAGACACAGGCACTTTAGGGGAGGAGGAAGCCAGACCTGATGTAGAGGATGTCTTAGGAGACGTGGCTCTCCGCATGGCATCGAAAGCACCTCTGCTCCGATGCGAGGGAACCAACGGATCTGAGGAACCCGTCGACACCCCTGGCACTGGGACAGTGGTCTCTGAACCAGAGGTAGGAGCCGAGCTCATCTGAGCTGAAGCCCTGAGAGGCAGAGGCAGAACCGACAAGTCGGTCCGACTATCCTCCCTGGACCAGACCAGAGAGTGTCGGCTCCTAGAGTCCTCGATCGGCACCGAGGATGTCAGAGTGCATAGAGCCAAAGACACTGGAGCAGGCGTTGGCTCCAAGGGTTCCACGATCAACAGGTCTGACTCTTCTGGCTCCGAAGGTCCAGCATGGCTCGGAGGAGGAACAGTTTGACCTGGTGTAAGGGTCTTTGGCTCCAAAGCCATTTGGGTAGAAGCCGATAAAATTTTTGCCAAGACCGGTGCCGATAACTCCTTCTGCACCACATGATCCACACCCAGATCAGAAAGATTGATACAGGACCGAGATGAGCACACCGAAGGTGGTACCGACTGTAATAATGGACTCTTAGGAGCTTCAGATACCGGTTCCAAGACTGAGGACCGGCTCTGAAACTAAAAGACCGCCAGTTCCAATGATACTGGAGCCGAAGTCGAAGACTTTTTCGATTTCTTTGAGTCAGAAGTCTTAGAAGACTGAGGACTTGCTGGATCCATCTTGGTCGCTCAAAGCTTCTTGGAAGGACGGTTTCAACAAACCTCTGTCTATTAGTTTTCTTTTCCTTTCCTGTAGGACCCTGGAGGAGAAGGAATGGCATATAGAGCAGCTATCCTGTAAATGCAGGGCTCCTAGACAGTATACACAATTTATATGGCTGTCTGTTACAGATATCTTTTGGCCACATTTTGAGCACTTCTTGAAACCTGACCTAGTATTCTCTTGGTCAGCCATTGTAATGTCACAGAGAAAATTACTGTCAACACACAAAAAATCTAAGTAGTAATCATGAATAACAGCCTGAGTCACCCCCTCCGCCCATAAGTTAATGAAGTACGGCCAAATTGTTGCACTTTGCCAAGAAATCCCAAGAGTCACAGCATAACCGTGGTATAGCAGAGACATAGGGTTTCAATAAATGGTCAATCAATTTAGCAATAAAACATGTCTTTTGAGTGAGCAGCGTTCACAATGAGTCTAAAAGGTGGATCCAGGAGGTCTTTATGTAATTTGGGCAGTTCAAAAATAGTGGAACTTTAGGGAAATCAACACTCATATACATGTTGTTCAGAAGAAATTTCACCCTGCATAAGCATATCATAAAGCAAGTTGTCAATCCTCCTGTAAGAAATGTTGATTTCATTCAGTGAAACTTCAGAATATGAAACATTGTATAAAAGATTGAACATTCTTTGTTGGTAATCCAACTGTTCCATCACTACTAATCTCCCTTGTCCAGCTGCATCACTCTAAAATGGCCACAGCCAGTAATTTCCTTTAACACTGCCCACTGAGATCTACTCAAGTTAAAAGATTTACTACCAGTCCCAGCCTTTAAAGGATATTGAATATCCACCTCACAAACTTTTTCAAACTGTAACAAAAGTGGATGTAGATCAGGACTGGTTATGCTGGGAAAACGCAGACAATGTGGATCAGGAACATATTCCTGGTTACCCAGTAATACAAGCAAATTAAGATTACTCGTAAAAAAATGTAACTCTGTAATAATCTTAGAAATATCAAGCTGTCTATTGGGAACAAAAGAAAGTTCCCTGCTGAATAAATCATGATCATTGTTAAAGTCAAAAAAGCTGTAATTGTAAATATGAAAATCACTAGGCATGTTAGAAATAACAATAAAAGTACCTGTTGTCCATTGGGGCTTCTAATGTGGTCCTCCCTTGGAGCGGCCCCTTTTGGAAATCTTCCTTCTTTATGCCTGGAATCTCCAGTGAGGATTGGGATATTGGCTGTAATGATCTACTTGTTTGTTGCAAATTTGCTCCACCCTCCGAGGTTTGATCTGTTCTAAAGGGGGATTGTGACTATTGGAAGGGGTTTTGTCTGGGCTGTCATCTGACAAATCCTGTTGGTTTCTTGATCCCTCATCCTGGACTCTTTGTTGACTCAGTGGTGGTGGGGGATACACAGTCCCCTTAAGGTAATCTTTTTGTCCCTCTTCAAGCTTCCTCAACTTTTGCTGTTTTATGGAGTCACAAATAGGTTCATAGGTGTGTACTAGGCTAATGGCCCTGGAGCATTTACAAGCCTAGCCCAAACAAATTGCCCAGGCACCGTGCCACCCAATGTTAGTTCACAGTGCCCCTATCCAGTTGGTTAACTGGAATAATCCCTGGAGTGAACTTTCTGTTACCCATCCACTCATCAAGACGTCTCTTGAAGAGGGCCAGAGAGGTGCTCTGCTTGACATTAATGGGAAGCTTATTCCAGAGTATGGGCAGTCTTTGGGAGATGAACCTGTCCCTCCAGCATGTGCTATTAATTGTGGTAATGAGGTTGTGATCTTTGGAGCGTGTGGTGTGGGGGGATTGGGATTTCTTTAGATGTAGCATTTCAAGTAGGGTTGGGTCTGACATGGCTTTGTAAGTCAAGCAGAGATCACCTCTAAGTAGACGATAAGAGACTGAGAACAGTTGAAGTTTCTTGAGTCTGTCCAAGTAGGATGTGTATTTAAGACCTAGGATTCTTTTTGTGAGGTGCTTTTGTGGCCTTCCCAGCTGTTGTAGGTGTCTGGTCAGGTACATGCCAAACGGGGCATTATATTCGATGACTGGTCTGAGAGATGAGTACAGAGGGATGATGACCTCTTTCTTCCTGGATGCGAAACCTTTGGTTATAAGATGTGCCACATAGAAGGACTTTCTGACCACAGTGGTAATGTGGTGGTTGAAGGTGAGGTGGCTGTCAACCTGGTGCCCAGATCTCTTATGACCCCTTCAGTGTTCAGTGCTCCATTTTTCCAAATCTTGTCAATATCACTGAAAATATTTTGATATCTCCCCTTGTGTTGTTGAAATTGTAAATCTTGTGTTATCTTACTATCAGATTGTTTAATTTCAAGATATAGTTCATCCATAATAGTCCACAGCCACGCCAGTTAAACATGGCTATTCATTCCTAGTGTAGTAGAGTGTGCTGAATAAGTCCAGTTGGATATTTCCCACACCTCGTCCTTTACTGACCTGCTGGAGTTTGATACATTCTTGGAAATAAAAGTTTTCATGTTGTAATTTACAATACCTGAGCAGCATTTGATGAAAAGTGAAAAGCTGTTCATCCAAAACACTAGAAACATTGGAATTGCTCCCATTAAAACCAGTGTTCCTATTAAGCCAAGCCTCCAAATTAATAGTGCTGATGTTCAGAGGCACAAGGTGTTAGGCCCTGATGAGAGCCTGGTCTATTCTGCAGTAAAAAATTTTGTTGTCCTGGAGGAATTTCAGCATTACCAGAAAGCCCCACATCAGAAAAAGGTTGTGATAGTAAATTTACCTCATTGCTGTTACAGAATTGTTATTACTCCTCTCCTTCAAATGTTGTTGAAAAAGTAAAGTTAAATTGTATACAGAATCCTGTAGTGAAATTCATGTCGGGTTGTGAAAAGCCAAAATAAGATGTAGACTGCTCACCCGAAGCCATAAAACCAGCAAAATAGAAAAACAAAACCATCCAAACTGCACTTCACCAAAGGCAACCGGGATGACAAAACAGCAGATTTATTAAAATAGACACAACTTTACCAAAAAATATTAGCGCTTTCATCTTACAATTAAGACTTCTTCAGATATATGCAACACAAGTACTCAACTTAAAAAGACCAGTAAGGTCACATGATACAGAAAACACAATGAGCTTCTTCCTTTCGGCTGCTCCCGTTAGGGGTCATCACAGTGGATCATCTGTTTCCATTTATTCCTGTCCTCTGCATCTTGCTCTGTCACACCAACCACCAGCATGTCCCCTCTCACCACATCCATAAACCTTATCTTAGGCCTTCCTCTTTTCCTGTTACCTGGCAGCTTCATCCTTAGCATCTTTTTCTCAATATACTCTGCATCCTTCCTCAGCACATGTCCAAACTAACGTAATCTTGCCTCTCTGGCTTCGTCTCCAAACCTTCCAACCTGGGCTGACCCTGTAATATACTTATTCCTAATCATGTCCACCCTCGTCACACCCAGTGCAAATCTTAACATCTTTAACTCTGCCACGTCCAGCTCTGACTCCTGCCTTTTTGTCAATGCCACTGTTTCCAACCCATATAACATAGCTGGTCTCACTACCCTCTTGTAGACATTCCCTTTCACTCTTACTGATACCAGTCTGTGACAAATCACTCTTGACACTCTTCTCCACCCACTCCATCTTGCCTGTACTGTCTTCTTCACCTCTCTTCCACACTCATTACTCTGAACTGTTGATCCCAAGTATTTAAACTCATCCACCTTCACCACCTCTCCTCCCTGCATCCTCACCATTCCTCTATCCTCACACATATATTCTGTCTTAGATCTGCTGACCTTCATTCCTCTTCTCTCTAGAGCATATCTCCACCTCTCCAAGGTCTCCTCCACCTGTTCCCTACTCTCACTACAGATCACAATGTCATCTGCAAACATCATAGTCCACAGGGACTCCTGTCTAATCTCGTCTGTCAACCTGTCCATCACCTTTGCAAATAAGAAAGGGCTCAGAAATGATCCTTGTTGCAATCCCACCTCCACCTTAAAAGCATCCGTCACTCCCACCGCAGACCTCACCGCTGTCACACTACCTTCGTACATATCCTGTACCACTCTTACATACTTCTCTGACACTCCCGACTTCCTCATACAATACCACAACTCCTCTCTAGGCACCCTGTTATATGCTTTCTCTAAGTCCACAAAGACACAATGCAACTCCTTCGGACCTTCTCTGTACTTCTCCATCAACACTCTCAGAGCAAACATTGCATCTGTAGTGCTCTTTCCTGGCATGAAACCATACTGCTGATCACTAATCATCACCTCCCTTCTTAACCTAGCTTCCACTACTCTTTCCATAACTTCATGCTGTGACTGATCAATTTAATCTCTCTGCAGTTACTACAGCTCTGCACATCACCCTTATTCTTAAAAATCAGTACCAAAACACTTTCTCCATTCCTCTAGCATCCTCTCTCACTTTCCAAAATTTCATTAAACAAACTAGTTAAAAACTCCACTGCCATTTCACCTAAACACCTCCATGCTCCACAGGTATGTCATCTGGACCAACAGCCTTTCCATTCTTCATCCTCTTCATAGCTATCTTTACTTCCTCCTTGCTAATCCACTGCACTTCATGATTCACTATCCACACATCATCCAACCTTTTATCCCTCTCATTCTCTTCATTCATCAGCCCCTCAAAGTGCTCTTTCCATCTGCTCAACACACTCTCCTTGCTTGTGAGTACATTTCCCTCATTATCCTTCATCACCTTTACCTGCTGCACATCTTTGCTAGCTCGGTCCCTCTGTCTAGCCAGTCAATACAGGTCCTTTTCTCCCTCCTTAGTGTCCAACCTTTCATACAACTCTTCATACACCTTAGCCTTCGCCACCTCTCTCTTTGCCATGTACCTCATCTCCTTATACTCGTCTACTTTCTTCATCTGTCTGACAATTCCACTTCTTCTTCGCCAACCTCTTTCTCTGTATACTCTCCTGTACGTCTTAATTCTACCACCAGGTCTCCTTGTCCTCCTTCCTCTTTCCAGATGTCACACCAAGCACCTTTCTAGCCATCTCCCTTACTAGCTCTGCTGTGGTTACCCAGCTATTCGGTAAATCTTCACTGCCTCCCAGTACCTGTCTTAACTCTTCCCTAAACTCTACCTCACAATTACCCTTTTTCAATTTCCACCATTTGATCCTTGGTACAGCCCTCACACTCCTCCTCCTCTTCTTGATCACCAATGTCATCCTACAAACCACCATCCTATGCTGCCTAACTACACGTTCCCCTGCCACCACTTTACAATCTCCAATCTCTTTCAGACTGGCCCTTTTACACAAGATATAATCTACCTGTGTGCATCTTCCTCCACTCTTGTATGTCACCCTATGCTCTTGTTAAAATATGTATTCACCACAGTCATGTCCATCCTTTTCGCAAAATCCACTACCAATCGGACCTTCTGCATTCCTTTGCTTAACACCATACCTACCCATCACTTCCTCATCCCCTCTGTTCTCTGCACCAACATGCCCAGTGAAATCTAATCCAATCACCAGTCTCTCACCCTTGGGTACATTCATCACCACTTCATCCAACTCACTCCAAAATTTTACTTTCTTATCCATCGCACACCCAACTTGTGGAGCATATGCACTAACAACATTCATCATTACACCATCAATTTTCAGCTTCATAAATATCACTCTAACAGACACTCTGTTCACCTCCAAAACACTCTTAGCATACTGTTCCTTCAGGATAACCCCTACGCCATTTCTCCTCCCATCCACACCATGATGCAACCCTCTCCATTTATCTGGGCACAATGAGCTAATAAGAAGGAAAGGAAAGGCAAACCAATTTAAAGTGATAGGCAGTAATTGTAAAAACATTACACAGAATACCTGCACAAACCATGAATATAACACAAAATTGTAGCATAACTAGAATAAAAATACTTTAAATAATTGTTAAAAAGTTACAAAAAACAATTATTCAAGACTAATCAAAAATATTAAAAAAAACTATCACTATCTGTCCAACGCTCCTTTTTAGAGCGCATGTAATACTGATATCATCCAGACCCGGTGGCACAGATGTATTTAAAAATATCTGCCACCACAGCTCCCTCTCATCCGACAACAGAGATAAAGGGCCAACTCTGGGGTCTGGACTCACCGGCTCCAAGACCCAAAAGCGAAATTTATGCTCTGGAAATAATGCGATATGTCTGTAAAGGGTATTGCTTTCCTTATGTTATTTTCATGGTCTATGCAGGTATTCTGTGTAGTTTTTTGCAATCACTGCCTGTCACTTTAAACTGCTTTGCCTCTCTTTTCTTTCTTACTAGCTCATTGTGCTTTCTGTACCATACCATGTGACCTTACTGGTCTTTTTAAGCTGAGTACTTGTTCTGTTGCACATATCTGAAAGAAGTCTTAACTGTAAGACAAAAGCGCTAACATTTATGGTACAGTTGTGTCTATTTTAATAAATCTGCTGTTCGGTCATCCCAGTTGCCATTGGTGAAGTGCAGTTTGGCTGGTTTTGTTTTTCTATTTAGCATGGGATATTCGCATCATGGATGCATTAGAGATGGATAATAGAGTGGCTAGTTGTGAAGAAGACTTCTTGCAGTCCTCCACAGACAAACTCAGAAAGAGATTTAGAAAGTTCTTTAGTCAAATCCTGTTGTAATCTTGTGAAAAAAGTGCCAAGTAATTCAGAGACCATAAGGCAGATTGCCAAGGCAAAAATGTGCTTTCTGAATCTGTCCAATGCCCTGGACTGTCTGCTCAGGGGATGGAAAGTACTGCTCTGCTCCACCAGCTTCTTCTTTGTGGCTGCTGCCACAACCATAGCATCAACAGGGACTCCCTTGCTCCAATGTGGCCTATCTTTACATGGCGCCAGAAATTTATCAGAGTGATGGGGAAAGGGTTCTACAGTATCCGGTTCCTTTCATACCCTGAGAGAGACTAGATCTATAAGTTGATCTGACAGGGGAGTCACCCATGATGTAGATGAGCCAGACCTAAAAGTTTCCAAAAAGACTGAATCCTCTTGGGAGGAGATATCACAGGACAATTTCACACTTTTACCTGAGAATCTCTAGGATGTCTCAGAAGGAGACGTCATCTGGAGGACCCTTACCCTTCATCAAAGTGAGTGTCCTCAATGAGAGACTATGAGGAAATCTAGGTCTGTCTTTTCTTACATGTTCTTTTTTGTGGAACCTGTACAGTAGGGTGATCTGGAGAGGTATCCAAACAGAAGGAAAAATTCTCAATGGAGACTGTTTGGATGCTTGATGGTGCCAGTTGTCCCTGTGGAACAGGCCTGATGGGATAAGAGCTCGGATCTGAAGGAGGATGGCTGCAGAATCAGAAGATTAAAAAAAAAAAAAAAAAAAAAAAAAAAAAAGGTGGTAGAATCTCTCAGATGAGTGAAAACCCTCTCCCCTACTTCGAAGGCTGAAGGACCGGGAGAAGCCATAGCTGGCTGCACTGGAGCCAAAGCTGCCAATCTTACCACACCATGAACCTGTCCGGACCCATGCCACAAAGGGTAAGTCAGACCCGAGCTGTCCAACTCGGAAGCTCCAAGGGGCAAGAATGGCGCTGACAACACTGGAGTGGAACCTAGCCCCCCAGACCCAGCAGAGATGCTTCGGCTCCAAGACTCGTCCTGCTCCAAAGGAATTATAGCAAGTTAAAGAAGCCAGAAAAATTCAACAACCAGGTGAGGGAGGTGGGTGAAAGAAGTAAGATCATAAGGTAGAAGGCTCTAGAGAAGAAAAATATGAGACTTACAGCAAGATAAAAATACCTGAAAAGTTCTAAGAAATGGAGCCGCACCTTTACTACATGGTGGCAAATGAGATCTGGGGAATAGCAGATTGACTAGGGCATTATGGATAGAGGGAGGAAGCTCATGAGTTTGATTCAAGAGTCCTATAAATGCAGCCAAGCTGGGTATGAGGTCAGATTCAATATGCAATCATTGATGAATTAATAAAAAGGACATCATCAGATCTGCAGAAATCGGAGGTTGAAATGAAGCAAAGACGTGACTGAACATGAAGCTTCTCAAGAACAACTATTTTAAAAGTAGTACATCATGCAGAGAAAAAAACAAAATGTTCCATTATACCACAAAAACTGGAATGAACAGATTACATTAATTTATAAAAGGTACAATTAAGCAACTGGACTGGTATTCACAGCAGGATTTATTAGCTGAGTGGGCACATCATAATTATTCTCCAAATCTGGCCATGAGAAAAGCAGCCAAGACCTACATTAGTAAAGATTTAATCATACCAGCAGAAATAGCTGCTCTTGATAAAACTGTGGCAGAAAAGTAAAAAGTATTAAAAACTGGAAACACCAGAGTGTTCATGGAAAAAGATTAATCACTGTACACCAGGCAAAAGAGAAGCAAGTTTATCTCAGCAATCAAGAAATGTTAAGAGAAAATGCGAGATTCAAGTTGCTGTCTCCAGCTATCTTCAGAATATTTGTCTTGATAGATGAAAAACATCTTCAAATGCGGAACAGGCTAAGGATGAAACAATGATTAACAAACAATGAGTAAGCAAGCAAGATGAAGGAGACTCAGCTTCTCATTCTTCTGACAATAACACACCCATAGAGAGACTTTGCCAGTAAAACATATTCCATTGTTCCAAATTAAAATGATTCTAGTGAACTCCCTGCTTTTTTTCTTTCACTGAAGAATCAGGACTACGTTGGACTTGAACCAGAGGCCAGCGTTAAGAGGTTGAGATGATCAGGAGGTAGCAACACTAATGACACGTATCAACTGCGGTCAGTTTACTAGACATTTGACTCCAAATGACATAAAATAAAAAAAGACCAAATGAAAACACTCACTTTATTTAACAAAATAAAGCTTTCGGGAGTAACCTTTCCCCAGTATTTTAAAACCATATTTAAAACACATCCATTTTATACTTAAGAAAAAGCACATGACACAGCCAACCAGTAAAATTAGACAAACAATTAATATACACGTAAAATAATTTTTTTCTTTCTTTTAAATATATAAATTGTGCAGATTTCACACACATGTATGTAAAAGTATTAAAAACAAAATAATATCAAAAATACAGACAACAATATTCTAATAGTAAGTGCATGGATGGAAAGATGTTTCTATTATTAATTATATTGTTTCTGTCTAGCCACTAATACAAGCTTGATAGTTACCATATTGTTGAGGCCAGGCAGCATAGTAATCCATCTGTACTCTGCTAGTTCTATCTTATTATTAAGATCTCTTTTAGCTTTTATATATTACTTCCAACACTTTAAATTTAAAACTGTGGGATGAACCATTATCTATATGTTTGGCTAGGGTGTGAGTAGCTACCCCCCTTCTCACCTCTGATTTATGTTCTATAATGTGGTCCCTAAGTCGCCTTGAACACTTTCCCACATAAAATCCTTCACATTCCGTGCATGTTGCTAAATATACTATAGCGGTTGTGTTACAGGTAGCCTGATATCTAATTTCACATGTTGCACTAGTTGTTGATACACACACACACACACACACACACACACACACACACACACACACACACACACACACACACACACACACACACACACACAAGGATTCCCTTTACAAGCTCTAAGTTTCAAAACTTAAAACTGCAAATGGTTGAGACCATAATATCAAAGTTTTGAAACTTTGAACATTTTGTATGGAGATCGATGTACAGCGAGGAATGGGTAATTTACCATTTCCTCACTGTAGTGTGATCTCGATGTTGGTATATTTAGCAGGGGGTATGGGTGGCAGGTTCAGGAGGGGGGGTGCTTGCTCCTGCAAAAGCAATTTTTTTTTATTACAAAGTTTTGAAGCTTCAAAATTGATGTTACGGTCTCAACCATTTGCAGTTTGAAGTTTTCAAACTTCGAGCTTATGAAGTATGCAAGTAGGTTTGAAAAATAAGACAAAATGATGAAAGCCATGAGAAGTGCTAAGTTTTTTCATATGCAATATTAGCTTGTTTTTCTCCAGCACTAAATGTTCGGTACGAGTGAAGAAATCAACATTCTGTTCTAACCAGAGATCCTGTACAGGTATTAAGAGATATTTCAGAAATTTTATGAATGTTTATATAATGCAGAGAAAAGACCACACATGGAAATATTTATGGAAAACTTAATTATGTCAAGGTTAGAGGCAGATGAGGCTCAACAATTAACTGTCAAGATAGGAGGAGATGAGATAAAAAACTGTGGTGTACAATCTGCAGAAGTCTCCATAATCAGATGGTATTCCTGTGGAAGTTTGGAAGGTTTTGCTTAATAGTATTTTAAAAGGAGGAGAAGCACCAACATCTCAGACGACGACTGGTAGGTGTAAAAGAAGGCAAAGGACCATTAGACCAAGTTTCATATAGATCCATTTCAATTTTAAACCACAATAACAATATAATGTGTTTGCAGTTCCAGGGCTAGCCACCTTGGCTCTATATGATTGTCACTGCTGAAGTGACACCCCCACCCAATGAACAAAAATGAGAAAAAGGGGTTCTGTACAGATGGATTATAATGTGTTTATTTCTATACTAGCTAAAAAAATGGCAAAGGTGCTGTCAAAATTGATAGATATGAATCAATGTGGTTTTGTTGAGGGGGGGGGCAAACACTTGGTAACATTAACAGATCAATGATGATCCAGAGGGAAGTAGAATGTAAACAAATACAGACGTCGTTGGTAGGTCTTGATGCAGAGAAAGCATTCAGAGTAAGCTGGGATTTTATGAGTGGGACAATGGAAGCATTTGCATTCCCTAATATAATGAAGTTAATTAAGAGGATATATAACAGATTGGAGGCAAGAATTAAAATGGGAAGTTCCACTCTGATAAGTTGTGTCTGAGCAGAGGAACTAGGCAGGGGTTTCTCCTTCCCCTTTTATTTGCTTTATATTTAGAGCCATCAACAAAGAAAATAAGGGACTCAGAAATTCAAGGAAATAATGGGTATGGTAATCAAGAAAAATGGCTTTATTTGCAGAGGATATTATTTTTTACCAGAAATCCAGAAGACATCTCAGTGTTGTGTACATTTTGAGACAATTTTGAGTCTTTTCAGGATAAAAAATTAATGAAGATAAAACAAACGTTATAGTTGTAAATTATGTAGCCACACATGAATTGCTTCAGCAATACCCATGTTTAAGATGGAGTATTTAGGAGTATGGATTTAAAAGGCTTCTGTTATGGTTGCTAATGATATGTGGGAAGAGACTAAACAAAAAGCGAATACAAAAACTGAGAAGCTGAAAGCTGTTGTTTAGAGGGAATATACAAGCAGTGAAAAAATGTTTTAGTCCCTTTAGTTTTATATACAGGTCTGGCACATTTTTATCAACCAGAAGAAAAGATGTGGATAATAATTAAGAGTTGAAGGAATTTATCTGGGAAGGGAAGAGGGCAACAGTTAAGTGGGATAAGTTCAGCCTTCCAGTAGAACAATGTGGTTTAGTATTAGCCAATATGAAGGGATATTTTAGAACTACACAAGGCTTAAAATTCAAAGTAGAAAGGGATGATGACGAAGCAGGCAGAAATTTAAGAAATAAGGAGGGAGTGGTATTTTGGATGCAGATCCTTAAGAAGAACAATAACAGCTATACAAAGTATTAGATGCAAATGAACAGAAAGTATTCTAAGAACAAAACCAAAATGAGAATGCATAAAGGAGATTTTGCCAATAGGGATGTAAACAGGGGCACAGAGAATAGGCAAGAGGAGGCTGGAAATTTCTGGAGAAAACTGGCAAAGGGACCAATGTATTAGGAACAAATAACTAGAGAGGGAAAGTTAGTAGAATGGGATAAGGCCAATAAAACATTTGGACTCCACTCTGGAGACTGCCTTTCCTGCCAAGGACTGATCTCAAAGTATAAGCAAGGAGAAAGGGATAGCATAATTCTAAGTGAAAATAACTACTCTGGCAGAGCCTTTAGTTGACTCTAGAGCAGAAGCTGCTGTTAAAAAAAGGATAATTAGAAGGGTGTATAAGATATTGCATGATAACTACAAAAATCAGAGGGGGTTAGAAAAGATTGGAAACAGAAACTGTATAAACAATTTACAAGGGAACAATGGAAAGACATATGTATAGCTCCCAAGTATGCAAAGTTCTGAAAGTTTAAGATTTTTGCTTGTAAGTGTTTGCACAGGTATTTTTATACCCAAACAGATGAAAAATTTTTCCTCAGCTAAATGGGAAATAATGGGAGTGTAATGGGGAAGAAAGAGGTAACTGGGAACATATCTTTTGGGAGTGTAATGATTTGGCAGATTTTAATGATTCTTGACAAAGTACTTTGTCAGAAATACTTGTTGAGCAAACAGGGGTAACTAAAGAAATTATTCTTTGGAGCTGGGAGACAGGATCTGAACTGCCTAGACATAGTAGGGCCTTGTTAAGTTTAATTCTGGTAGCTGCCAAAAACAAAACAATTACTAAACAATGGAAATCAAGGCCTAAATCGACTATTTGAAGAACTGCATATTGTAACAGAGATAAATGAACTGGAAGTGTGACCTTTTGAAAATGGAAAGAGAAAATTACATAGAAATAAATGGAAACTATGGGAACAGTTACATGCAGAATAACTTTCAGGAGGAAGGAGGTTAAAGGGAAGGCAGGAATTTAGCAATTGGTGTGATGTTGGACTGATGATAGTTACAAAAGAAAACATATGTGGTGTATAATGTAAGTAACTGGAAACACATCAATATATTTTGTTTTTTGTAATGTCAAGCTGTGCAGTAAGGGGTATCAATGCTGTCTGGGCCAATCTGGAGCAATGAGGATGGCCTTTGGTCTCTCCTCCCTCATCTTGATCAGTACCTTGGGAATAAGAGGCAGAAGGAATGCGTATAGAAAGAGGGAGTTCCAGGGGAAGGTCAAGGCATCCACCTTCCACTCTAGGTGGTGATACTCCCTTCTAGAGAATTTTTTCAGCTGGTGATTAATGTGCGAAGCAAAGAGATCCACCTCCAGAGTTTCCTACTCCTGAGTGACTTACAAAAAGATTTTTCTGTGGAGCTGCCATTCGTGGGGGACCAGTAAGTTTCTGCTTAGGTGGTCTGCCTGGGTGTTGTTGATCCCTGGTAAGTATTGAGCAAATTAGGTGTAATCCCATGGAGGAGGCTGTCAGCCAGAGGTTCATGGCTAGCCTGCACAGAGGGTAACATTGGGTTCTTCCCTGTTTGTTGATGTACCACTTTACTGTGGTGTTGTCTATTTTGATAAGGAGAACCCTTGGCTTGAGATGGGGTTTGAAGGATGTCCAAGCTTTTTGTACTGCCATCATTTCCTTCTGATTGATGTGTAAGGGAAGGTGCTGGGCATCCCAAAGCCCTTGGGTGCACCTGCCTGCTAGGTGAGCGCCCCAAGCAATGTCTGAGGTGTTGGTGGTGATGGTCTGCCCAGTAGGTTGGAGGATGAAGGGAAGAATCTTGTTCTTGGCACAGGCCCCTGCCCACCAGAGAAACTCAGCCCTTATACAGGGGGGCAGAGGGAGAGAGGACTCTAGAGGCCGAGTGCTGACACCAAAGGTTCTTTAGATACCAAAGTTTCCTCAAGTGGAGCCTGACCAGAGGAATTAGAAGGATGCAAGATGCCATGTACCCCCAAGGCTTGCAGGAACTTCCTCGCAGTCAGGTGACTTCTGGAAGCCAGCTGGGTAAAGTAGAGAGGCAGGAAGCTCTTTTCTGGGGATAGGAAGGCCATTTGGGATGCTGTACCCAGCAATGCTCCCAAGAAAATGATCTTCCTGGAAGGTGTTTGCTTTGATTTCTTCTTGTTGATGGAGAACCCTGGGGAAGTTAGGAGGGTTTTGACAAAGAGAAGGTCCTGCAGCAGCTTTTCTTTGCACTCTGCCTGAATGAGGCAGTGGTCCAGATAAGGATAAATCTGTATATTCCTCAGTCTGCAAAATGCTATGGGCAGGGCTAGGCATTTGGTGAATACTCTGGGAGCAGTAGATAAGCCAAATGGAAGCGCTGAGAACTGAAAGTGTTGTGAGCCTACTCTGAAGCGAAGGAATTTCCTGCAGGATTCCCTTATGGGGATGTGGAGTTGCATCTTTTAGGTCGAGGGTGACTAACCAGGCATTTTTTGTCAGCACAGGCAGCAGCTGCTGCAAAGTTAGCATTCTGAATTTGGGGACCACCAGGGTGGTGTTCAGAAAGGATAAATCCAGGATGGGGTGCCAATGCCCTCTTTTCTGGGAAAAGGAATAGTCCAGAATAAAAGCCTTTGCCTGTTTGATCTGAGGGGACAGGTTCTACTGCCCCTGGGATATGAGAGTTTGGACTTGTTTCAATGCCTCTGCCCCCTGATTTGGAGGTAAGTCTGGGTACCTTCTTAGAATTGGGAGTTCGTTGAAAGAGAATTTGTATCCCTGAAAATTTTCTTTAGGACCCATTGGTCCTTTGTTATAGAAAGCCAATTTTCTTTGCAGAGGGAGAGCCTTCCTCCTAGCTTTTGGGGAGTGAAAGTAGGGCAGGGGGGGAGGGAGTCACTGCAACTTTTTGCCATAGAAGGATGGCTTAGAACTCCCTGCCTTTGGGGCAGAAGTGGTCCACTGTTTGATTCTCTGTTATCCCTGGGATAGGGGCTTGGGTGGTCTGTCCCTGCAGGACTTACCTTCCCCCTTGTCCGCTAGGCACAGTGAAGGACCAGTGCTCAGAGGGAAAGTTCCTGCTGAACCTAGGAGGTTGAATCTGAAAGAACCCTTTTACTGTTTGCATAGATTTTGCTTTGTCTTCCATCATTTTAAGCACCTCTTCTGCTTTTACTCTAAACAAGCAGTCATTATCTAGGAGTGCATTAATTAATTTAGAGTTGACGTGATCAGGGAGAGGTTGTTCCTTCAACCATGCATGTCTCAACAGAGCCTGACACGGCTGCCATGATTGAGGCTTCTAGGCCGTCATATCCAGTGTGTAATGAGTGTTTGGCCATTTGACAAGTAGAGTGCAGTAAATCTGCTAACTCTTTTGAAGTGTCACTGTCAGGAAAGGTTGAAATATTTTGCTTTAATAGTTCCAAAGTGTGTTGTTGATATTTTAACATATGGAACTGACAGCTGAGTGCTCTGACAGCTAAGGTCGCAGAGGTGTATACTTTTTTACCGCATCTGTCCAGAGCTCTGGAATCCTTGTCAGAAGGAATAGGATTCTTGGAAGAGCTAGTCTTAGCTCCTTTAGGTCCCCTGTGTAATGACCTCTTGAGTATGCATCAGGATTTCTGTAGAGGTAATTAGGAGAATCCGGTACTCTGTAATAACCATCAGGTTTACTGGGAGCAGGTGGGAGGGCACCAGGGACTAAGCTGGATTCATGGAAAACATCATCCACCACTTCCAAGATAGGGGGAATGGCCAGGGGTCTGTGCTGGGGCAGGTCCAGAAACTCTCAGTCTTTTCTTAGACTGGGGGAAGTCCTGAGATTCCCATTGGAAATGTTCCCTGAGGATGTGAAGGGTTTCCCCAAAGGAAAGGTCTTCTGGTGGGGTGGCAGAAGAAATGGGGTGGCAGAAGAAATAGATTCATCTGCACCGGAATCCTCATAAGCAATCAGAGGTTGTTGTTCCTCTTCAAAATCTGAATAATCAGATTCCTCAGAATCCTATTCTGTCATAATTTCAGGAGAAGGGTATATTTTCCTTTTAGAAGTTGTGGCCTGACTACCACTGATAAGGGAGATAAGATCCTCCACCATTTTAAGCATATGGGCTTGGAGCAGGGGCAAGATGGTGGCTAGAAACATTTTTTCTAGGAGTGGCCCGACTTCTAGGCCTAAGGGTATCCATCAGTCTGAGAGAAATGGTAGTCTGATGAGAAGACATTGTTTTTTATCTAGATTCAGTAGTGCAAGAGGCCTCCTTGGAAGCCGGTACCTGCATCGCGGCTCCAGACCCAACCGAGGCAGAGACAGCCAAAGGTTCAGAAGATGAAGATTTCTGCGGCATACCGGACTCCGAAAGGGTCTTGATAGAGGCCTGCGTAGATATCGTATCGGGCATCAGGGACTGCAAAAGCACCTCATGGAATTCCGGAGAACTGACGACCTGTTTAGCGGTAGAGTCGTCGGAAGGCTTAGCCTTGTGTGGTCTGTCTATCTTTATCTCTACGCTTTTTTGGAATGTCTACGGATTGTTGGCTAATGGACACCATTTTGGAATGCGAAGATGGAAGACAAAAATACCTGTCTACAATAAGAGCTCTACGGCGAATGGTTCTCGCGTTAAAGAGGGCACAGAACCGACAACAGGGGACGTCGTGGTCCGTGCCTAAACAAGTGACGCAGTATGAATGGAAGTCTCAGTGTGGGATCTGCTTTCCACAGGTGAGACAATTGTTAACTTTTTCGGAAATCGGTTAGTGCAAGAAAAAAAGGACCCCACAGGGGTACTCAGCTTTAGACGTTTTCAGCTGTAATTCAAATTCTGGTAGCAACCGACAGCACACTTGTGAACTGCTTCTACTACGGGCCCCGCTGCAAAAAAGACTGCTGTAATGGCGTCAGCTGCCTTAATTTATAGCACTGACAACCTGATGTCAGTCTACAGGTGACAGCAGCTGACACAGAAAAACATTGACTCTGGTATTCGGACCAGCCAAGGGTTACCACAGCAGGGATAACCCACAGGTGATGACTGTAACAGTGAAACACGAAGAACATCAGGAAGACACAAGACAAAAATGGAGCCATATAACTCAACCAACAGGGAAGGTTTCAGGAATAGATAGTATTCTTCTTGAGATTTGGAAGTTAGGATGGAAGAAACTGATAAATACCTGAAAGTTGTGTTTAACAACAGGTTAAAGAGTATCAGCATTTTTTTAAGAAGGTTATGTTGGCTCAAAGAGGGTAAATATCCATCAGAAGCAGCTTCATATATACCAATTTCAATTTTAAACCATGATGGTAAATAGTATTAGCTAAGAGAACTACAAATTTGTTACCAAAGTTGATAGATATGGATCAATGTGGTTTTATGTGGGCAGGCAGTCATTTTACAACACTGCTAGAACAATGATGAACCAGAAGGAAGAACACTATAAAAAAACATTGTTCTTGGTGGGTCTTGATGCAAAGAAAGCATTCAATAGAGTCAGCTGGGAATTTCTGAGTTGGGCAATAGTAACATCTGTGTTTCAGGAGAAAATAATGTCAATAATGATGATGCATAAAGGGTCAGAGACAAGAATTTAGGTGGGATGATTCCTCTCTGTTCCGCTGTGTTTGAACTAAGGAACAGACAGGGATGTTCTCTTGCCCAATGTATTTAATTTATACTTGGAGCCTACTGACAAAGAAAATAAGGGCTTCACAAATTAACTGGTACAGTAGTCAAGAACAGTTAGCTATATTCACAGATGATATTATTTTGCATTTAATAAGTACAGGAAAGGATGTGTCAGGGTTGTGGAACATTTTGAGACAGTTTCAAGAGTTTCTTGGATATAAAATAAATGACAAAACAAAGGTTATATAGCAGTAAATTATGTACCCACTCATGAATTGGTTCAGCAATACCCATACGTATGGGGACATGATAATATGAAGTATTTAGCTGTACGAATTAAAAAAAAGATTGTTATTGCTCCTGATTATGGATATGGATAGTAAAATACAAGCACTGAACATGTGTTTAATCCCTTTAGAGTTACTCAAGTATATTTTTTAATCTTCCAGAGGAGAAGGGATAGATGACAACTAACAACGATGACCAAATTCATTTCATAGAAGAGGGTGAGAATTAAGTAGGATAAGTGGATTCTCCCCATTAAACAAGGTAGCTTAGAGATACTTGATTTGAAGAGGTATGTCAAAACAATGCAGTGAAGGCTCACATGCATAAATCAAGCAGGGCATAAATCAATATGGAAAAGGATGATAAAAGTGGGGGGAGGGGTTCGAGAGATGGAGAGAGACGAGGATACTAAAATAAAGGGAAATAATCATCATACAGAATATTATATTCAAAACATAAAAGAAAGTATTCTAAAAACTAAGCTAGTGTGGAAATGGAGAAAGTGTATTTTATTAATCGGTATGTTTGCAAGTAGGGATATAGAAAATAGACAAGTCAGGGACGAAATTTACTGGAGGGCATTAACAAAGGAACCAAGGTACTAGGAGCAAATAACGAGAGAGAAAATATAATAGAGGTGCACTAGGCTAAGCAGAAGTTTGGACTGCAGATTAGAGACTACCTCTCCTGTCAAGGACTAACAGAGTGCAAATTCAAAGAGAAATGGATAAACACCACCTCTCAGAGTTTAGTCAAGAATACGAGCTGCTGATAAAATGAGTAATCAGTAGGAAGTTCAAAACATTGCATGATAACAAGAAGATTCAGAAGTTAATAAGGACTGAGAAAAGTACAAAGTAACAACTGGAAAAAATTTGTAAGACTCCCCAAGTATGTGAGAAGTCCAAAATTATTAGGAGTTTTGCATGAAAGTATTTAAATACATATTTTTATATTAAAGATAGAATTTAGAAGTTTTTTTCCTCCTTAGATAACAAATGCTGGAGGCACGATGCAGAATACAGAGGTAACTGTGAACATGCTTTTATGACTTCATGAGTTGGCAGAATTTAAAGAAAAACCCTATAGAGCACGAACAGAAATGCTGATGAACAAATAGTAGTAACTAAAGAAATGTCTATTTTGATTTGATATAGATTATCAGAAATGCTTAGACATAGTAAGGTCTTACTGCTTTTAATGTTACTGGTGACAAAAAAAGCAATTACTAGAAAATGGAAATCAAAATTTAAACAAACCCTGGGATTCAATAACACCTTCACTAAGTGTACACTATTCAGAGTGAACAGACAGCACAGACATAACTCACACCTTTTTTATCCTAATTTTAGCTTTCCTACTGCTATTCTTGCAGCTTTAAACATTAACAGGGATTTTAAAAAGTTACCATAAAGTGCAGACTACATGTGCACTTGGTGTAATATTTCAGACAGTCTAGAAAGCACAAAAAATGTGGTAAGGACATATCATGTACACTTAGTGTAGGCTTTACTGAATCTGGCCCAAACTTTAAAGAATGCGTTAAATATTGCAAATGAAAAAAAAAGGAGGTGGGATCTTCAGAAAGATTGAGCATTTTTCATAGAATGAAATTTGTGGGAAGAACACATGGAGAATAATGCTCCAGAATAGAAGTAAGGTTTAATGGAAGGTAGGAACTGAGGAATTTGTATGACAGGAATAAATGAAAATTGCTAAACAGAAAACATATTGCATCATGATGATAATAATAGAAACTTATTAGTATAAAGCAAAACAGTTGTGTTAACTCGTGTTGCAACTTAAAATACAAAGATTTAACAAGGTCCGTAATTCACGAAGGTACTGTGACATGTACACCTCAATGTACACTTCACAGTACCTTTTAGCTATTCAGCAACCACTCTAACATGGTGCTCCACAGAACTCTACTATTAAGACATTCAGCACCATGTAGGGCTGGCCCTGGCACTGTGCTAAATCTATGAGGCATTCTTGGGAAATGGCATATGCCAATTAGCATGTGGTCTCTCCCCTGTAACTGCCTCTAGGAAGGCATCTACATTCAAAGTGATTTAAGAAATCACTTAGACATGTAGATCAGCCTGGCCAACCCCACCGTGTAGTGGTATTGAACACAGCCAAAAGGATAGGTTTACTTGCCTACCATGATTGTGGTATGGTGATCAGGGGTGGGGGGGATTCAGTAGGCACCAGAAATTACTCAAAATGTAAGTGCAGTAACCTCACCAATATCAATATGGGGATTGGCAGATGGGAGGATTTCCCAGACACCAAGGAATTGTATACAAGTGCAACAACTGCACTGACATCACTATAGGCATCACAGGTTCAGGGGTAGGGGGATTCATTAGGCACCAGGCAATTACATTCACGTGCCATAACAGCACAGACTATGGGGAATGGTGATGGGAAGATTCCCTAGCCACCATCAGAGTGCCATAACAGCACTTACAGTATTAAGGTGATCAGGGGAGTGGGGAGACACTAGCCACAAGGACATACTAGATAAATGCCGTAATGAAACTTCAACTATTATGGGGATGGGAGAAACCACAGGAAGGTAGACAGGTACGAGGACTGTGGGGTGTATATGTCTATATGTTCATGTTTAATGTACCTGTGTGTGGGAGCCTGACTGGAGGTGGGGATGCCACTGTGACATGAGCAGCAGTTTACTAACATGGCGTGCAGCTCAGTAGTGATTTGCACATCACAGTAGTAAATGAGATTCAGAAACATGCAAATTAGCCAATAATGAGGTCTTGCCTCATTATGGCTAACATGTCTCTGAATCACAAATTAGCTTGTGGAAACAGGGCCTTTTTAGCTGTACAGCTCATGCTAGCCCCTTTAATGAATCCTGGGAAAATGTTTAAAAAATATATGGAGAGGAAAAGCCACTGATCCACTGTAAGAATGACATGGACTATAACCACATGTCATAGCAAGTGCAGCACAAGGGCCAAGAATAAGTGTCCACAAAGAAGTGTGTCCACATCCTGCAGCAAGCACTGGGTATACACAGAAGAGAAAACAACAAAAGGATATGCACAGCTGCCCCTTTCACTGCCAACAGTAAAGCAATGCAAAAATCTTGATGGCTGGATGATGGGCCCTTCTAATGACACAAGCCCCTGGAATAACACGAAACAGCTAACTGCCACCAGGCAACAGTGATAAAAACTGACAAAGAAAGAAAGACATGTATTATGACATTTTACTGTGATGTATATAATGCATTACATCATAAGAAAATATCTATATAATATTTGCATGACAGGTTATTTACACACTAAATGAAAGGCAAACCTAGAAAGGTATTTTATTCCATCATAAATAAAAGCTTGAAGAGGTATCCATCAGGTAGCTTTGGTCAATCAAATTGGGGCTCAACTTATAGAGAAATCTTGAGGACATTGCAAATTTGAGGGGGGGGTGAAACACCTTTCAAGTTTCCATTGATGCCTATGAAGGCTGTCTTCATTTAGTCCAAGAAGTGCTTTACTAAATTTGTGTGTTATCCCTGCTAAAACTGAATTTAACAACACATGATATGAATGTGTGCGCTACGCAGTTGTTCACAGTTATTTGCAGTGAAGAGTGAGCATAGCCTGAAAAGTACAGTTTTGTACCTACCATAAATGTAGATGTCCGATAGGTATGCATCTGCAGTCATAACATATGGGTTGTCCTGCCTCAGGCAGCCCTTCGGTCGGCCGGATTCCAAAGTCTGGGTCTGGCCTCAGCTGATGTCGCACTTTCCCCGACGTCAGAGCATCTGGGGTATAAAAGCATTAGCCGACGCCATTTTCCTCCGTTTTTCTTGCCCCAGATGCCAGGTGCCCTCTAGGAAGGCTAAATTTGGATAGATGCTGAAAATTTCCAAACATTTACAAATTATATACATGTATAAACAAACAAATACACCATAATAGATTCCCCCAGCTAGCTAAAAGAGGGGTAAGTACCCTAGGAATACCACAGAGGGGAAGGAGGGAGGGTAATCCTGACTGCAGATGCATACCTATCGGACATCTACATTTATGGTAGGTACAAAACTGTACTATGTCCTTCAAGGATGCATCTGCAGTCATAACATATGGGTAGAATACCATAGCCAATCTGGGGGAGGAGGTACTAAGAAAAGGATGGTGTAGTTAAGATCCCCTGCAGGACTGCAGTTGCAAACCCTGCTCTGGATCTAGAGTATAAAGGTAGGTTGTAATGCTTGGCAAATGTATGCACGGAGCTCCAAGTAGCAGCTTCTAAAATGTCCTTGGTTGCCACCCCTCGTAGGAAGGCTGTAGTGGTGGCCGTGGCCCTTGTGGAGTGAGGCCTGATATTTTCAGGAACTGTCTTTCCATGAAAGGAGTAGCAAAATCGAATGCAATTTCCTATCCATTTTGAAATTGTCTGTTTGGAAATTGCTCTTCCTTGCACCCCAGTTGCATATGCTACAAAAAGTTGGCCAGTTTTTCTGCTAGATTTTGTTCTGTCCAAGTAGTAGCGTAGTTGTCTGTGTATATCCAGGGTGTGCAAAAGTTTTTCCCCTCTATTCTGTGGATTAGGGAAGAATGTAGGCAGGTGAATAGCTTGGTTCAAGGATACCCTAGATACCACCTTTGGCATAAAAGTAGGATTGGTTCTTAGGGACACCCTGTCCTGGTGGAAAATAAGAAAAGGCTGCACTGCCATTAATGCTTGTAACTCAGATACTCTTCTTGCTGAAGTGATTGCCAGAAGGAATGCAGTTTTCCAAGATAGAAACTGTAGATCCGCTGATGCTGCTGGTTCAAAAGGGGGTAGTGTCAGTTTCTCCAGCACAAAGTTGAGATCCCAGGCAGGTAGAGGGGGTCTTCTTGGAGGTTTAATATTTTTGATCCCTCTCAGAAATTGTCTGAGGAGAGGGTGTGAGAAGATAGGTGGATCCACATTGTATTCTGCTGAAATTGCTGAAGCATGAATCTTAATGGAAGAATAGGACAGGCCATTGTGGAACAATTCTGCTAAGTATTCTAGGATATGTGTTATGTTTGCCACTGTGACATCTGAGCCTTTTGATGTGCTCCAAGTGAGAAATCTCTTACATTTAGCAGAGTATGTCTTCCTTGTGGAAGGCCTGCGAGCCTCCAGGATAATGTCCTTCACCCTCTGAGATAAAACAGTTTGATTGGGATTTAAGGAATTTTCCAGGCAGTTAGCTGCAATGTTTTCAAGTTGGGATGCAGGGTCTTGAAATTGTTCTGCGTCAGAAGAAGAGGCCATAGGGGGAGAGGCCATGATTTTGCCTGAGACATGCTTCTCAATAATGGATACCAGTGTTGTCTTGGCCAGTCCGGAGCTATTAGTATCACTTTTGGCTGTTCCTCCCTGATCTTCAGTAGAACCTTGTACATCAATGGGAGAGGTGGGAAGGCATATACTGTTAGGGCTTTCCAGCTGAAAGAGAGAGAGTCCACCCTCCAAGCTTGTGGGTGGAATGTCCTTGAGCAGAATGTCTTCAGTTGATGGTTGAGTGGGGAGGCGAACAAATCTATCTCCGGCATTCCCCATGTCTTTGCTATGAGTTGGAAGATGTCTGGGTGCAGCATCCATTTGTGTGCATCCATGGTAGTTCTGCTTAAGCTGTCCGCCAGTGCATTTTCTTTCTCTGGCACAAATTGGGACTGTAGCTGGATATTGAGATTCAGGCATAGTTCCCACAGATTCATAGCCATTCGGCATAGAGGGCAAGAATGTGTTCCTCCCTGCTGGTGTATGTACCACATGACCGTGGTGTTGTCTGTCCTTCTTAGCAGGTGTCCTTGTTGGAGGAAGGGTTTGAATGCCTCGATTGCATGCCTCACTGCCAGCATTTCCTTTTGGTTTATGTGCATGCTTAGCTGTCCTTGAGGCCATGGGCCTTGGATACATTTGCCCTCCATGTGTGCTCCCCATCCTCGGTCTGAGGCGTCCGTAGTGATGGTCTGCCTTGGTTTTGGTTTGTTGAAAGGCAACCCTCTGTTGGACTGGCAGGCCTGAGCCCACCACAGGAATTCCTTTTGAAGGCATGGAATGATTGGTATTATGGTTTCTAAACTGTGATTGTGTTGAGACCATACACTCCTGAGGTACCATTGTAATTTCCTCATATGCAGCCTGGCATGCGGTATTAGAATTATGCAGGATGCCATGTAACCCAGGGCCTGCAGGATTTTCCTTGCAGTAAGCTGAGTTTGTCTTGTCAGAATCATGAAGTAATCTTGAAGTTGTTTTTGTTTTTCTTCTGTGAGAAAAGACATTTGGGTGGTTGTGTCCAGATCTGCACCCAAAAAGGTTATCCTTTGGGATGGTACTAGTCTTGACTTTTGGATGTTGACTGTGTATCCCAAGGTCTGTAGCAGGTGTATGGCATAGGCCAAGTCCTTTATCAAATTTTTCTTGTTGTCCGCTTGTAGAAGGCAGTCGTCCAGGTATGGGTAAATTTGAATTCCCTGTAGTCTGCAATGTGCAATTACTGATGCCAGGCATTTCGTGAATACTCTGGGCGCAGTAGATAAGCCAAAGGGCAATGCTGAGAATTGATAATGCTCTGATCCTGCAAGAAATCTGAGGTGTCTTCTGCAACTTGGTCGAATAGGGACGTGCAGGTATGCCTCCTTGAGATCTAGAGTCACCAGCCAAGACTCCTTGCCCAACATGGGAAGAAGTTGCTGTAAGGTCAGCATTTTGAATTTTGGCACAATGAGACAAGTGTTCAGTGTGGACAGGTCGAGAATAGGCCTCCATTGATTTTCCTTTCTTGATGAAAGTAAAAAACAAATAGAAATCCACAAAACGAGTATCCAGAGCCAAACAAGCCAACAAGCCCCAATTGAATGAACGCAGTTTTATTTTTTTAGAAAAAAGCGTTTTCGCTACAATCAGAAATGCAGCTTCATCAGACAATACACAACACAACCACTAGACGCAAATTTAAATTACAAGAACAGGAAGTGACTTAATACACGACTTAATACACATCACAAAAACAGTATATACTTAAAAAATAGTATCTGCTCTCAGCAATGCATATTTATTTACCCTAAAAAATGTATGCAATCAACAAAATATATACTAAAACAAGCAGTGTATTAAGAAATACGTCAGCTTCAATAAAAAAGTAAAATTAATTAGACAAACCCTATATGAACCCAAATTAAAACATGTTCATCTTAAAACGGAGCTGTCAACATTTTAAGAAGTAACCATTTATGACAGTGAGCCTGATAACCATGTTAACTACCTCAAGTAGCTTCGCAATTTTAAAACTGCAGCAATGTTGCAGTTTTCATTCAAGCCCGGAGCTTTGAAGGCATCTAAAATAAGTTGCCATTCAAGCTCACGGGTCTCTAATAGAAGGGATAAGGGACCACCTCTAATACCACCTTGTATATGGTCAATACCCATAAAACTAAATGAGTGCCCGGGGTTTTTCTCAACATGCTTAGCCAATGCGTTGTCGCCCTTATTTTTTCTTTTTTCTTATTGCATAAACGTGTTGGTATACACGTTCACGGACCTTGCGGTCCGTCTTTCCAATGTAAACTTGCCTTCTGCGATTGTTGCCCAGCCTTTTATATTGGAAAGAAGGACCGCAAGGTCCGTGAACGTGTATACCAACACGTTTATGCAATAAGAAAAAATAAGGGCGACAACGCATTGGCTAAGCATGTTGAAGGAGCTGCAGGAATTTCTGGTAAGTACTGGTTGTGTACCACGTGTGACAGCAATCTCCTCTATTCTCCATATGTCTGGCCTATAGGACAGGGTTACAAGATGGAAGCCTTTTCTTACACGGAAAAACATCCAGGCCCGGCAAAACAATACATTAAGTCTCTCAAAAGCATGTGGGAAAATGTGTTATAGTGTGATGAGACCACGGTTGAACTTTTTTGGACAAAATTCCAAAAGATACGTTTGGTGCAAAAACAACACTTCACATCACCAAATGAACACCATCCCCAAAGTGAAGCCTGGTAGTGGCAGTATCATGCTTTGGGGTTGTTTTTCTTCAGCTGGAACTGGGGCTTTAGTCAAGGTGTAGGGAATTATGAACAGTTCCAAATACCAGTCAATTTTGGCCCAAAACCTTCAGGCATCTGCTAGAAAGCTGAAGATAAAGAGGAATTTCACCGTTCAACACGACAATGACCCCAAGCATACATCCAAATCAACAAAAGAATGGCTTCACCAGAAGAAAAATTAAAGTTGCAGAATGGCCCAGCTACAGCCCAGACCTAAATCCAATAGAAAATCTGTGGGGTGACCTGAAGAGGGCTGTGCAGAAGAGATGCCCTCACAATCTGACAGATTTGAAGCACTTTTGCAAGGAAGAGTGGGCAAATATTACCAAGCTAAGATGTGCCATGCTGATAGATTCCTACGCCAAGAAGACTGAATGCTGTAATTAAATGAAAAGGTGCTTCAACAAAGTATTAGTTTAAGGGTGTGCACACTTATGCAACCAGCCTATTGCATATGTTTTTACATTTTTTTTCCTAACAGATTTGCTTGTTTTTCAATTGAATTATACAGGTTATATGTCACATTAAAGGTGGGAAAAGTTTTGAAATTATTTATTGTGGTCTCATTTTTTATATCACAAAAACTTGGCATTTTAATAGAGGTGTGTATACTTTTTATATCCACTGTGTGTTATTTATATATATATATATATATATATATATATATATATATATATAACGAAAATAATCCCAACAGGAAGGCAGTAGTCCACTCTTAATACACTTTGAAATAAACTCAAATATATCCACTTCATAAAAATACTGGTTTGTTAAAATAAAAGAGAGAAAAAACGTTAGCGCTTTCACGGAAAATCAACATACATACACACACACACACACACACACACACACACACACACACACACACACACACACAAGGACGGATGATGAAAGGGATCACCAAACAAGGTTAAATACAGCAGATAACTGTGTACTACTGAGGCTTCCTGTCAGCATTGTGAGACTACTACATGTACCTCCCCAGGTTCCTGCTACATACACACCAACTCCAAGATGGCTCCATCTCAGGAGATGGGATATATTCAAATATCCTGCAGTTTTGCAGTAAGTGTATATTCCCCACTCAATGTAAAGTTTCACCATTCTTTGGCTCCCAATTAAAAGCTGCAGACTTTCAAAGTACACAGTCACTGACCATTTAAACAAAGTAATTAAAAAAGAACAAATAGGCTATATGAGCAGAGATCAACATACATTCTTGTGTGTGTGCATGTGGTGGGGGATACATTCTGCACCCTTTATTAATAACTCCAAAACTGTTATACCTCTTGGACTAGCTAGTGCCGATTTTAGCCATTAGGTGGATTTGCCTATATTACAGTGGCTTTTGTTTAAACGGTCAAGGAAGAGGTAACTGCATGCATACTGCTCCCCTCTCATACTGTTAGTGCGAAGTGTCCTAGCGACAGCTGCAACACAGGATAAAATATACATTTGTTATAGAAGAAGTTGAGAAAAATCAGACTGATTTCCAAAAGGTAAAAATGCAATTCTCTAATTGTTCATTTTAAACCAATTGTAGAAATGTTGACAAGGGTCAAGAACATACTGGATACCTCCATAAGAAAGATCCTGCCAGCTGTGATAATTTAAGCAACAGACTACTTCTTTACTCGAAACACAGTGCCATGGCATTCCTCACCAAGACCAAACCAAAATCAAAAAGTGCTGCTATCTTTAGGGTTTTTTAAATTGCAATTATCGTGCCCTGATCTTCTTAAGTCATGCAAATGGGACTGCACATAGTAGGGCCATTCAAATATTGGATTATTTATGGCCTAAAATAAGACACAAACAACAAACTACGAAACAGCCCAGGAAAAAGTCCACTCAAATGGCTTCAAGCTGATATATTTTATTGTTAAGCGCTTTCGTTCCCAACTAGACAACTTCTTCAGAACAAAGATAAAACTCAACACCCATATTACCTAGATAATAAAACCAATCACATGATCAATAAAACAATTAATACCATTAGAAATTTTATAGCATCCACTAGCAAAATAGCAACTAAACAACATAATGTAAAACATGTTTTGGCTTAAAAAATGTGTATATATATATATATATATATATATATATATGTATATATATATATATATATATATATATATATATATATATATATATATATATATATATATATATACACACACACACACATACATACATACAAATAAAACGCGTATAAAATGACATACAGTATATATGAAAATTCGATATGCATCATAGTATTTTAACCTCAACAAAAGGAATAATAGAACAAAACTCATTTATACCAGGACTATTTGCAGTATCAAGAATTAATTGCCATCTTAATGGGATTGGTTTTATTACCTATATAATATGGGTGTTGAGTTTTATCTTTGTTCTGAAGAAGTTCTCTAGTTGGGAACGAAAGCGCTTAACAAAATATATCTGCTTGAAGCCGTTTGAGTGTTCTTATTCCTGGGCTGTTCATAGTTTATCATTTACAGCCATCTACAACACTTTAAACAACTGCACCAATAATTTCAGCTGTATGAGACACTGTAGCGAAAAATTCTTCCCCAATAAGTAAACCTAAACCTAAGTAATGGAATTACAAAATGAGCAAGTTATTAAACCAAAAGAAAATACCATACATAGCCCTAAAACTATACATAACCCAATGATGGAAAGTCACCTCCATCCAAAAAGAACTCATTACAGCAATCAGAAGTTAAACTTCACGGCAGTTAGAACTTGCCTTCAGTATGGGTGACAAGGCCTTCTAAAACCACATGCAAAAAAAAAAACAAACAAAAAAAAAAAATATATATATATATATATATATATAAGAAAAAAAACAAGAATATAGCTAGCTAGAATGAAATGATGTCACCATATCAGAACCAACATGTGAGCCATACAACTTTGGAGAAAATTTCTGAACACAAAGGGGAGTTCCATTGTACACTACTCCACAGCATAAACCCCCTGAAACTGCATCTGAAATGCTAATCTCTGTGCTCAGTAAAGTCAGAAATGCGTCTTTTGGATGGCACAGGATAACAGGGAGCCTAACTTGAGTAATCAGAACAGTTTAGTATATGCCTTTACATGCATTCTTGATAAAGTATTAAAAACTTGCTATGTTCCCAATATATATGGAAGAAAGCTACTGAAGTCCCAATCCACATGGAGACCATTCCATAAACCCCAGCAATTACAGATAGATCAACCTCAGAAGCATAATGTGCAAGGTGATGTAAAGAATAATCATGAAACTTTTTCAGACAAAACACAAGAGGCTTCCTTCTCCATGATCCAGCCCCTAGCCCAGTATGGCTTGTCAAAGGTAATCATTGTAGTACTAACCTCAAAATTTTCTCTCAAGTGTGCGACCACTTCCCTAATGAAGATTCATCAGTCCATGCAGTTTTACCTTGAGCCTGTTAAAGCATTTCACACTATACTTCATGATGGAATCATTCATGAACTCAGGGATCAAAGGGTAAATGAAGCTGTAATAACTTGAGTCCACAACCTGTTAGTGGTGTCCCTCAGAGCACTCTTCTGGAGTCAATCCTTTTTGGCAACTTTTCCTCAGACATCAAAATTAGCTCCAATTCTCTGTCTCACTAAATATGTAATGGGACTGCAACCTGGGAGCACTGTGCCATAATCTCACTGACATTAACTCCTTTTAAATGGAACTAGACATTACACAAATGTTACAGTACCAATGACATTGCCTTCAATGTAAAAACTCAGCATTCTGGCATTTGGGAGAAACAAAAATATATAATCTTTATATAATGCTATCAACACATAAATGCAGACAAAATATTTTAAAATAGTAGTCCTTGTAGACAATGAACTTTAATTTGCTACCCATACAACCACATCAGCAAAGCATATTTACTTGCCCAACTGATTCTCCCCTGGGGCAAGAGCTGTGAAAATGAGGTAACTGTCTCAGTGTACTACAGCCCTTATTGGACCTATTACAGAATACTGCACCCTGTTCTGTAACCAACTTTCAGACCAGCTAGTGCAGTTAGAGACAGTAAAGAATATTCCCCATGAAGAGGACTGAAGGGCTTCAAGGCTTGCCTTACATCCAATATCTCTCTCTGTGTCTGTCTCTGTGTCTGTGTCTGTCTCTGTGTCTGTCTCTGTCTCTGTCTCTGTCTCTCTCTCTCTCTCTCTCTCTCTCTCTCTCTCTCTCTCCTCTCTCTCTCTCCTCTCTCTCTCTCTCTCTCTCTCTCTCTCTCTCTCTCTCTCTCTCTCTCTCTCTCTCTCTCTCTCTCTCTCTCTCTCTCTCTCTCTCTCTCTCTCTCTCTCCCCTCTGTATTTTACTGCCTTCTTAAAAGAGACATTAAAGGACCCCACACTATTTGAAACCCTTTGCTTTGAACCACAGGTGACAGGAACAGGAGGACACTTGGCTTCAGTAAAAATGAATATCAATTGTATCATGACAACTTTCATAGGTTCATAGATCAGTACTAGGCTAACTGCCCTTGCGAGCCATTTTAAGTCTAGCCAATTATCCCTTGGGAGACTCTAACCCTGCACCTTGTGTTTGTAAGGCAAACACCTTAACCATTAGGCCACCTTCCCAACCATCAAAGATTCCTTGTGCCTATGGCATAAACTCCCCCTTTCAATCAAACTCAGCATATCAATCCATATTTTCAAGAAAGAAATTAATGACCACACGGACATTTATATGTTCCAATGTACATCAGAAGCATCATGTGCCACAACAGCCAACAGGCCCTGAATTGGTGTAAATGTGGAAATAGTGGATAATACTGAAGGGCTGGATTGACTTTATCAGGCCTAATTCATGTATGAGCGAGTCAGAAGACAAAGAAGGCACTTCAGATTGTTTTAGAATGAGAAGCTTTACAACAATTTTTCCAATGCAACAGTTTTACCATATTCTTAAGCAAAGTAAAATCACTAACCTGCACTGCACCATAACCAACAGACAATAGCTGGGCAGGAATATGGCCTTTCCAAAATGCTTGCACCCCTTCCTCTGTGAAGATGCGCCACGTAGCCTGCAGGATACCATGGTACTTGGACTGAGGATTCTTGGCAGTTATAGCCTCAACTTGAAGCTGTAAGAAGTACAAACAAAAAGTTTGCTTTCAAACACTAACATTGAACAAACTGGCTACAAGAAAGCTACAACTCTGAGAAGTACTCACCGCAGCAGTATATTACTGACTTTTGCCTTGTTTTCACTCCTAACATACAGGTAACACCATCTTTCTTTTATTTTGGCATTCTCAGCAGCCCGAGTCTACTGTACTGTGTTTCACCATTAGCTGCGATAAGTACCCTTGGTTTCTGTGCAGCACGAAGGTGCTTATTGCAAATGAACCAAAAACCAAGTCAAAACAGCAACCAAGAATAACCGGCAGTTTTCTGTAGAATGTCACCAAGCACAATAGATTCCACCACAATTAAAAACGAAGTGCAAAAACACTATTTATTAACGCAATTCCATAATCAAGGCGTTTTCGTCCTATAGCTGGACTTCATCAGATAATCTCTTACATCATTTATTAGCATCCATTATATACTTCCTTCATTTCCATTTTCCAATCAAAAAATACCAATTAATTCAAATAAACAAATCAGCTTACTTTTAAAAGCTCATTAATATTAAAATACATTTCATTTAATCCCATAAATTTCTCTAAAAAAACTTTAAATTCTATCTATTCATCACTTTAAAATCAATTCCATTCATATTGCAGGGGCTAAAATATATTTTTATATACATCTTTAAATAAATATATACATTCATAAAATTCACATTCAAATAACATAAATTTTCATCAAACATCACCATCTATTGACCATATAATTTATTGCACTCAGGATTATATTTTAGCTGCTTTTAATTTCAGTAGAGGCAAAATTGAAATATATTCATTCAGACCTGGGGATTTATTTGCTTGCAACGTGATCTGCCACCATAATTCTCTATATCCTATGGTGTTTTCCCATGCCCCCCCCCTCTGATGTTATTCTTTATATGTTCAATTACAAAAAACTGGAATATACTGTCTTCACATGTCTTCCGGTGTCTATACAATGCATTAGTCTCTTTCATTTTTATAATGTCATAGGTATGCTCATATATTCTTCTTTTTAAAGTTCTCTCCATTTTACCTATGTAAAAAGACCCACATTTGACACAGGAGGCCAGATACACTAATCCTTTAGTATCACAATTGTATAGCCCATTACTCCTAATCAATTTACCTCTACTCATATATATATATATATATATATATATATATATATATATATATATATATATATAAACATTCTCCTTATTTGCTATATATTTACATTGACCACATTTCCCACATTTCCCACATTTAAATGTACCATTTTTATTATTCAGTCTGGTACTTATATTTTTATTTTCCTTCTTCTTTTGTTCCAAATATTCCTTTATATTATTAGCATTTTTATATACTACCCTTGGGGTATCTCTAGGTAAGTCTTCCAAATCAGTAAGAGCTATAAATCTTTCCCATTCTCTGTAGAAAACCAATTTAATGCTCTGAATCAAACCATTAAACTCTAATACAAAGGACAATTTATATTCTTCATGTAAACTAGCATTCCTATTATTTACCACATAGTTGCCCTTAGTCTCTTTAATACCTAAAATGGGCTCAAATTTTCCCATTCTTCCTTTTTCAGTTTCCAATCTAACACTATGTACCAAACTTTTATTATATCCTCTATCTAGGAACATACCTTCTAACAAGTCACATTCTATCTTAAAATCTTCCAATTTACTTGTCATTCGTGACCCCCTCACAAATTGGCATTTTATTATATTTCTTTTACTATGTTCTGGGTGTGCGCTGTTATAATGCAAATAAGAATTGCAATAAGTTACTTTTCTATAAACTTTAGATGCAAAATTACCGTCACTTTTAATTATTTCTATATCTAGATATTGTAAAACCTTCTCAGAAACATTATAGGTTAATTTAAGAAAATCAGTAGTTTGGTTAATATATTTTATAAATTCTTCCAATTTTTCTTTTCCCCCTACCCAAAATATGACTGTCCTCTAGGAACCTCTTATATAGGTTCCAATAATTATGGAACTCCGATTTAAGTACATATTTTTCTTCCCAGTTAGCCAATAAAATATTTGCATATGTGGGTGCACAGGCTGCTCCCATGGCTACACCCTGCATTTGTTGAAAAAATTCCCCATTAAATAATAGGAAATTATTTTTAAGTACCATGTCCATCAAGCCTGTGCAAATAATTTTATCATTATGTGTCAATATATTATCCATAAATATTTATTTTTCAAACATATTCATACCTTCTAAACAAGGAATAGATGAAAATAAATCTATTATATCAATTGTTACAAATAACAGATTTTCAGTATATAAACTATTATCTATCATCCTTAATAAATCCCAAGAATCTTTTAAAATAGCAAGTTTATTTATCCATATATGTTTTGTTTTACTATCTATAAATTTGGCCAAAGGTAATGTTTTTGAACCATCCGCTGAAACAATGGGTCTCAGTGGTGGGTCCAATACATTTTTATTGACTTTGGGAATGCCATAGATAACTGGTATTTTTGTTTTTTCCACCTTTAAATAGTTTACCATATTTCCATCAATAATTAATTCACTATACATTCCCTCTAGTTCCATATCTATCCTCTTGTAAGCCAAAGAAATTTCATTTCTGGACACCACCCTATATTTATTCTAGTCTCTCAAGATTTGATTCATTTTTCCTTCATAGGTAATGGTGTCCATGATAACTGCCCCCCCTCCCTTATCGGGTTTCATTATTCTTATCTTCGAATTATTCTTTAACTCATTCAATGCTTTAAATTCCTCCTTACTGATGTTCATATCATTTCCCAAGCTTTTATAGGTTTTTCTTATTTCTGCTTCCATAATACTTTCCACATTTTTAAGTTGTGGATGCAATGGGGGATTAAAAACTGAGGATCTCACTAGAGTTCTATCAATATTATATGGATTTATTTGTTTATCATCCATACCATATATTAATTTCAAATTAACTTTTCTCAAAAATAATTTTAAATCAAGGAGTGTAGTTGTCAATTCCCCTTTTACTTGTGGAATAAATTTAAAACCTTTTCCTAATAAGCCAAAATGTTCATCCTGAAGCTTCACATCACTATAATTATAGATAGTAAAACCATTTAAAGTATTTATGATACTTTCATCATTTATATTATACTCATTTATATCAATACTATTTAAAGATGCTGGGTCCGGGGTACATATACCTAATATCTCCCCCTCACCCTTCTCCCCTCCCCATGGGAAAATTTTCATGTGGTAATCCATCTATTCCACTATTAATCCTTACCTCTCTAATGGGGGAAATTCATTGCAAATGAACTAAAATAGAGCTGTTCCAATTTTTCTAAGCCAAAGATCTAAAATTATGCAAATTGAATACAATCTTTTTCCTTTATCATGACAGAAAAGGTACTGTCTGAACCCCTTGCTAAAATGACCTTATCCAACATTACAATCCAATGTCATTGTCTTTCGACTTTTCCCTGTTAGGGGTCACCACAGCGGATCACTGGCCCACTATTGATTGGCAGTGGAGTTTTTATGGTGTCACACTCACATACCTACCTGCATGTTTAAAGCTCAATTGACCACAGGGAGGACATGCAGACTCTGCACAGAGGGCATTCCAGCTGAGAATTAACCAAAGAACCTCTTGCTGTGAGGCGAACACTAATCACTGCACCACCATAGCCTATCCAACATTATAATCCAAACAGCCAAAACAAAACACAAGCAGGTTTCCAGAACTGGTAGAAAAAAATCCAATAACAGAACAACCAGCAAGTCAGCTGATCCCAGGAACTCTAAAGATATTTCTTTATTGACCGGGAAAAAGTCCACTGGGCCAAACAGATCCATTTTCAGTGGAGGCCCAGGGATAAAAGCTCCAACAATTACAAAAATTTTTGTATAACAGATTAAATATAATAATTATAGCAGAGATACACAAGATCATAGAGTTGAAGCAGAGATAAACAAAAACATTTAATCCAGTGTGCTAATGTTTAAGTAAATCTGTTTATACAGACACAGGAGTAAATTAAGAAATGTATAAGTTGATTATTCAGTAATACAGGGGAAACTAGAGAAGAAGGCAAGAAAAAGAAAAATTGTTTGATATAGTAAGAGATTATAAAATATTTATTGGGCATTGTACCAAAAATATATTTAAAATGGTTTAATCATATGATTACAGGAAAAGACATGGTTATTGAGACAGAGTTCTTTCAGCGCTGATTTGAATGTTTTTATAGAGTCTAGCTGGGTGACAGGGAGAGGGAGTGCATTCCATAGTTCAGCAAAGGCATTATCCAGCTCTTTTGTTGGGTTTGGTTATAGTTAAGAGTTGTTTGTTAGAAGTCCTAAGATTTCAAGTTGGGGTGTATGTTTGTATTATTGTTTGAAGGAACGTGCAGTATTTTGGGTTGTATAGCAATTTTTGGGTAACAGTAAGTTGGGTGTGATGAAGGTAAGGAGGGAAATGACCCTTTTAACCAAAATAGAAAGTCAAGGTTAAGCACTTTCATCTGGGTACAAAGACATCATCAAAGTGACTTTCCACTAAAACTCATCCCTTTTGAACTACAAGAACTAAGACACACTCCCACAAGCACTCAATCAAAAAGGATGACATCACCACTAGTTTCTTAAAGGGCACATGCAACACTTAGTTAGAATCATATCCACAGTAAACACATAAATCCAGGGGATTATAATCCAATATAATATAAACTTGTTTTTTAGTTCACTGTTGCACAGAGTCTAATTTGCCAATACATTTCCCGGTGCAAGGGTTTATTTTGCCAGTCCCCATACGATTTGACCTCTATTTGTTCCAAAATTAAGCAAACAAACTTGTTAAACCCAGAACATTTTATACTATATAAATGTTGGTAAATATGCTTATTCGAGGCATGTTTGGTTTTGCCTACCTAAAATGCAGTCCATGAAGTACATTTACCCAAATAAACAATTTTCTGTGTAGCGCAGTTGTAAGTGCCACAGTGCATGTTACCAACAATTTTGTCCAAAGGACCGTGATAACTCATGTTAATATAGGGACATTGAGAACAATGACCACACTTCCTTGTGTTTGAAATCCCCTTAGTTGCAACTTGCAGCCTCTCTAGGAGACTTTTGATGTTCCTTTTATTTTTATATGTGAAGAAAGGATTTTCCAAAAGGTAGTTCTTAACGGACTTATTGCACTGCAACACATGCCAATTTTTCCACATGATAGATTCAATCTCCTTGGTGTTCAAGGTGTAGTGCAGAACCATACTGGTGTGACCACTATATTCTGGACCTTCATGCCCTTTGTAAATATTGGCAAGTTGTGTTGACCCTTTCTTGATAATCGGTGCATATATACACTCCCTTTCCATCCAAACCTCCTCTAAAAATGTATCTAGTAGTGTTGAAGGGTAGCCACTGTCCAAAAATATTGATTTTAGGATGTTAAACTGTTCCAAACATTTATCATCCAAAATAAGTTGGAGTGCTCTAACGAACTGGCTTTTTATCACCCCTTTCTTTTGGTGAAAGGGATGGCAACTGATGAAGTGGAGAAATATATTAAAATATGATATTTTTCTCCATCTGGGCACTTGATTGTCCTATATCATTTCCAGGTTACAGCTGAGGGTACATTTTGAAAATGAGGTACTGTTTTGTACTTGATGGATAAATTCATCCATTTGTTCCCCAGTACCTTTTCAGATAATTAACAAATCATCCAGAAATCTGAAGTACTCCACACACAATTCGTAACCTGGAAATTTAAACAAGGATTCCAATTCCCATCTCAGAACAGCATTTGCAAATGTGGGGGCACAGGTGGCCCCCATAGCAATACCAGTTCATTGTCTGTAATACTCCCTTTCAAAAGTCAAAAAGTTATTTAAAACAATTTCCATCAGTTCAATTATTAGAGCACAGTCTGTATTAGTCAGGGACCCATCTTTCTTGACTATTTCCTGGAACCACACCAGTCCTACTTCACATGGTACAACAGTGAATCCAAATACATGGGTATGCCACTTACAGGTGTGGCAAGATACAAACAAGTTACCTCTGTCAAGATTATGAAAGGAAGCATATTATTAAGCAAGCATCAGAAATTACCTACTCATTTCTAAGAAGTGAGAAAGTACAGTTGTGTACACTTACCATAAATGTAGATGTTAAGAGTGTATTCACTGTTGTAGTCATTACATTTGGGTTATCTGCTTGCAGTAGCCCTCAGTCGGCCTGATTAACAAAATTTTGGGCCATGTGTCAGTTGCTGTCCCTTCTTCCATGACATCAGGTCGTCAGGGGTATAAAACATGCAGCGGACGCCATTACATCAGTTTTTCTTGCCCCAGATGTCAGGTGCCTCCCTAATGGGAAGCAATTAAATCTATAAATACAAGGATATACCTCCAACAGAAAAGCAAATGCACCAAAAAGCTTTTAGAGCATAGTAAGTGAGAGTAGAGGTATAGCCAAAGGAAGAAAAAGGGGCTGGAGGGAGGGTAACCAGGACTGCAACAGTGAATACTCTCTAACATCTACATTTATGGTAAGTGTACACAACTGTACTATGTTCTTCGTGTTTTACCATTAGTTGTCCTGGAAGAATGTGGTTCTTGAAGGCTGTCAGAGCATTCTGTACAGCTAACATTTCCTTTTGATTTATGTGCAGGTGCATTTGATTTGGGTTCCATTTGCCCTGAATGCACTTCCCTGCCAGGTGGGGCTCACCATGCATAGTCTGATGTGTCTGTTAAGATTTGTTTGGCAGGAGGTAATGTGAATGGTAGTCCCCTGTTTTGGTGGCAGGCCTCTGCCCACCAAAGGAACTCTAGGTGTAGGCAAGGTATGATAGGAATCCTTTCTTCCAGATCCTGTGAATGTTGACAACATAGGCTTTTAAGATACCATTGTAGTTTCCTCATATTCAGCCTTGCATATGGAATTAGAAGAATGCATTAGGCCATGAATCCCAAGGTTTACAGTATTTGACTTGCAGAGAGCTGGGTTTTTGTAGCCACTTGTTTGAAGTAAGTTGTCAAATGTATCCATTTCTCCGGCGTGAGGAAAGCCATCTGGGAAGTTGTATTCAAGCTTGCTCCCAGGAATATAATTTGTTGACAGGGTACCAGGTGAGATTTCTTTTTGTTTATGGTGAACCCCAAATAAGTCAGTAGCCTTTGAACAGATGATTGAAGAGAATGTCCTTGCTTTCTGCCTGAATAAGACAATCGTTCAGGTATGGGTATATTTGAATATTTCTTTACCTGCAAAATGCAATGACTGGAGCTAGGCACTTTGTGAATACCCTGGGTGCAGTAGATAAGTCAAAGGGCAGTGCAGAGAACTGATCTTGCATGTAGCCTGCTTTGAAGCATAGGTATCTTCTGCAAGACTCCCTGATAGGGATGTGCAGGTATGCTTCTTTTAAGTCCAGTGTTGCCAACCATGCATCCTTGCCTAGCATACGAAGAAGCTGGTGAAGAGTCAGCATTTTGAATTTTGGAATCACCAGAAAGGTGTTTAGAATAGAAATGTCCAGGATAGGACGCCATGTATTGCCTTTCTAGGTACCAGGAAAAGTTTTGAATAGAAACCTTGTCCCTTTTTCTCTTCTGGCACCAAATGTATAGCCCCCATGTTTAAGAGAGACAGTACCTGATTTTGGGCCTCTACCCACTGATTTGGGGGGACGATCTGGCCACCCGCTTGATGTTAGTAACGTGTGGAAATGAAATCTATATCCTTGGGATACTATATTTAAAACCCATTTGTCCTGGGTAATGAGTTCCCAGTTTTTGACCTGCAGACCAATCTTTCCACCTAAAGGAGCATTCAGTTCGGAAGTGTTTGGAAGTCTTAAAAGCAAATTATTGAGATGGTTTTCCATAGGGGGAAGTCTTGCTGCTCCCAGGTTTGGGTGCAGAAACCCCCCACTGCCTAGTCGTGTGTGTGTCCCTTGGGACTGAAACCTGGGGTTTCTGCTGTGTCTGGGTTTGGCTTGAGAAGACGTGGAGGGGGCTGGAAAGGACCAATTTTTAGAGGACCAGTGCCTGCTAAATATAGAAGGCTGAACTTGTAACAAATCTTTAACAGTCTGCATAGATTTAGCTTTATCTTCCATCTTTTTAAGAACTTCCTCAGCCTTGTTGCCAAACAGGCAGTCCTGATTTAAGGGAGCATCCAACAATGTAGCTTTAACATGATCAGGCAAAGATTGCTCCTTAAACCAAGAATGCCTTCTAAGCACAGACCCAGTAACAGCAGCCCTGCAAGAGGCCTCTAATGAATCAAATCCACATTGCAAAGTATGTTTTCCAACCTGTTTAGCAGAATGCATTAAATCCTGTAATTCTTTATTTTCTGCGCAGTCAGGAATTAACATAATTTTCAGTTTAAGCAATCCAATAACATGTTGATACTTTAACATATGAAACTGGCAGTTTAAAGCCCTAATGGCCAAGTTTGCTGAAGTGTAAACTTTCTTACCCCATCTATCCAGCGCCCTGGAGTCTCTGTCTGAGGGGGTAGGATTTTTAGCAGTAGAAGCCTTAATGCTTTTGGGTCCCTGTGAAACAGTCTCTGGATCCGCAATAGGATTTTTAAAAAGGAACTTGTGAGAATCAGGAGCCCTGTAATATCTGTCAGGTTTTCTGGGAGCAGGAGGCAAAGAATCAGGGGCCAAACTAGATTCTGAGAAAGCATCATCAACAATGTCTAGTACAGGAGGTATAGCTAAAGGCCTACGCTGAGGCAGGAGTAAGAAATCCCTAAGCCTCTTTTCTGAATCAGAAAAATCCTGACTTTCCCAGTGGAAATGCTCCCATAGAGTATGTAAGGTTTCACCAAAAGAAAAATCCTTTGGAGGGGAAGTAGAGAGAAAAAGAGTCCTCAGCATCAGAATCCTCATAAGTAGATAAGGGCAAATCCAGATCATCAGAAGAATCAGAAAAATTAGAATCCTGTTCAGAAGATTCATAAATAACTTCATTCCTAGGTCTCTTAGAAGGGGGAGGTTGGCTTCCCCTGATTAGAGTTATAAGATCTTCAGCCATTCTTATCATTTGTTTTTTAGGCATAGAGGCCTGAGCATGCAGGCCTGGGTGTCAGTTTCTTAGGCATGGTTCTAGATTTTGGCCTAAATGAAGAAGGAGGTGTCAGTTTAATATGCAAGTCCGTAGGCCTGAATACACCCTCAGAAGCTGGTGCCTGCACAGCAGCTCTGGACCCATCCAAGGTAGAGACATCTGCAGGTTCCATAGGTGAAGCATCTCGCGGCATACCGGACTCTGAATGGGTCTCTGTAGAGGCCTGTGAGTCGGAAGTAGTGGGTATCAGGAGCAGCGAAAGCACCTCACTGAGTACCGGCGAACTGGCGACTAGCTTAGGAGAAACGTTGTCGGCAGCTTTGGACCTTGGCGGCCTGTCTCTGTCTTTATCTTTGCATTTTTTCAGAATCCCGGTAGTCGGAAGGCTAACCAATGACATTTCTGGATAATTAAACTGAGAACCGAAATATTTAGAAGCGGAAATATACAGATGACGGATAGTGTACTGTTTAAATAAAGCACAAAACAGACAGCAAGGCACGTTGTGGTCCAGGGCTAGGCAAGGAATACTGTATGAATGAAAATCTTTGTGAGGTATTTGCTTTCCATAAGTAATGCAATTATTAACTTTTACTGACATCGGTAAGGAGCAAGAAAAAGTTTCCCCAATGGGGTACTTAGCTTTAGTTGAAGACTTCGGTTCTGAAACTCAAAAACGAAAATTTCAGGAGTCGGCCGGCTGACACTTGCGAACTGCTTCTGTTTCAGGCACCACATGGCAAGAAAGACAGATGTAATGGCATTGGCTGCATGTTTTATACCCCTGACAGCATGGAAGAACAGGCAGCAACTGACGCAGGATCCAAGACTTTGTTAATCAGGCCAACTGAGGGCTACTGCAAGCAGAGAACCCAAATGTAATGACTGCAACAGTGAAACACGAAGAACATCTGCCGACATCCTACTGCTCTTTCTGCACAACAGCTACTGCCACTCTCCTTTTAAGGGTACCAGTCTGCAGTTCCCCTCAACACCACTACTGTAATAATACCATTACTAATCAGAATACTGCACAAAGGCAATGTTATACAGAGCAAAAACTAATAACAGCAGTGGAAAGGAGTGAAGGTGATAGCACTGAAAACAAGTAATCTAAAAAACGTCACAGTGACTGAAATAGAACATTTCCTTCCTTTTCACCTTTCCAGTACTCCCAATGTACAGGATAGACACCTAGGGCTATGCATCAATAGGTAAAGAGGAGGTCCCTGCTAGCAAAACTCTGCAGAGATAAAACAATCTATTTCCATGTACTAATAAACTAGTCACTGCTTCATAAAAATCATCTTATAGACGTTCCTAGGTGTATACCAAGCGAATGACCACTGGGACCTTTTTGAGATTAGCCATGCAGCCTAAATCGATTACAAATTCTGGAACCCTCAGTAACTGTAAACAGGGACTTGGGGAAATGAAACATTTACAAATAGGGTCCTGGAAGATGAACTATTTATAGGCTGTGTCCATTAGAGACATAGGTGCCAAACCAGGTATGAACTTCCGGTTCCCCATCCAATTGTCCAAGTTGCACTTGAATTGGATTACAGAGGAACTCTTGTTTCACATAGATAGGGAGCCTGTTCCATAGAAGGGGTAGTCCCTGGCAAATGTACCTGTCCCTCCAGCAGATCCTATTTATTGTACAGGCAAGGTTTAAATGTTTAGAATGGGTAATTCTGGTGCTGTTTTTTGTGGATATGCAAGTCCATTGGAGTGGGGTCTGACAATGCCTTGTATGCCAGGCATAGATTTCTCAATAGCCTGTAGGAACTGAATACAGGATAGGGCTTTGAGGTGGTCTGCATAGGACATGTTATTTGCATCCTGTGTTCTTTTAGTGAGGAACCTTTGTGGAATTTTCAGTTGTTGGAGGTGCCTGATTACGTGCATACAAAAGGTAGCATTGTACTCAATGATAGGTCTGATGAATGCTGAATACAATGGAGCAATGACCTCCTTGGACCTTGATGACATACCTTTGTTTGTAAGTTGCACAACATAGAAGGATTTCTTCACTACCCTACATGTGTGACTGTCAAAGGCTAGATTACGGTCTACGTGCTCTCAAGTCCCTGACTACTGGTCTTCTCTTAGGGCTGTGTTGCCAATATGCTAGTTACCATGGATGGATGAATGACGTCCTGGAGGATACCATTATGTGTTTCTTGGCATTCAGTTTAATTTGTGACTCTGACGCCAGTTAATTTGCTTGTCAGCCTTTCCTAGAGAACAGTGTCGGCAAGGGATTCTGTGACTGCTCCTAATTTGCAATCATCCACAAATCTGGTCAGCCAGAAGCCCTCAGTCTACTTCTCTGAAGTCAGGCCTTGACTTCAGAGATGTAGATTCTAAAAAGATGTAGTTCCCAGGACCAATCTCTTAGGGGCTCTGCTAGTGGCTGGCCTCTTTGTAGAGGTGGAATCTCCAATTTTAATTTCCTGCGTCTGGTCTGTGAGCCAGCCAGCTATCCAGTGGGTGACATAAGCATTTATAGCTAACCTCTTCAGTTTGTCAACAATGCCCGAAGTAGGGTATTGAGTCAAATGTATTGGCCAGGTCGAAGTAGGCAGTGTGAACTGTTTTGCCCTCATCCACTGCCTTGGTGATCTTCTCAAAGAAGTCCACCAAGTAAGAAAGCATCACCTGCCCTTGTTGGAAACAAATTGGCTTCAGTCCAGTGTCTGGAGGTTTCCTATGTCATTGATCATTTCTATGATAATTCTTTCCATGGCTTTGCATATGAAGACTAGTCAGACTTTTGTGTCTGTAGTTTGCAGGATCTGTAGATGTCCCACCTTTCTGCAATGGGATTACGGTTACCGTTATCTATTTGTGTGGCAGAAAGCATGTTTGTAAGCTATGGTTAAATAGTGATTCAGATGGCCAGATAGGTCATGCTTCACGTTATTTAGAAGGCAGCCTCAGATATTGTCTGTGCCTATTGATATAGTGTTTTGGCCTTAGAGAGAGCATTAAGGACCTGTTCCTTAGTGACAGGAATTATATTTGATGGTAATGGCCAAGGGGAGGCATAGGGAGACAAAGATAGAGATTAAGTCTGCCAGTAGGTTTGCTATATCTTCTGGTTCAGTACAGGTAGCGCCACTAACAATGATCTCTGCACAGAATTGTGCATTGTCTTTGAGGTTGTAGACATAGCTAAAGAATGTGCTGTGGCTGGTCTTGGCCTGGGAGGCCAAATTTGCATAAAATTTGGGGTTGGTAGACTATTTGTTCAGTGAGTTGGCTTAGTTTGGTGAGTTTTTTTATCCTGCTATTTGCTATACCTCCTATTTTTTTTTGTATGACATAGGCAATCTTACATTTACATAAATGAAAACAAAACCATATTGACATAATTTTAGTTGCAAACTTTATACATCACTTATAATCTATACAGTCATTGTCGGCCAAACAATACATAACTCATTCAAATCCTGCCTTCTTTTAAACCACTTTCCTCCTCTGCATGTACTGTTCCACACAATTCCCATTTTTCTCTGTAATTTGCTCCTACCCTTTTCTAAAGATCCGAATTCCAATTATTTTATCTCTGTTATTATATTCACTATTTCTAGTACAGTTGGTTTAGAGTTTGATTTACGTTTTCTAGTAATTGCTTTTTTGACAGCCACCATTAGACTCAGCAAGGCCTTACTATGTTCTAAGCCATTCCAATTCTGTATCCTAGCTCAAAAAATCATTTCCTTAGTTAGAACAGTTTGCTCAAAATCTGCCAACTCTTTACACTCCCAGAAAATATGTTCTACGCTTATGTTCTAGATTCTACTAAAAACTACCAGTGCTGGTCTTTTGCTTAGGATCCCCTTATTTCTTTCTTTCTGTTTGCCTATATTCTGACACCAGTCCTTGACAGGAAGGCAATTTATAGCCTGCAGTCCAAATAAATTCTTGACCTCTTTCTATTCTATTACCTTTCCCTCTCTAATTATTTGCTTCCAATACCTTGGTTCTTTTGTCAGCTTTCTCCAGTAAATTCCAGTACCCTCTTGCCTACTGTCTGTATCCCTAACTGCAGCCATCCTTCTTGGCAGAATCTCCTTTCTCCATTCCCATGTTGGCTTAGTTCTTCAAATATATTTGTAAAGTAGCAGAAAGTAATACTTTGTATGGTTATTGTTATTCTCCTCAAGGATCTGCACCCAGAATCCCTGTCTCTCCTTGTTTCTTGAACTTACCCATGTTTCATCACCATCCTTTCCACTTTTCATTACAGATTAATGTTTGTACTGTATACAAAGGCCTTAACTATGTAGTTCTGAAATACCACTTCAAATCATGTAATCTCAAATTGCCTTGTTCTATTGGAAGAATCAACTTATCCCATTTGACTCTTGCCATCTTCCCCCTCCCAGACAAAATCTTTCAGCTCTTTATTAAATGCTATCCACAACTTCTCCTCTGGTTGATAAAAATATGCCCAACCTGTGTATAAATCTGAAGAGACTAAAATCATTTTAAATGCTTGTATCATATTATCCATATCCATATTACAGTTTTTCTATTATTTTTTTGTTTAGTCTCTTCCCACATATCCTTCACTACCACACCAGAATCCTATTTAATCCATGCTCTTAAGTACTTAATTTTATCATGCCCCATAAATATGGGTATCGCTGAAACAATTTGTGACTCAGTACATAATAATTTACAGCTACTGCCTTTGTTTTAGCTTCATTCATTTTGTGTCCCAAAAAGATTTGAAACTCTCTCAAAATGCTCCACAAAAAATAAATGTCCTTTTCTGGCTTTACCACGTATAAAGAAATATCATCTGCAAATAAAGCCAGCTTTTCATGACTACCATACCAATTATATCCTTGAATTTGAGTCCTTTATTTTCTTTGCCAATGGCTCTAAATATAATGCAACCTGCCTGGTTCCTCTGCTCAAATAGAAAATATCAGAGAGAACCCTACCCACTTTAAGTTTCGCATTTATTACTTGTGTATCCTCCTACTCAACCTTACAGTTTTATCAGCAAATGCAAATGCTTTCCATTGCCCTGCTCAAACCCCATATTACTCTGTGAAATGCTTTCTTTACATCAAAAACCCACAAAACAGTGGTATTTTCCTACATTCTGCTTCCCTCTGGATCATCAGTGTTATGTTAATGTTGTCAAATGATCTGAAGTAGTTACTTCATTTGCTCTGCAACCTGTGGGTATCGGATCCGACTTCGGATCCGAGCCAGCAGCTTTCCAAGCTCCAAGATCCGAGCTCCTAGCTCTTCCCCCCTACCCATAATCCCCTGCTACCAACCACATTACCTCAGATCATTTTTTGCCACGGCTGAAGAAGCTTTCCCTTTGAAGAGCTCCTGGCTGGGTGAGATAGTTTCTATCATAACTTCATCCTACAGTTTAAAAATCGTGTGTGTGTGGTAGTAAACCTTTTTCTACCCCTGTTTAGTGCTAGTTTAATTTTTTCTGGTACAGTTAGTTAGTTTTTCTTTTGTCACTCTCCCTCCCCCCTTAGCGTTTGGGTGTGTGTGTGAGTGTTTAACATGGGGGAAGGGCCTAAGGCCATTTTTTCTAAATGTATTGAGTGTGGCCACAAGCTTTCCCCAGCTGATGGCCACACTCAGTGCGTTTTGTGCCTGGGGGCAGCCCATCTTTCAGAGGCCTGCCAGATCTGTGCGGCCATTAACCCCCGGGCACTTTGGGATAGGAAGAACAAGCTGATCCTGGCGGGAAAGCTCCCCCAGGAGTCAGCTTCTTCTCCCTCTCCCGTTCGGGCTCCGGCTGCCTCAGCGGCCTTGGCGCCCTCTGTTCCCTCAGCTCAACCCGGGACTCAACCTCCCTCTTCGGGTTTGAGCTCTGGGAAAACTAGTGCCTCCTCAACTAAGGAGAAGAGGCACAAGGATAAGGAGGGACATAGATCCCATAAAAGGCAGGCCGAGTCTCACCCCTCAGCTCCACTAGCAAAAATAGCTAAGTCTCCTTCGGGGGTCTCCGGATCCTTCTCCTCTCGGCTCCGTTCACCTAGCTTCTCGCCGGAGCAGGAAGATCGGTCTCCCTCGAGGTTGTCGAGGCGGCCCTCCCGGCCCGCCTCGACTACCTCTTCCAGGTCAACCAAAAGCATCTCCGAAGCGGATATGGATCGGATGATGCGTCGGTTCTTACAGACCCAAATGCAGATGGGGGTGCTCTTGCCTCCCCCCCCCCCTCTGGGGGGGGAGTGCGGCCCCCATGTTTGCCCCGATCACTCCTTCTCAGACTCGTTTTCGGATCTCGGAGTCATCGGATCCGGGCCCATTCGGACCCAGGGATTTGTCGGCGCCGATAGCGCTGGTGTCTTCGACGCCAACTATGCCCTCGAGCTTGTCGGATCAGAGCTCTCGGGGCCGAGAGCTGAGCGTCAGATCCGAGGGAGTTGTTGTTTCTTCGGAGTTGTTGGCTTCGGAGCGCACCTCTCTCTCGGCGCCGACTGCTTCGGCCCAGACCCCGATCCCTTCCTCGGAGCCGAGGAGATTGCTCTCAGAGGCTGGCGAGGGTGATTCTCCTTCGGCTTTTGAGGTAGTGGAGAGGGTACTGTCAAGATCCTCCAGATCCCCGGTTCGGGCTTCGGATCCACCCGTACCCCCACTGTATGAGGGTCTGTCTTCCATCATCTGACCATCGGGACAGCCTGCCCAAGCCCTCCAGCTAGTACCTGTGGAGGAGCAACAACCCATGGACGAGCCCTCTTCGGATAGCCACACCGATGAGGTTCCTCGGAAACGGTGTAAAAGGAGGCACCTGGACTCCCGAGTCCGTTACCACCGACACGGACTTAGATGATAGGGAGGGTTCCCCAAGGTCACCCCCCTGAAGATGTCTCCTTTGGAGACATCATGGAAATGTTGCGTATTAGAGGGGGGTGGTCTGCTCAAAAACCTTCCCTTGATGAATCTGTGTTCCTGGAGGCATTTGAGGCAGGCCCATCTACTTCCTGGGTGTCCCCTCCAGCCGACCCCCTGGTGGACTTAATTACCACCAGGGCGTGGAAGGAGCCCGACACCGTGGAGCCAATTCCTAGGCATGCCGATAAAACACTAAGTCCCCCCACAGATAGGCAATCATGGGCCAAAGGATCCCCTGTTGATGCCATGTTGGTGGCGGCGGCCACCAAGAAAGAACTCGTTCAGGAGAGTTCTTTGGTCCACCCGCCAGATAAAGAATCTCGAGCGTTGGACCAGATTGGGAAGCGGATGTTTGCTTCAGCGACCTTTTCCATAAGGACGCTGAACTATATGGCACATACCATCAGGCTACAGCGAGACTTGATCAAGGAATACGCTGCAGCCCCCCCCCCCCGGAGTCCATGTCGGTCAGAGACAGGAATGTGTTTATGACACGAATGGCCACTCTGAAATCCATCTCCAATACGTCTATGCAGCTCCTCTCTCATGCTTCAGAAGGAGCCGCTAGAGCCAGCGGAGCAGGGGTCGTCTTACAACGTCACGCCTGGCTCCGTCTTTGCGACTTCGCTGATCCCTTCAAGGCGTCCTTCGCGAACGCCCCCTTTGACGGTTCTGCTCTTTTCGGCAAGACCGTTCACGATATGCTGGTCCAAAGCAAAAAGGACGAGAAGACGCTGTCTGCCGTCGGAGTCCGCTTCTCTAGTCCCCAAAGATCCTTCTCCAGGAATCAGAGGGGACAAAAGAAGCTGTGGTTCCGCAAGTCTCAGCAATCCCATCCAGCTGCGGACCACTCGTCCTCTAGAGGCAGAGGAGGACAAGGTGGACGCCGGCCCAGAGGCAGAGGGGGGGCCGCGTAATTTCGGGTCTAGAGAACCTTTCTCTGACAGACCCACGCAACAGCCCTGAGGGCTTGCCCGACTGTCCCTCTCTGGAGGCAGTCGGGGGGGGCAGTTGACGGAGCACCTGTCAAACTGGGAGTCCCTTACAATGGATCGATGGGTGCTCCGTATCATTTCCAGAGGTTATTTTATTCCTTTCCTAAATCTTCCCCCCAAAACCAGATGCCTCCCTGATGTCCCACCCGATCAGAGGGAGGCAGCGGCTTCAGAGATTTTGAAGCTGCTAAGAAAAAGAGCCATCCAGTCCATCCCCCCAGATCAGTTACCTCAGACCCATCTTAGACCTTTCCGCTCTGAACCTGTTTATACCCAAGGAAAAGTTCCGGATGGTCACTCTTCAATCTATCTTCTCCGAATGACTGGATGTGCTCCATAGACCTCAAGGATTACCACATCTTGATGGACAGACAATCCAGGAGGTTTCTCCGCCTTGAGCCAGTCATTATCAATTCAGGGTTCTTCCATTCGGCCTCACCTCAGCCCCCAGAGTGTTCACCAAGGTCATGGCGGTGGTTGCAGCCCACCTGAGACTTCAGGGCATTCAGGTCTTCCACCAACAGGCATCAGCTCTCGCACTGACTCTAGCCCACAACCTAGGCATTTCAGTAAACCTGCAGAAGTCCTGCCTGTGCCCCACTCAAGCCCTGGAAATTCATAGGGGCCAGGTTGGATACTCAAATCTCTTGAGCTACTCTAACATCAGTCAGACTGAACAGCTTGTCTTATCAGGTGTTAGCCCTTCTCCGGAGTCCTACTCCTCCAGCGGAGTTAGTCGTGAGGGCACTAGGGTCTATGGCAGCAGCGATCGGTCTTTCCCTCCATGCCCGTCTGCGAATATTACAATGGACCCTTCAAGTCCAATGGTCCCTCTTGCTCCACCCCGCTGAGCAGAGTTTAACTCAGAGAAGGAGGCTTTGTGATCCCGGTCGACCACAGATGCTTGGTGGGGGCATTGTTCAGGCAGATCCGCTCAAGGCACGTGGACTTCCCTAAAGACCGCATTGCATATCAATGTCCTAGAGATGAGGGCGGTGCTTTTTCTTCCCCTGGGGACTAATCCAGACAGACATGTCTGTAGTCTGGTATATAAACAAACAGGAGGAACCAGATCCTACCCCTGTGTCGAGGCTATGAGAGTTCGGGAATGGGCGATCTCCACCAACCATTTTCTGGTAGCAATGCACATCCCGACGATCCAACATATTAGCTGCTTCTCACTCCGTGGTCTCTGAATCCATCTGTTGCAAAGCAGATCTTCCACAAATGGGGTCAGCCTATCTTTTGCTTCTCCTTTAAACACAAAATGCAGAAACCCCTAGTTCATGCTTGGCCTCCCAGGCTCCTTTATGCTTATCCCTTCCACTCATGATGAAATTCATTCAGAAAGCCTGTCGGTGGGGAGCAGAGTTATCCTCATAGCCCCATTCTGGCCTCTGCAGATCTGGTTCCTCTCACAATGTGGCTCCTCCGTGGATTCTGGATCCCAGTCCAGAACTGATCTCTCATCCCGCTGGATTGCCCAACACCGAACCTGGTCAACCTCAAGCTTGGCTGATCCAGTTCCATTAATGGCTAGGACTCTATCTCATCTCCATTCTGGCGCGGCTCATAAGCCATCTACCAGAAATCTTTACAACAGTAAATGGAAACGTTTTCCATTTGGGCCAAAGCAAGCTTTCACGGTTAAGGTGCATCCCCCATTTTCATGTGGGTGATGGCATAGGTTTTAGCATCTACAAAGTTGTGCAAAACCTTAGGCATCTTCCTTTTAAATCCACCGATAAAGTCTGTGGTTCCCATGGGATCTCACTCTAGTCTTGCAAGCCTTGACGAGTCCACCTTTGAAGTTCTTGTCATGGAAAACAGCCTTCTTAGTGGCTATTACTCGCCAAAAGGGTTTCAGAATTACAAGCCTTGTGTATGAAACCTCCTTACCTTACCTTTCACAAAGACAGAGTGTCCCTCAGGACTAACCCGTCTTTTTTACCTAAGGTTGCTTCAGAAGCAAATATAAATCAATCGATAAATCTACCAGTGTTTTTTCCAACATTTCAGAACAAGGGAGAATACACATTACACAAATTGGATGTACACAGACAGCTGCGTTTCTACTTGCATAGGACTAGAGAGTTTCGCAAGTCGGACCAGTTGTTTGTCTCATATGCAAAATCAGCCATGGGTAAAGCCATTTCCAAAGTCACTGTAGCAAATTGGATCAGTCAGTGTATTATTCAGGGGTATATATCGTCTGGCAAACCAGCCCCGGTTAGTATCAGTGCTCATTCTACAAGATCTGTAGCCACCTCAACAGCCTTCTGGTCTAGGGTTCCAGTGGACGACATATGTTCAGCAGCTACTTGGTCCTCTTTTCATACGTTCATTTCTCATTATAAATTAGATGTGATTTCGAGAAGTAGGGCTTCTTTTGGCTCCGCGGTGCTTCGGAATATCCTTCCGTAAGGACCACCCAGGTTCTTATAAGGTAGATGGGGACTCTGTCCCACAGGTCGCAAAGCAAATGAAGTAACTACTTCAGATAAAGAAGTTATGTACTCACCATAACATTCCATCTGAGTAGGTACTTCATTTGTCTGCAACCGATCCCCCCCTGCCATCCCCCAAACCTTTCGGGATTTTCTGATCACCTTTGCAGTTGATTTTTCGTGTTACCAGGTTGGTGAGGCAAAAAAAAACGATCCGAGGTAATGTGGTTGGCAGCAGGGGATTATGGGTAGGGGGAGGAGCTAGGAGCTCGGATCTTGGAGCTTGGAAAGCTGCCGGCTCGGATCCGAAGTCGAATCCGATACCCACAGGTTGCAGACCAATGAAGTACCTACTCAGATGGAACGTTATGGTGAGTACATAACTTCTTTTTTACCTACCCTCTACAAAACCATATTGATCCATATCTATCAATTTTGGCATCACCTTTGCCATTCCTTTAGCCATTATAGACAAACACTTTATAATCATGGTTTAAGATTGAAATGGCCCTGTATGAATCTGGATCTGATGGGTCTTCACCCTCTTTAGGTAATTACAGCCACCACCACTTTCTTCCAAGATGTTGTTGCTTCTCCTCCTCTTGAAATACTGTTAAACAAAACCTTTCAGATTTTTTTTCAGTCCTACCTTCCAAACTTCCACAGGAATACCATCTATTTTTGGGAACTTTCCAGTGGATTGGTTATACATCACCATTTTATCAGATCTTCTCATATCCTGTTAGTAATTGAGCCTCATATACCTCTAACCTTGGCATATTTAATTCTTCCATAACATTTCCATTTGCACCTTTCCCTGATTTCCATATGTCTCTGCCTTATACAGACTTTCATTAAAATTTCCAAAATATTTCTAGTGCCTCTACAGGATCTCGTTATCTTCCTTGTTATAGGCTCCCTGAACTTGACAACAATTCTTTCTACTTTCTGTTGCCCGAGTTGTTGTGCTAAAAATTTTTGTGCTCTAGAGTTATCAAAAACAGTTGCTTAACAGCAATCTTTCTAAACTCATGCATATTGCAGAGGTAATCCCTTATTTTCTGTTTAGCATTCTGCAATTGCTCCTCTTCTTGTTCTGTGAGATTCCCTCTATTGCAGTACTTTAACATTTGTCAGTCCCTCTAAATAATTCTTGTTACTTCTTAACATCTCTTTCATTTCCACCCTATTGTTAAACTCCACTTTAATTTTTATCCCATAGCTATATTTTCAGAAGAAATTTCTATCTTCTCTAATAACTCCTGAATAATTTCCACTACCCATTCCTTAGATTCCTCTCTTTTCAACAGATAGGTGGGAAGTATCCGTGTTTTATTTTAGTTATTCTGTCTAGCCTAGCCCAGTTTTTGTATCTTTGGGAACAATCTGTAAATTCACATCTTCTATGCCAAATATTTTCATAAATTTCATCAAAAAATCTACTCTTCTCCATTATATTTCCCTTATGAGCCCCCATATACATTTTTACTGCTGCAACTGAAATTCTAGTCCCCACCTATTAAGTAATATTCCCTGCCGAAAGCGGATTATTTCACCCAGAATTTCCTTAACCTCCATTATAGCAGTTTTAGGTGGAATATAATTTACATGCCAGTGTAATTCTCTTCCCTTGCCAGTAGCCCTTTAGTACTATAAATCTACCATTATTATCTTTTTATCCTCTTCTACTACTATTTGAACTCCTCTTGCAATTAACATAAGTACTCCTCTCTTCCTTTGTCCCAGGTATTCTGCTGAATAACCTTCCTGAAAGACTTTTACCAAATCCACATGTTCATTTCTTTCCAACTGTATCTCCTGTAACATAGCCACTTACACGCTACTGTTTTAATATAGTTCATTACTCTCTCTTTACCTGTGAGAACATTTAAAGAGAATACAGAAAATCTCATTATGTCAAAAAGTTATTATTCCCACTTTTATTTGTAAGTTTTTTTAAGTATCTAGATACAGCTTTTGTGTTACATGCATAAACTAATGTTTGCCAAGTTGATATTTTACAGTTGTTTCTCATCATATCTATTTCAGACCATGTCACATCTTACAAAACTTGTTTTATTGAAAGCCCTCAAAAAAATACACCCCCAATACATCCCTAAAACCTATTAACTTAATACTAAAACATAAAACTATGTACATTTTTCAAGTTTTATCCTCCTAATAGGAACCATTTTCCCAAACAGACAGCCACACAAAAATTTGGATTAACCTAAAAGGAAGTTTACTCATGCTAAGATGCATAGTACAGCCTGTGCTTCTACTAAGTGCTGTATGGTTTTGTCTTATATTTATCACTGTCCCAGATTGGGGAAACACTTGAATGCTTCCAGAAAACATTATATCCTAGCCATTGAAAGAAAGCCATTGAGAGAGTGAAGTATTCTGTTTTTATTGCTCTTTATCAGATTGTCTCCATGGATACATGAAAAACAGATACAGGGTTGCTTCTACAAGCATTTATTTACTTGTTAGAGAAAAACCCCTTATTATAGTCAATGTTCTTTTTTATTTATTTGCGTTCTCTTCAAACTTGTTACTAGATCACTGGCCTTAATCCAGTCATTCCCTTATGCAAGAATGAGAAAAAGCACAATCATGCCCTTTTCACCAGACTTCTTTTCTCTTCTTTTTTTATGCTGCAGTGAATACATTTCTGAAAACTGAACATGAAAAAAAGAGAAAAGGAAAAAAAAACAGGGGCACCCGTTTACTTTAATATCCCCATGACACTTGAAAATAACTGAGAAAACTTTACTTTATAGCATGCAGATAAAAATACTGCTGTTAAGGACAAGATTTGTTCTTCCATACATCAATGACATGAAGTAGGACATATGCTTTAGAGTCCTCTAAAAGTTTGACAAAGTCAAAAAAGTCAAATATCTCCAAGTTTTCTTGTTCTGTCAGGTTTCACAAACATAATTAATGCTTTGTAATCTCATATTTATCTGTCAATTTCTGAGTTGCTGGTTTTATTCCTATTTTATCTCCATCTCCCAAATCCAGTCTCTGCTTCACATCCAATGTACTCTCATTTCTTCTAATTAACTTCTTTTGTCTCTCTCTCTCTCTCAAGCATTTTCCATTGAAACATTGGAATGTTTCACTGGTACTGTCTCTCTCTGGTATTTATTACCAGAAGACTAAGAAGCAGAATCTCCTGTTTCACAGCTCACTTTTTGTTGGACAAACTTTTGTATTTCCTCCTTAGCATATTCTGCATCAAAAAAATTATTTTGTCCTTCCAGGAATGACTATTCAGAAGATAGCAGGGTACTACTCTTGGAATCTAATGCCTGCTTCTCGACATTCCCTGATTAGTGGAATAAATTTACTCCTTTTCTGCTAGTGTGTACAGTGAGTAAACATTTTCCACAAACACTCTTATTGTCTCCCACTTTTAGTATTTTGTCCTTCTGCCACAGATTTATCAGAATCAAGTGCTTCTGCCAGTAGGATTGTATCTTTACTATTAAAGGTCCAGGTTGCTTTTGAATGGCCAGGTTTGGAGCACACACATAATGTGCCCTTTCGATTAACAACGCCTGCTGTGGAATAGCAGTCCAGTTGCTTATTTGTGCTTTCATAAAATTAATGCAGTCTATTCATTCAAGCTTCTTTGATACAGCAGAACATCTCAGTTTTCCCCTACATGCTCGGTCATCTAATTATATTATTTTTTGAAACTTCTCTTCTTAAGCAGTCTCATATTCAGCCAGCCTTTTCTTCATTTTGACCACTGAGTTTTGCATTTTTATCACCTCAGTTGAATATCTGTTTAAAGCTTCTTCCATTTTTTCAACCCTCTTATTTGAATTGATATACTTCATCAGTGGTTCATTTATTTTAATCAGCTCCAAGTACATTTCATTTATTTTTTTTCCTCTAGGTTACTGTAAGCCATGTCTTGCACCAAAGCTGAAGCTTGCACTGCTCTTTGCTGAACAGCAGCAGTATTCTTTCCAGTCATCAGTGTTTCATTTATTTTAATCAGCTCCAAGTACATTTCATTTATTTTTTTCCTCTAGGTTACTGTAATTCATGTCCCGCACCAAAGCTGAAGCTTGCACTGCTCTTTGCTGAACAGCAGCAGTATTCTTTCCAGTCAATGTTTTTTCCTCACCTTTTGTGACAGAATTTCTTTCAGGCTCTCTGAATTTCTTTTTTGCTGGCATCCAGGCAGTGTGCACTTACTAGCCAGTTACTGACATTTACCCAAAAATAAGTTTCTGTTTTCACACTGGGAGAGCTGAAATTAAGCTGTTACTCAATGTGCAGACATCCTGGAAGCCCCAGTTCTGTACATAATTCTTGGTGGGTAAGTCTGCCTCTATGCAGCTATTAACATGCTTATAAAGGGTTTCTGTAAAAGGGGAGCAGCATTCTCATGGTTTATGGGTGCTTGAAATTTTGCCTGAAATGTCCCTATAAAAGTCTACAGAGGTAGCTGCCAAAATGCAAAGCAATACAGAAAGTAGTCAAAAAGAGCATGCTTTTCTACTAACTGTCCATTTTGTTTTGTGCAAAACAAAGCTGATAAGACTTCCGGATGCTTTTGCCACTGAGACTAAAGCCCAAGGTCATCTTCAAGCCTCAGTGCAGTGAGAAATCCTCTCGCCAGAACTTTATGCACAAAACTAAAAAATAATTTAGTTGAATCTTTGGATTAACTAAGGTTTAATGTACAAGTAAAAGCTGGCTTAAAAAAAGACTCCTCCTTGTAGATCCTGTAAGAATTCCTTCAGTGGCTCCCATGGGAGGTAAGCTAACAATTGTTTAGCAAGCAGTACAGTCTAATTTAACAGAAATATAAATATGCAAGACTGAAGAAATGGCACAATATACCTAGAACCTTAAACATATTGGTTTCATTGACAGCAGGCTCCAGATGCTTCCCATTTGGGAAAAATGCTACCTTCAGAAGAGAAAAATTAATTAAGAAACAAAACATTAGCCTCTAGCTTGAAAAGGAGGGTGACAAGGAATGCTTATGAAGATCATCATATATTGCTGTAACAGTCAGATCCTCTCTGAAAGGAGCCAAATGATATGCAAGCACTTTTCAGAGAAAAGGATACCAAAAGGGTGCTATCAGAAATATCTCCGCATTTTTTTTAAATTTTTGTTGGTCTACCCACAGCTGACCATCAACTGTTCCTAGGGGGCTTTGCTCATTCACCAGGTACAAGGAACCAGTCTAACCTCCCCAGACTCTCTCTGAACCATGTTTGAGGCAAGCGAGGAGATTTAACACCCTAAGGCATCAATCACAATGCTGTCAATGGTTTGGGCTAGCAGTATGCTCACTCAGTGTAGCCTTTTATTTGTAATCAGCAGCTTTTTGAACACTTTGTACAATATTCAAAATTTTAGCTCTTGGAGAGACTGCATGGATACTTCCAGTTACCTGTTCTGCAAAGGTTTTATCTAAAATTGTAACTAAAAATGTCCCCACAACTAGTCCTTCATGATTTCTGCATGTTCTACTGTTGTCGGGAGAAGCCGGGATAGTTATTACATTTCTACTGCTGCAAAAGTATCTGCCCTGGTCCTGCTTATTTGGATTAGGTCCTGCTCATCTAGATGTATTTTTCTTACTAGGTTTCCTTCTACATTAGACATTAAATAGATTTCCACACGCAGCTTCATAGCACATATTTTTCTAGGTCAGAATTAATTAGCCTACTACTTTTATTACTAGAATTATGTACCACAATTTTGATTACCGGGTTTTTCTACAGTTTTGTATCCTATATGTAGGTATTTTCCATCATGTAAAACTGCAGTGGTTTTATCCACTTCTGTTTAAATGCAGTGATCTTCCAGAGATGAAATGCACATAAACGTGTCAGATTTGCTTACTGTTTTGCGATTTATAATCTAATCTAATTACCATTGTTATGCTTTATGTTGAACAAAAACACCCTGTGTTAGCCCAAGAGCTTTGTTGTCTAAAAAACAAATTACATCTATCCTGATGGACCAAAATAATGGTTTTCTACAATCACTGCACAAAGGCTTCCTAGACAAAGGTTTGGTATACAGGATGCTCAGCATTATACTAAAAGGCAGACATGCACAGACACTACTACAGAAAGGAGTCACAAAGCCAGCCAACTTTCTACAGCAAATTCTGCTGCCGTACCCCAAAACTTAATCCTACAAAACAAAAAGTGTGCTAGTTGACTCAAAGTCACTCTATATCACCTTCCTTTGTGGCACATCAATACAAACAACCAGCTCCTTCAAATACCTTGGTTTGTGGCTTGACCAATCACTAACATTCAATACCCCTATAGAAAAATCAAAGGCAAAAGTCAACACACATCTGTTCTGAGCCAGTAAAATCTTAGTCTAACTTTCCAAACCAGCTACGCCAAAGGCAAAGGAGCCCTTCTGGCTGAGCGTGAATATGGACTACCCACAGTAGCAAAAGCCTCTATGAACAATTCATCTCTACTGTAAACTACTGAAAAAAAACTGTTGTTTCAGCGTTAACTCACCCTCAAAAGCCAAAAGGTTCCCAATCTAGCATACAGTAGATTTGCTGCTGGCAAACTTCAACCTTTGCCATACTAACTCATTCCTACTAACACAGACTCTACATCCTCAGACACTTCTCCCAGACAATCCCCACCCTGCCCCCCACTCCACCCCCCGCAAACCAGGCTACACTGTATTAACCACTTTCTCCATCCTTGCTCCAAAAATATAGGAATCTCTCCCTAACCACCTAAAGGAACTACAATCCCCCTTTCCCACCTTCAGAGCTGGACATAAATCTAACTGTACTTGTCACACAGCAGCCACATCACACCTCATCACACAAGGGCCACTCAGCCTTTACCCTTACTCTCTCTCAACCACTAACACCTCCTAATCCCCCCACCATCCCCTGCCCTGACTTTTATTCCCTCCACAGCATTTCCACCATGATGCAAATCTGAAATATAATCATGTAATCTATAAAATTTGGATTTCTCTCATAATTGTTGCTACATCTATTAATTGCTACTGGGCAGTTTTTGCTATATACTGTTACTTTCTGTTCTGTTTTGATATGTACAGCTTACTGACTCCCTGTTCTTTTTTTTTTTTTTTTTACTTTGTGAAATATCCAGGCAGTAGTGGCAAATGGTTGGTTGTGATCAGTGTACCACCCCAGTAAATAAATGCAAAATAAAAATAAAAGGTCAAAGCCCTTAAAGGTAACAAGGCTGAGACAGTACACCTGGCAATGTGTTAGTCACAAGCAACTCCATAGACATATAGATGCATCACTCACCAGGTTGAGCAAAAAGAGTTACAGTGCCAGCAGACTCAGTGGGCCCCTCAAGCCCCTTCACCCAAACAGTACATATAGTATGATGTCTGTTGAAGTGGCTTGGGCCATGAAAGCGTTCACCTGCTACCTGACTGTTATTTTATTAAACAGTTTTATGTGCTGTACTGCCGTGGTCTGGAGCCTCCTTTACTTGCTTTTTAACTTGGATTTGTTGCTGGAGGAACCGTTTGCTAGCACCATCTGCATTTTGACTGTTGGAGTACATATAGTATGGTCACTGTACACATGGGAGTGAATGACTCGAGACATGCCTCCTCGGATCATATGAAGGGGGACATGATACAGCATCTGAAATTCGAGTGCAACTGGTATCGACTTGTCCTGCCATTGACAAATATGATGCTATAGTACAAACAAAATATAACAGACTTCAATGATTGGCTTAGCTACTGGGTGTCATTCTAAAGGGCTCCAATATACATCTGCATGGGAGGAGATAGGTTCATAGGCAAGTTCTAGGCTAGCTGCCCTTGTAGGCCATTTTAAGTCTATCCAGTTTCCCTTTTGCCAGTTGAATTAACCTATCCCATTTGGTGTTACATTGGCCTTACTTATTTCTTGGCCAAAAATTATATATTCCCCTCTAGTGAGAATAACTAAGATCATACCATAGATAATTTGAAGAGACCTATGCATAGAATAAAGCATTTATGAGGTGCCTCTATCCATTAATAGTACAGGGAGCAGTGCTGCAATAAATTTTCTGTTTCCCATCTATGGATTCAGGCTGTGTTTGAATATGGACAGGTATGAGCTTTGTTTTATGTGGATGGAGATTCTGTTCCAGAGCAGCAGTATCCTCCCAAGATATACCTGCCCCTCCAAACCATTCTGTTTATAATGCAAAAAAGGTTTAGACCCTTAAACAGGGTATTTCTCATGTCATTTGACTCACTGATGTGCAGTAAATCCATCAGTATTGGGTTAGAAAATGCCTTGAATGTCAGACACAAGTCACATCTTAACATTCTGTAGGGTACTGAGTATAGTGACAAGGTTTTGAGTCGCTCCATGGGAGACGTATTGTTTAGGCCTTGCATCCTTTTAGTAAGGTATCTCTGTGGGCTTTCCATTTGTTGAATGTGTCTGGACAGATGCATGCCAAAAGGGGCATTATAGTCAATGACTGGTCAAATGTTGGTTGAGTAAAGGGGGGCAATGACAATGCTAGATATAGGCACAATTCCTTTGTTTATTAGGTGTGCAATACAGAAGGACGATCTTATGATCATGGACACACATTGGTCAAAAGTTAGGTTACTGTCCATACAAGTTTCCAAATCCTGAAAAACTGGTTCAACCTTTAGGAGGTGTATTGTCAGTGAGGCAGCTCCCCATGGTAGTTGACTTCCCAAAAGATATAATTATGCATTTTTTGGCATTGAGTTTCATTCCATAATTTTGGAACCAAGTTAAGTATTTGACACAAATCTTCCTGCAGGATAGCCAAGTCATTTAGGGATTTAATGACTGCTCCTAGCTTGCAATCATCAGCAAACTTAGTCAGCCAGAGCCCTTTGGCATTGGCTTTTAATTCCAAGTAATAAATGACAAACAGGAGAGGTCCTGCACAAGACCCTGAGGGTTCTCCACTGGTGACTGGTCTCTTTGTGGAGGTAACTTCCTCTATTCTGATTTCCTGTGACACCATGTGATAGTTGGCAATCTCACATGTGATATACAGGGTTATTCATCGTTTATTTAGCTTTTCTACTATGCCTGAATAGAGACTGCATCAAAGCTTTAGCCAGATCAAATTATATGGTATGTACCATTTTACCTTTATCCATTTTTTGGTGACCTTTTAAAAAGGTCCACCAGGTTCAGTAAGCTTGGCCTGCTCTTGATGAATCCAAAGTGAGACAGGGCCAGTGTTTGGAGATGATCAACATTCTATGCTGCTTTGCAAGAGATGGTCTGCATCTCTTTCCTCATGGCTTCCATATATTGACCATAACCTTTTATTCCCCAACAGTGTCTTTTTTTAGAAAAGGTCCAACACCTCAAAATTACCTACATAGCTAATCAAAATCAGAACTATATAAAAGGTAGCACTGCTCAGTGTTAGAAGATTAAACAAGAAGTTGGGGTCTTTTATAGGTATATTCTTAACTTTTGAAAATATAGATACTTGTATAGTTACTGAAACATGGTTTCAGAATAGTAATAGAATCCCCACAGTGCAGGGTTTCAATGGCTACCACTCTTTCAGACCCAACATGAAAACTGATAGACATATTGGAGAGGATGTCTGTATTCTTCAGAAGCCATCTCACCTCCAGACTCAAACTGGGACAATGGCCTTGAAATTTTCCATATCATTTTCATAGTAAATATAGCTCTGTACCATACCCAAGTACTGTACACCCACATCATCTGCAGCCCAGGAGGCATATCCAAACTAACTGACATCCCTTCCTCATCAAACCTAACATTATTCTCCTGGGCAATTTCAAATATCCCTTCATTGACTAGGAAACCTACACCCCTTCACATAAATACACACAAAGATTCATTAATGATAGCTCCATAGACCAACTGGTTCTAGTGCCAACTAGGGGTTCAAAAGTATTGGAACTACCTGCCACACTGTACTCAACACCTACAGTTAACCATGTCACTGATCACATTTGGCCATCACTCAGTAACATTCACTATGATGGTAAAACCTGACTTTCCACACAACTTTTCCTCTTTAGAGACTACTCTAATGGAAACCTAATCAAGCTAAACACATGACATGATAAATGCAAGTATCTTCCTCACTTTGATGACCACCCATCTTGCAAGCTTACATATTCGTGGAAAACTTCTATGCCTACCTTAAAGCATGCACTGAGATATCTGTCCCCATAACACAAATGCAATGTCAAATTCATGAATAAACACCTATGGGGGACCCTAGTATAAGCAAATTATACAATAAGAGGAAGAATCTCATAGCTCATAAAAACAAACTTAATACTGCATCATCTTGAGAGGTACTCAAATTCAACAAAGAACTCAAACACAAAATCAAATCCTTCAAAACAAAGCTTGAATTAAAATTGTTACTTCTGCTAAAAACAGCCTCAAAGCCTTCCTCAGCTACATCAGAAACATTAGAGGTAATGCCAGCAATGCTCAGAGCTAATACACAACACCACTTACTCATCCCCAGAGATATAGCCAACATATATTAGCAGACAAATTCAGAACTAACTTTACTTCCATACCCCCCCCCAACTTTCTCCAACTTATTAGCACACCAACACCACCCTCTCTGATCACCTATGAACAGGTCCTGCATGCTCTCACTATGGCCAAAAATGAGCCCTGATAATGTGCCAGACTGCCTTCTTGTCAACACCATACACTCTCCGGCAGACGTGAGACTAAGCCTATTCAACCTCAGCCTCTACACCGGTTTTCTGCCAGAGAATCGAGAACTGCAGTAGTGAGTCTGCACCACAAAGGGAATCCACAACTGATCCAGGAAACATTAAACCTATAAGCCTCACCATCCTTCTCTACAAAGCAAATGGAACATATCACTATGGAACTTGTTAACAAGAGCATAGTCAGCATCCAAGCCCTGGACCTAAGCCAGTTTAGGTTTTTAAAGACAGACCCTGCCTCCTGAACCTGTTAATCTTCTTTAAACATGTTACTGATACATTAGGCTAAGATAAATCGGTTCACACTACCTACCTGGACCTTGCCAAGGCCTTTGAAACCATCCCACATTCTGACATTATAAACAATCTAATCAAGCTAAATGTAAACCTGTATCAGTGGCACAACAAGTAACACACTTGCCTTTGGTACAGAAAGCTGGGGGTTCCATTCCCACACCAGGCAGATCGATTGCAGCATTGCAGTGCAATGCATAAAAGGGGGTACAGCACTCTCAAGTGTCGCACACAGAGCAAGAAATCTGGATAAAGCCATTAATAAAAGTGGGACAAAGGTCCAAAAATAGGGACACATTTTAAATATTGCTCTTACAAACTTAGAAAGTTGACAGAATAACAGGTTTTACATTAGCATGAATTTTCTGAAGGGTATGATGTCTGAAACTCAAATGTCTGTCATTCTTTTCTAACTTCAGTCATTACGGTTTTACCAATAATTTGCCAGAAAACCAAAATTTTATGCAAAGCAAACTAAAAATATGAGGTAATAATCTGGGCAATCTGCGAAAATCTGTACAGTTGAGATGTGAGTGTGTCATCCTTTGAATAAAACATTAAACAGAGGTTCTACCTGCTTGAGCTAGTGGTAGCTCACCTATTGAAAAGAGTAGGGATCCTTTGTTTATATACAAAATTAAATCTTATTTAGAAAATATTTCCATATTTACAAGTGTACAAAGATACATATACAAACCTATTGAGACAATCATACTAAATTTTCATCCTTATTCAATCCCCACTCATTCTTCTATAACCACCATCTGATTTTGTTTAATATTGTTGGTAAAATCCATTTACCATTAAATACAGTTTTGTATTCCTTCATTCCAAATAACTCATATAACATAAAATAACTTTTTATCTATTCTTTTAACATACGCTTTACTTCTATTCCTATAATATTCATAATTATATCCATGTTTATTTTAACCACTTCTTTTTACATCTTAAAAAAATAATTTATGTAGCTTTTCCTATAACTTTTTTTACTCTTTCATACTTCAAAAACACATTCTGTAGTTTCTTCTTCATGACAATGCAAACATATTTTGTCACAGTTCGTCTTATATAGCATACTTCCTTTAACTAGCAATTTATCTATTACCAGTCTTCACAAACAATCTTGACATTCTGTATAAAACAAATAGTCTGACCACCACTGGAGGAAAAGGCAAAATAAAAATAATAATTTTATTTAATACACTGGTAAGCACTTTCACTACTATCAGTAGCTTCCTCAGACCATTAACTTTGGAAAATTCTGCAATTTAAAATAAAACTCATACAAGCAAGAAGTCATTATCCAATCCAAGTTAAATACTGAAGCAGACCCCTCTCAATAAAACCAATCACCTTCAAGATAAAAACACACCCTTTTGAGTGTAAAAACAATGCAGCCTCTCACACCACAATTCAGCAAGCAAATAAAAACATACAAAAAATACATACAAGATATATACATAAAAATATACATATAAGCCTAAAAACATACCACTAAAGAGCTAAACTACATGCTTTTAACATAGGTTTTACAAAAACTACCATTCAATCCTGGATAGGTGTCTGCTCGCATAGATATTATCCACCTTAACTCAGCACATTCGGTCCCGTTTTTTAAATCCCCCCTCTTAGCTGTATATTCATAACCTCTATCACAGCAAACTTAAACACATGGTTGGAACCTTTTGACATAACATGTTTAGCCAATGTACCATGTTCATCTGAATTCCTACTATAGCTAATGTGTTCTAAGATCCTCTCTTTCAAACTATGATTGGTCTTGCCTACATAGTAAGCCTTACAAAGACCACACTGAGCATAATAAATAATATGTTTGGTTCTACAGTCTCATAAAATTCTAACTCAATCCACCTTGGAGTAGCTGGACATAAAATAAAACTAGTAGACCAAATATAGACACATGCTGAGCAACCCCTACAGGGAAAAGTGCCTAACCGATCAGATCTGATCACATTATTACTTCTACTCTCCAAATTCCTATGCATCATAACTGTCGTTTCAAGGACTTATTATTCCTAAAAGCAAATCTGGATTCAGGACCTACTACATGGTTAACCTCCTCACTAGCCAGTAACACTGGCCAGTACCTCTTAATGACGATACATATTTCTGGAGTACCATTGGAATGGGTCAAAAGTAATCATAAATGACTATGTTGTCGTCTATTTAAAATATCACTGCTGCTCATGTCTTGGTCACTAAAATTAGGTTTGGCAATAATAACTCTTTTAGAAGATGCATGGTCTCTCATAAAAAGTTAACTTCAGAGACAGAATACCCTCTTGAAACAAACCGCACTGAGGCAGCTTCAAGGGCTCGCTCAGCTGATATATCCTTACTGTGCAGACACATCTCCCCGAGTAGTTGTCCTTTGACATTCATTGAGATGAGTCTCGGATGCATGCTAGATTTATGTAAAATATTATTCTGTTCACACTGTTTCCTATATGCTCTACTCTCAAAAGACCCAATTCATCTTTACTTGTAGAAACATCCAAAAATTCAGTTTTGGAATAAGAATAAATTACAACTAAACCTCAGAAAAGTAGTACTCTGCAAACCAAAAACTTATCAAAACTTTCCATGGTGCCTCTCCACAAAATCAATATATCATCATCAAAACATTTATAAAAAAACTAAATTATCAATAAAAGAATCATTGTTGTGCACAAAATCAAACTCCAACTGCACAAGGACAGCATTAGCATAAGAATTCACACATGCTCTCCTCATTGCAATGCCAACCTTCTGTAAATAAAACTCATCTTGAAAAATAAAAACATTATTTTCTAGAATCAATTCTAATAATGAACAAATAATCTTATTATTCATATTTCCTAACCTAGACAAAAACAGCCTCACATTCTCCACACCAGTGTCATTCAGAATAACAGTAAAAAGCGAATTAATATACAATATCACAAACAATTAAAGAGATCAGTTTGTTCCTTCTGCCACACAAACAGGTCATGCAAAAAAGTCTTAGTGCCCCTCAGTTCACTGGTTACACTGTTCAAAATTGAACATAAGGATTTCTCAACATAAATAGATAAAGATTCTGTTAACCATTCTCGGCTGGAAACAATCGGGCACATGGGGGGGGGGGGGTTCAATATGTCCTTACGTATTTTTGGTAATCCATATACAAGTGGTATCAGTGGAAATTCAACAACAAAATAATCATAAAACTCCTTGTCAATATGATTCATCATTAATGAATCATAACTATAAAACTCAACCTTCCTTATAATCCCATCAACTTGAAACTTATGCAACTTTAAATAAGTAGAATCATTGAGCATATCATGCATACGATCTATGTAGTCAAGATGGCCCATAACAATCCCCCCTCCTCTATCTGCAGGTCATATTTCCAATAAGTCAGATTCTCACAACGTTTTAAGAACTAAGGTCTCTTCAGGAGTTAAATTAAGATATGAGCATTTAAAGTCATAAGACAACATGTCACATAATGTATTCAATACTGGATGTACATCAGGCACATATGAACTAGGTTTTCTAAACACGGTTAAAGTATTGATATCTTGTACAGGAAATAACTTTAAGGAAGCATTCCTTGCAAATAGCTTTAAGTCAATAATTAAGTCAGTCAGATCTGGTCTGGTTTCCTAGCAGGAATAAAAGACAATCCTTTAAACACATTTACCCACTCTGGAGAGAGTTCACACGAAGATAAATTAAATGCCAAGTTCTCACATTTCGTCTCTTGAAGTCCCCTTGATTCTGTGTCATGGTCTGGAATGGTCTCTTCAGAGAACAGCTCCTGGGTCTGACTCTTTTCAACCTCTCTATGATGGGTAAGGGGTCTTTGAGGGAAAAATGATGGTGCAAACTAGGACCAATAGAAGACGCAGTCGACATACCAGCTAATGGCGTGATGTTACCAGCCTCATGTATCCTGTTACATTCAAGAGTTGCAGCACAATTATCATTAAGGCCGGAGCTGATACTTTCTGTTGGAACTACTTCCTGTCGACAGAATGGCAGGTACTGTCCTCCTTTAATTAGGCCAGGAGAAAACACGTTGGAAAAATCTGCCAGATCACCTTTTTCTTTTTAGCCAAGTGCAAACTATGTTCGTATGCAGTAACATTATCATAAAGTTCATCCAGTTGAATTCTGAAATTATCAGAGGGGAACCTTTTAACTAAATCTCTCTGCAAAACCCCAATCTTAGTAAGTAAAGTTTCCTCTACAGGTCTAAAAAACTCTACTAACAAATCACATGTAGTTGAAACTCACATTACTATTCAGTAACTCCCATCTCCTTAACAATTCCGAATATATGGCTCCATAGGTGAGCATTCTCAACACCTGTAAACCACGAGGCACAACTTTATGAAATAATGCAGCTTTGCGATAAAACCATTGCCACTGAAGTCATTTATATTTATAAAGTTTACACTCTAGTAGTTTAAACGTCTCATAAAATAAGCCCACCTGTTCACTGTCAGTCACTGAATCACTCATTGAACCACCATTCAACAGCTGAAGCAACGGACTGTTAACTACGAGCAGTACGCGATGTAAACAATCTTCTTTAGGCTGCAAATTCTTTTTTTTACAGTGTATACAAGCTCTGTATCATCCCCCACCGCTGTGTCCTGAAGGCAATTACAAACTAAATTCAAAACTACAAATAGAGTCAACAGGTAAAGATCAGAACGTCAACTAAAAAAAACAGTAAAAAACAAACAGTCCGACCACCACTGGAGAAAAAGGCAAAATAAAATAATAATTTTATTTAATTAAAATGATGGTAAGTGCTTTCACTACTATCAGTAGCTTCTTCAGACCACTAACTTCAATATCTTCTGCAATTTAAAATAAAACTCTCATACAAGCAAGAAGTCATTATCCTTTTCTAGTTGTATAATTTTTATATATATATATATATATATATATATATATATATATATATATATATTTTTTTTTTTTTTTGTATGGTTTTATTTGCTTACTAAATTTTGGTGCGAGAGGGTTGCATTGTTTTTTTTTTTATTTTAAATTGCAGATGTTTCTGAAGTTAATGAATTGCTACTGACAGTAGCAAATGTGCTTACCATCATTTGTATTAAATAAAATTATTATTTTTATTTTGCCTTTTCCTCCAGTGGTGGTGAGACTGTTTGTTTTTTATTGTTTTTATTTAGTTGACATTCTAACCTTTACCTCTCAGCTCTATCTGTGGTTTTGAATCTTTGACATTCTACTTTCTAATTGCACCATTTGTTTATTTTACAGCTTTAATTTTTTTCATCTCCAAGATTTTCCATGGTTTTACATAGTAATGTTTTATCATTACATTCTTACTTCACAAAAATATTTTTTCTTTGTAACATTTTATTTTGTATACACTTTCTCTTTTACTCTTTTTTTTACCATACCCCCAAATTCATCATACTTATATTTATAATACAAGATTACTACTAATCTCTCATCTTTTTTCATTTATCCACTTTAACACTTTGTACAAATGTAATGTAGCAGAGTATGCCACTGGGTTAATTAACCCTAAACCATCTTCTTCATTTATATACATAACTTCTCTTTTTACTGGGTTTAATCTAGAACCCAATAAAAATGAAAAAAATATCTCCAATAATTCTTTTTCAAATACTACTGGCAGCATAAATACACTTGCTAAATATGGTATTTTTCCCATCAATACTGAATCTATCAAATAAGCCTTTTTTCTGAATGATAAATTATGGTCTCCATAAAAGACAGACTTGTTTCATTTCTTGTATTGTTTTTTCTCTCCTTGAAATCTACATAAACTTCATTCCTAAACATTACACCTAAAACGTAAATTTCATTCACTGTAAAATATATATCCCTGATCTTTACTACATCACCTAAACCTTTACTTTTCTGTTTATGTAAAGCCACCCCAAGCATCTCTAGACACTCATTTGTGCAAATTACTTCTTTTTTTATCCAAATTTTATTTTTTTTTATTTTTATTCCAATTATAATGTCATCTGCATGTGTTAACATAACTGGCATTCTTAACCCTTCAGGTGTTTTCTACCCCACACCTCCTTCATTTTGTAATTTATTTCACATACTATCAGATTATAACTAATGCAAAGAGTATACAACTCAAGACATCTCTGTCTTGCACCACTTTTATGTACCTCTTGGCTTAACCAGCCATTTACAAGTATTTTCACTTTATTATTACTTTACACTGACCAACAGTTTCCTAACGTTCTCACTTATATTAAATTCTTTCATTATTACCCGTAAGATTTCATGACCAATTGTGTCAAACGCCTTAAGTCTGCTATCATTATTTTTGCTTCTTATTTTCATAATATCAACCACAATTTCTCTATCATTAATAATTCTAACAAATGTCTCCCTTTATACTATATATGCCATCTTCCATAATATTTTCTATTTTAGTTTCAAATCTGTTTTGTATTATTTTTGTAAAGATATTATAAACATTATTCAATACTATTAGTCTCCATTTTTTTAATCTTCTTTCTCTTTATGAATTTAAGTATTCCACTTCATAATTCTTTATACATAAAGCCATCAATTAACCATTCATTCAGAATCTTTAAAAAATACATTTTTTGCCAAGCCCTTAAATTTTTATACATTTAATACCCTTTTCTGTCTGGGCCTTCAGCAGAATCGATATTTACTTGTCCTAATACTTTATCTAACTCATATAAGTAAACCTCCTTTTTCTAACTATTTATTCTCTTTTTTCCTCTCTTTCTCTCATTACACTACCATCTTCCTTTACAAATCTGCTTAAGTAGCTCAGGGTTTCTTTTTTCCTTGTAAAAAGACATGTTTGCTTATATAACAATTCTTATATTTTTATTTTTCATATAATTCTTCTTTGTCAAACTACTTTCTATCATTATGTTCTAAATTTTCCAATGCATCGCTATATGGTTCTTTTATATTTTTCCTTCTCTACTTTTCTCACATCATATTGCCACTTCAAAAAACATTCTTTTATATTGTCTTAAATATCATCCACCATTCAGACCATTTTTATAAAATGTTCTAACAGTAATATGATCTTTCCATAACTGTATTACTAACCTCTTTCCTTCTTCATTCCATGCTTTCTCATTCATCCTTTTTATTCCTTTTCCTATTTTTATTCCTTGTTTTCCTTCATCTCTAACCATATTGCAAGAGTATCAGAAAATCCTGTTTCAACTACCTCCCCTTCTCCTAGAACTAATGTCTATTTCAGTTCTGTACATACCCCTTTTATAAGTCCATGAATTTTTGTCACAGAGTTTTAACTTACCACATCTTATAATTTCTAGCATTTTTCTGGTATCATTTCCTTTCTTTCTTTTTAAACTTGCCTCTTAAATCACAATTAAAGTTTCCTATTCTTATAATGTTCACATTTATCACTACAATACTATAAATACAATACTATAAAATCTGATGAAATAAGCTCTCCCTTTCTTTACAATTAGTATAACCATATAGTGTTATAATTCTATATACTTGTTCTTTCCATTTTAAATCTACAGTGGTTAATCTTCCTTTTTGCTAAGTTACATCTAATATCTTTACTGGAGTCTGCATGTCCTCCCCGCGGTTGGATGGGCGTTCGAAAGACATGCGTAAATGGGCGTGCCTTCGTTGAAGGTTGAACGTCAAGCTGGCACCTCGGCGTTCATGAAAATCTACTGCCAATCATTAGTGGACCGGAGTTCCTCTGTGGCGACCCCTAACCAGGAAAAGCCGAAAGACAACATATAATATCTTTACTGTATTTCTACATAATACAGCTATTTCAAAACATCTCTCATTTTCCACATTCCAGATTATCTTTCTTACCCACAGTTTCTCTGTCTGTAATCTTTCATTTATTAAACATCTTGTGTCTTCTAATATAATTACATCTATATCATGTATTACACCACTCCAAAATTCCTATTCTTCTTACTATGTTCTTAATGCTATTCACATTTACAGAAAGCACTTTAAAATTTTCATTTTCCCTTTTCCTTAAGACTCATGGTTTCAGAAGCTCGTAGCTAATTGGTGGGCTAGCTTTCTTAATAGGATATTTTAAGCCTAACAAATTTCCTTCCCAAAGGTGAGAATCAAACACTGCACCTTGTGTCTGTGACCAAAACACCTTACAATTATACCAAGCCACAATCTTTAACTGTTCATATTCTTTTTCATCCATTTCCTTTTTTCTTTTGTATTTAGCCCATTAAATTTTCTTTTTCTGTCTTTTACCAATAGAAAACTTTTTCCCTTTTACTACCTCCTAGTTTAGGTCTTCACCAGTTATTTCAGAACCTTCTGTTCTCTTTTCATTACTCTTATTTTCACTTTTGCAATCCATCCACAAATGTACAATTTTGTTACATTTATGACATTTCAACTCACATCTATTGCATCATGTCCCACTTCCCCACAAATATAACATTTTCTTTTGTCACAGTTACTTATCAAATGTCCTAATGCCCTTTTCCACACAACTACATGTTTTGGGTTGTCCCCAGTGTTTTACAATACCCCTGTTCCCCTCCATATGGCATGTGTGTATTTTTTTCTCTATGTTTAACACAATATTACAATCCCAGCCACCAGTCCATAAACCCCTTTTGTCAACCTTTTTTGTGATGTCCAGTACTTATTTACATTAAATGTCATTCCAGTCTCTCTTTCTACCTCTGTTTGAAATTGTACATTAATCTTCTTTTTGTTTCCCTGTTAAATGTTTTTATCACATAAAGGATTCCATGGGTTATAGTCTTTCCTTTTGCCATATTCTCCAAAAAAAAAACAGTCTCAAATATAATGTCACAAAGTGTCTCTTTGTTAATAAGAATAAATGCTCTCATCTCATCTGCTTTTATATCCAAAGGAGTTATTAAATTGTCTCACACGTCATACCTGTCCACTTCTGTCTTCTTTACTTTGTATCCTTACCATGTACTTCTGTTTTTCATTTTCTTCTGCCTACTTTTCTGCTACTCCACTTTTGTCGTCTTCTGCTTTCTCTATATATGTCTTCTTTTCCACCTCTACACTATTTTCCAGGATCATCTCTGCATCCTTCTTTCGTATTTTCTCCATAATGTCCCCTCAGAAAACATCTCCTTCATTTTCTGACTCACTCTAGACCACTATTTCTTTAAGTAAATCATCCTGCAACCCTCATGACTTAAGGGCTGTAATTATACTTTCACCATTTGCATCTCCAAACATGTTTTGCTGAAACATTTCCTTCAGAATCCTGCGCATATTCTCTGGTCCCAGTATTTGCTTTCGCCTTCATTTTTTCCACCACTCCATAATGTCCTTCTCTCTCTCTCCATCTGCCTCCCCATTACACTGGGCAACCACCGCACCTAGAAAGGAAACAGGACTCATATTGGAGGAGCACTACCTACAGTAAACAGTAAAGGAAGTTCCCCAATGCCCTGACCAAATTTCCCCTAGTAGTATAAAGATCACCTTGTGTCTTCCTTGAAAAAGAGGCTAGCCTACTGGTAAACAAAGGATAAATAAATAAAATGTGACCCGCTGGACAGCAAACAGGCTAACTGACAGAACCCAAGCTATTAGTTTGGGAGGCACACTCTCTTCAAAAAGAATATAGTTACAGTGGTGCCCCCCAGGGATCAGTGTTAGGATCACAGTGGTGTCCCCCAGGGATCAGTGTTAGGATCACTTCTCTTTGGTATTTATTTCTCTGATGTCAGGGCGGATATCAAGGGCCTGTGGCTTGCTAAATTTGTAAATACACCCCATCGGACTTGCAGATTTTTCAGGAGGGACTAACACACACCAGCAAGTGGTGCCTGGAACATGGCCTAAAACTAAATAGTTTTACAGTCTCTGGTAAGCTGTGTAAAAGTCAGAGAGCATAATAACACAGGCTCCAAGGTCATAGACTGCACATCCAAGCCAATCCAAGGATCTAAAAACTTCTTGAAAAATTCTACAGAATTACACTTCCTTACTTGTTATCATAGTGTATTCCATGATCTCACAATAGTTTGGGTGATAAACCTTGATCAGAAATGGGTTGTGCATTTTGTTGTTTGAAAAACATAAATGCTCCCCTTGAGAATTGTGCCCCGATTACAACTCAATTTAATAAAAGCTTTGTTTCTTCATCATGAAGTGCATGGTACTCTAAGCACAATCTGCCATGTAATCAGCAATAATTAATAGAAAATAAGCGTTCCTGATATGTGATTGTCCTGGTTTCCATAATTCTTTTAAGAAATTTTCTTTGAACACTTTCCAATATAGACAGGTTGCCTCTTCAATATGTACAAAATAGTGTAAAAGTAACAGACTCCAAGTCAGACTGCCAACCAGTCATGAGTGAAGTCCTACAGGGTTTGGTCCTGGGTCCTCTCCTGTTTGGTATCCACTTCTCTGAAGTCCAGGCCAACACGAAGGGACTCTGGCTGACAAAGTTCGCAGACGATTGCAAGTTGGGAGCTATTATTAACTCCCAAAGTGATGCTGACATCCTACAGAAAGGCCTCACTGAGACCAACGACTGGTGTCAGAACCATGGCCTTAAGCTCAATGGCAAAAAATGTGTCAAAACCCCCTTTGGGAAAAACCCAGTTCCCATGAATTACCACATCGATGGTAGTCCACTGCACACAGAAGGCATTGTAAGAGATCTTGGAACACAGGTTGACAGCAACCTCTTCTTTGACCACCACACTGCCACTGTGGTCAGATTGTCGTGGTGGTGCAGTGGTAGCGTTGTTGCCTCACAGCAAGAGGTTCTCCCGTTCATTTCTCGGTTGGAGTGTGGTGAGAGCCTTCTGTGTTGAGTCTGCATGTCCTACCCATGGTTGGGTGGCGTTCGAAAGACATGCGTAACTGGGTGTGCCTTCGTTGAAGGTTGGACGTCGAGCTGGCACCTCGGCGTTCGTGAAAATTGAGTGCCAATCATTAGCAGACTGGAGTTCCGCTGTGGTGACCCCTAACCGGGAAAAGCCGAAAGACAAACAACAACAACAACCACAACAACTGCCACTGTGGTCAGAAAGTCTTACGTGCCACATTTCATTACTAAGGGTTTTGCATCCAGAAAGAGGTCATTGTCTTCCTCTACTCTTCCCTCATTAGGCCAGTCGAGAGTACAATGCCCCATTTGGCATGTACCTCACTAGACACTTGCAACAACTGAAGAGGCTGCAAAAGTACCTCACAAAGAGGATCATAGGCCTTAAACACTTGTCCTATATGGACAGACTAAAAAAACTCCAACTATTCTCCATCTCATATCGCCTACTTAGAGGCGCTGTCTGCTTGACTTACAATTCCATGTCTGACCCAGCTCTGTTAGAAATGCTACATATAAATAAATCCCAATCCCTCCACACCACATGCTCCAGAGACCTCAACCTCATTACCACAATCAACAGAACAAGCTGAAGGGACAGGTTCATAACACAGAGACTGCCCATGCCATGGAATAGACTTTCCATACATGTCAAACAGAGCACCTCACTGGCCCTCTTCAGGAGAAATCTTGATGAGTGGATGGGAAATAGAAAAAATTCACCCTGGGGATCACTCCAGTGGCTCTACTCAGCAGAGGCACTGGGAACTAAGGTTGGGTGGCACGATGCCAGGGTAATCCTATGGGCTAGGCTTGTAAAGGCTCCACGCCATTAGCCTAGTACACACCTATGAACCTATAAGTTATATTCAATTATAGGTCTAATATATACTGTAAAATATTGCAATAGAATTGCAGCAAATCTAGTCAAAAATGTTCTCAAAGAAGACCCACAACATGCATGACCTTTGCCTCATCAGTACATGCATTTTTTAATATTAAGTTAGAAAACTCTGTATTCAATCACTTCCTCTATAACATGATTTCCCAAAATAAAAGATTGACCAGGTCTGAAATGACCAAAATGCACAACACCTCTCTCTTAGATGGATTGATACCAAGACATTTTATTTGACTATTCAGATAGTTCAAATAAATATGAATAGTCAAATTATGGAACTCCCTCCCACCCACAATTACCTCCATATCATCATGCACCCACTTCAAAACTTTACTAAAAGCGCACCTAAAAACATGCTGGCTATGCCCTTGCAACTCCCACTCTAATATCACCCACCCCATCCAACCACAACCTTTCTTTCCACTCCACTAACTACCTTGATTATAGCAAGCTCAGATGCTCATAAGCCTACTACTTATTATACAGCAGGAGAGATGTGCATTTTTCACAAAGAGAGATGCTAAAAATTCTTGTACTTTTTGACAATGGGGGTAGCTTGGGAAGTAAAGTCAGGTGACAAAAGGTGATGTCACCCAAACTAATTATTAAATTTAAGAACTCTCCGAGAGAGAGACTGGGCATTTTGCATTTTGTCTTTGACCTAACAACAACATCCACTCATTATCACATCTGCACTTGCCTTTCTGTAAGTTTTTTAGGGGATAGTAGCTCTTTTAGATATAGTTAGGAATATAGTAAAGATTAGTTTAGATATTTTCAGTATTAATTTGAGACTTTCCTGCAATGTTGTTTTAAATATTTCCTGTGATTTTGAACTCTGATGTAACTGAATGCATATTTAGTATTGTCCTGTTATTTTATTTATTATTAAATATATTTAAAATCGATCTTTGCGGCTGATGTTTGTGAGACATATTTAAGCTCTTAGAGTAAAAGTGTAGTTAGGCAGCATAGGATGGTGGTTTGTAGGATGACGTTGGTGATCAAGAAGAGGAGGAGGAGTGTGAGGGCAGCACTAAGGATCAAATAGTGGAAATTGAAAAAGGGTAATTGTGAGGTGGAGGTCAGGGATGAGTTAAGACAGGCACTGGGTGGCAGTGAAGAGTTACCAAATAGCTGGGTAACTGCAGCAGAACTAGTAAGGGAGACTGCTAGAAAGGTGCTTGGTATGACATCTGGACAGAGGAAGGACGACAACGAGACATGGTGGTGGAATGAGGAAGTACAGGAGAGTATACAGAGAAAGAGACTGGCAAAGAAGAAGTGGGATTATCAGACAGATGAAGAAAGTAGACAGGAGTATAAAGGAGATGAGGTGCATGGCAAAGAGAGAGGTGGCGAAGGCTAAGGCATAAGAAGAGTTGTATGAAAGGTTGGACACTAAGGAGGGAGAAAAGGACCTGTATCGATTTGCTAGACAGAGGGACTGAGCTAGGAAAGATGTGCAGCAGGTAAAGGTGATAAAGGATAATCAGGGAAACATACTCACAAGCGAGGAGAGTGTGTTGAAGAGATGGAAAGAGCACTTTGAGAGGTTGATGAATGAAGAGAATGAGGGGGGGGGAGAAGGTTGGATGATGTGGGGATAGGGAATGATGAAGTACAATGGATTTGCAAGGAGGAAGTAAGGATAGCTATGAAGAGGATGAAGAATGGAAAGGTTGTTGGTCCAGATGACATACCTGTGGAAGCATGGAGGTGTTTAGGTGAAATGGCAGCAGAGATTTTAACCAGATTGTTTAATGAAATCTTGGAAAGTGAGAGGATGCCTGAGGAATGGAGAAAGTGTTTTGGTACTGATTTTTAAGAATAAGGGTGATGTGCAGAGCTGTAGTAACTACAGTGGGATTAAATTGATCAGTCACAGCATGAAGTTATGGGAGAGAGTAGTGGAAGCTAGGTTAAGAAGGGACGTGATGATTAGTGATCAGCAGTATGGTTTCATTCCGGGAAAGAGCACTACAGATGCGATGTTTGCTCTGAGAGTGTTGATGGAGAAGTACAGAAAAGGTCAGAAGGAGTTGCATTTTGTTTTTGTAGACTTAGAGAAAGCATATGACAGGGTGCCTAGAGAGGAGTTGTGGTATTGTATGAGGAAGTCGGGAGTGTCAGAGAAGTATACAAGAGTGATACAAGATATGTACGAGGGTAGTGTGACAGTGGTGAGGTCTGCGGCGGGAGTGACGGATGCATTTAAGGTGGAGGTGGGATTACATCAAGGATCAGCTCTGAGCCCTTTCTTATTTGCAATGGTGATGGACAGGTTGACAGACGAGATCAGACAGGAGTCCCCGTGGACTATGATGTTTGCAGATGACATTGTGATCTGTAGTGAGAGTAGGGAACAGGTGGAGGAGACCCTGGAAAGATGGAGATATGCTCTAGAGAGAAGAAGAATGAAGGTCAGCAGGCCTAAGACAGAATATATGTGTGTGAATGAGAGGGAGGATAGAGGGATGCAAGGAGTAGAGGTGGGCTATGGTGATGAGAGTTTGGGACTAACAATAGTTGTCAGGAGTAAGTAGTAAGGGGAAAAGTGGAGAAGAGAAGAAGAAGAGAGGGATGGAGGAAGAGTGTCAGGGAGGATTTATGATAGATGAGTACAGTAAGAGTGAAAGGGAAGGTCTACAACAGGGTAGGCATTGACAAAAAGGCAGGAGTTTGAGATGGATGTGGCAGAGTTAAAGATGTTAAGATTTGCACTGGATGTGACGAGGGTGGACAGGATTAGGAATAAGTATATTAGAGGGTCAGCCCAAGTTGGAAGGTTTGGAAACAAAGTCAGAGAGGCAAGATTATGTTGGTTTGGACATGTGCTGAGGAGGGATGCTGAGCATATTGGGAAAAAGATGCTAAGGATGAAGCTACCATGTTACAGGAAAAGAGGAAAGGCTAAGATAAGATTTATGGATGCGGTGAGAGAGAGGACATGCAGGTGGTTGGTGTGACACAGCAAGATGTAGAGAACAGGAAGAAATGGAAACAGATGATCCACTGTGGCGACCCCTAACGGGAACAGCCGAAAGAAGATGAGAGTACTTGCATATCTATTGGGTGACACTGTACAGGCCACTCCTAAACAGCTTTGCTCTTGTCTGACTACCATTTGGATTAATAGTAACGTTATGCAGTAGGAGTGCACACCCTTTGTTAAGGGCCTTAAAAGTAGATAAGGGTGGTTGCTGGCAGTGAAATCTAGTGAAAACTACCTAACTACTTTATAGTCTGGGAAGAAGGGTGCATAGCTAGTAAACATGTGCCAGCCTTTCCCAGGTGTGTGTGTGTGTGTGTGTGTGTGTGTGTGTGTGTGTGTGTGTGTGTGTGTGTGTAGAAATCAAATAAATCTCAAAGTGTGTGTGTGTGTGTGTGTGTGTGTGTGTGTGTGTGTGTGTGTGTGTGTGTGTGTGTGTGTGTGTGTGTGTCAGCTACTTGGGCAGGGACACAAAGCACTGGCTGGAAAGGGAGGGTGCTGGAGGTTTTGGCTTGGCCACTCAGCTGATATCTCAACCCTATAGATGTGCCAGTGGGGAGTCTTATTGCAGATCTGGAGAAAGAGGGAGAAACCAGCCCCAGACTGACTGTGATATCTGCGTGTTCTTAAGGGAAATTGCACTCTACTGCATGTGTACTTGTCATCCTCCAAGTGTGTACGATCTCTAGCTGTTGCCAGTGGTGAGGAATGAGGCTCCTTGAGTACCAGGCCATTGCAGGGGTGTCGCATGATTCTCAAGTTATTTTATAAGCTGTACAGATATCTACTTTTTTCCTTAGCTAGGACACTAATTATATCCCTGAATTTGAGAATCTTCTATCTTTTAAGCTAAAGGTTCCACATATAGAGAAAAACAGCGCAGTGAAAGAGGACATCCCTGCCTAGTTCACAGGATCATAGGAGGTTACTAGGCTATCGACCCGGAGGTCATTTCAAGCCTAGCCGTTTCATCCTAATGTAATACCATATACCCAGGATTGTATTTATTAATGACTGCCTAAGTCCAGGAGGGCTGTAGGCAATATCCCCAGTAAGAATTTACTGTGCCCCATCCACTTGTCCAGGTTCCTTTTGCACAGTGTCATAGAGGTGCTCTGCTTCACATGAGTTGGCAGCCTATTTCAAAGATGCAGCAGTTGCTGGGAGACAAATCTGTCCCTCCAGCGCGTCCTATTCAAGTCACAGCCCATATTTAGGTCCCTGGAATGGGAAGCTCTAGTCCCGTTTGATTTATGGATGTGCAGGAAATTCATTAGGTTTGGGTCGGACATTGGGGAGATGTATGCCTGGCTTACAGAGCAAAGAAGTCTATACGATACCAAGTATAGTGACAGGGACTTTAGTCAGTCTGTGTATGGCATGTGCCTGCAGTCCCTTGATCTTAGTTAGAAACTTCTGAGGTCTCAACAATTGCTGCATGTGCTTTGTACGGTACATGACGAAAGGGGCATTACAATCAATTATAGGCCTGCCTAGTGACGAGTATACAGGAGTTAAAACCTCCTTTGCTCTAGAGCCAACCTTTGCTAATCAAGTGTGCTACTTAGAAAGCCTTTCTTACTTCAGTAGACACATGGTGGTCAAAGTTAAGGTCGCAGTCTACTTGTGATCCCAGATCTCTTACCACTTCTTAGGTACATAGGGTATTTTTGTTAATTTGATAGTGTGAAGAGAATGATGATGCATTTCACTGCATTCAGTTTGAGACTGTGACTAAAACACCAGTCATTGGTCTATGTAAGACCCTCCTGAAGTATACGGACATAATTTGGGGATTCAATAATTGCACCCAGTTTGCAGTTGTCCAAATATGGTCAGCCACACCTGAACGTCTGAAAAGTAAATACCAAACAGGGGGTCCAGCACTGACCCTTGTGGCACCCCACTGTCGACAGGTTTGCTGGTTGATGTGAAGTCACCCACTTTGATTGGGTGTGATTGGTTTGTGAGCCAGTTGGCAACCCATCTTACAACAAAGAGGCTTACATTCAGTTTGCTAAGCTTATCGGTAATGCTCGAGTGTGGGATTGTGTCAAAGGCTGTTGCCAAGTTGAAGCACGCTGTGTGCACAGATTTGTCCTCATCAGTGGCCCTGGTCACATTTTGAAGAAATCCACCAGGTTTAACAAGCAGGATCTGCACTCGACTAAGCCAAATTGGATCAGATCCAGGGTTTGGAGGTTGCCCATGTCTTTATTTACAGGTTTGCTGCATCTGGGTTTGTCTGTAGTGGCTGTTGTATTCTGAGCGTACTTTCCAATCCATCTTTCATTGAAAGGGGCCCTTCTGCACCCTTGAAACAGAGAATGGAACCTGTCAGGTGAAGGGTGATTGGTCTAGGGCTTGGAGTAAGCACCCTCATTGGTTCTTTTGAGGTTTTTTTTTAAGTTTAAGTTTTTAGCTTCTGGTATTTAAGCCCTGCATTTGACTGGGTTTCTGCTTGTTTGCACTTTGTGCAGCACCATGCACTGCCTCGCAAATGTACGTCATAGCCAGAGAGATAATTCTGACACTTTTTTGCTTAGATACAGCTGCAGTACATTAGACAGTCCTCATCTTTAGTACATCTCTGGTCTAAGAAGTATTGCTAGTGAGCTGTGACCTATTAAACCAGCACACAAAAACCCCATCAGAAATACCCACCTACAGAGCACCCCCTTTGTGATATCAGTTCTTCAAACCTAGCATTATGGACAGTTGGACTACCCTTGTTTCTCCTGCCAGCTTTGTTGACTTGGGTTTCTTGAGGCAGTGTAGCAACTGCCTCATGTACACTGACAACCCTCTACTAACTCTCTCTAGTAGAGAGTGCAAGAGATGCATCTGCACCAAGAATCTTGAATCCCTGCTCTCTCGCACTCAAAACAGTAACAGAGGACTGGAGACAAATTTTGGATTCAAGTGTTTTGAACAAATCTGTCTGAGACAAAATTCCAGATTCACAGTACAGTCTATTCTCCCATTTCTTGGGAAAGATGACTGGATGTGCTCGATAGATCTCTGTGATGTGTATTACCACAGTAGATGAGCTATTCAAACCCAAGTTGCCAAAAAGAACTCCTTCTACCTTTATTATGGTCTCTGATCCATCATTTATTCTCCTTATTAGCTCTATTACACTGCTGGGAATGCAAATACTTACATTGCCCTACTCATGAACTTCTAGGAAATCCTATCAAATGCTTTCTCTACATCCAAACTATAGTGTTTTTTTATATTTGGATTCTCTCCGAATCATCATTGTTCTATTATTAATCATCAAATGTTTTTTCTCCCTTTCACAAAACAACACTGATCCATAACTAAAAGCTTTGGTAACAGTTTTGCCATTCTCTTAGCAAATACAGACAAACACTTTACAATTATGACTTGGAATCAAAACAGTTCTCTTATGAAGCAGTATCTAGAGAGTCCTTACCTTCCTTTAGTAATACTATCACCACTGCCTTCTTCCATGATGCAGCTATTCCCCCTTTCAAAACATTATGGAACACTGCATTCCAGATCTTCAAGTGCCTCCTTAACCCTAACTTCAAAATTTGTATGGAAATCTGGTCTATTCCTGGAGACGTCCCTGCTGCTTGGTTATACATCACATTTTATTTGTCCTTTATTTATTTGCTTGCAATCATTTACCAGGGAAAATGAATTGGGCAAGGAATCCCTTTTCAGCACAGGCCCATGAAGAAAAGCTCCAGAGTTACAATAATACATCAAACAGACATAAAAACAAAAAAGAAATAATAGATATAACACATTCTAAACAAGCACACAAATCTGTGGCACTCATTGGTGGTAACTTGTACAAACCAAAAATATAGAATATCTATCATGACTGTTAATTATTAAACTTTCACTAACTTCACCAAGCTTCAGAATATTTAAGGTTTCCAAAAAAAGCTTCCAAATGTGTCTCTTCCAGATTCACTATCATTCTTCGATTCTACATAGATTTTTACAAAACTGCCAAAATATCTTGATCATAGGAGGTTACTAGGTTAATGGCGCTGGGGCCCTTAGAAGGCTAGCCAAGAGTTTATCCCCAAAAAAGAACCCTCAGTCAGCACCTGTCGCCCCTGTCAATGAGGGACAAAGGTGGAACCCCTGGGACAAATTTGTGATTTCCCATCTACTCATCAAGGTTGCGCTTGAAGAGTTTCAGCGAGGTGCTCTGTTTGACACATATGGGAAGTCTATTCCAGAGACGGGGCAGCCTCTGCGAAACAAACCTGTCTCTCCAGCAGGTTTTGTTGATGTCACATATTAGACTTAGGCCGATCAAGCGGGTAATGCATGAGGAGTTAGACTTATGGATATGGAGCATCTCTAGTAGGGCAGGATCCGATACTGCCTTGTAGAGAAAGACACACATCACCTCTGAGCAATCTGTACGATACTGAGTACGGTGATAGTGATTTGAGCTTGTCCGCATAGGACAGATGTTGGAGGCCATGGATTCTCTTTGTGAGGTATTTCCAAACTGCTCTGACTTATCAGTCAGGTTTTTCTCCCTTAAACCTTACAGTATGACCAAAGTATGTTACACTTGTCACTTATTTTACATTTTTTTCTTACTTAACTTGGTTAAAATTTCTTAAATGTACTTAAAAGCTATATCAATCACTTGTAATTGATTTGTTTGGCCCTACATGAAACAGATTATCTATTACATCTACAACGTTCTCCAACCTACAATTATCTGAGAAGTGCTGTTTGCAATAACTTTGTTGCTAAAGAAATAGAGCAGAAATTTAATAAATCTGTACTTTCCTAATGATGCACTAAAGTATGCAATGTACAGCTGTCTTCATGTAGTTGTATCTGCCAGAATCTCTTGTTTGCATCCAATGATAAAAAATACCAAATATTTCTCACCGATGACACCACTTCAGCTGTAAGCAATGAGCAATGCTCTCCCAGAGAGAGTACAAATGTGACTCACGTCTTACTTTATTGTAGCCATATCTACCCATTCTGTTCATGCTACCTGCTTCTTCGTGACACTTGAAACTTCATTTGCTTCAGTTTGTACTTTACCCTACTTACGACAGCAACTGTTACTATCCTCAGAGCACATATCACAGGTACAGCATAACAATTTGCGTACGATTATCTCCTAGTAAATTTCTTAAAGGTATTAAAGTCCTGGAGTGATGCATTCTGAAACAACTCTTGGTGTGCCTTTTAGCTCAAAATGCTTTAAAAAGTATGCTCTGCTGCAGTCTTAAATTCAGCACTTTATTTATCAGCATTTCTGTTAACTATCTTACTTGTACGCCTCACTATTTCCAATTAATTTTCAGACATCATATAAACTCTTTTCACTTATCATTAAAAGGGGGTGCAACTTTTGTCGGCATGGAAGAATGTGGTCAACAGACCATGCTGCTTTGCCAGGAATGGCCTGCACCTCTCCCCTCTAGGCTTTTGCATATTAACTAAACCATTGTCCTCCCCTATATAGTGCCTTTTTAAGGCAATGCCAAACAAAGTACTTCCAACATAGCAAATCTAAACCAAGAAAATCTAAAGGTGTTACTGCTCAGTCCTGGCAGCCCAAAAAAGAAACTCCACTCCTTACAAGCTCTCCTCATCCTAGAGTACACTGACGTCTGTGCAGCCATGAGTTGAAAGAATTAATCTGAGAGGAAAATAGGTCAGGATGTCCATTCTTCCCATAGAACACTAACTTCCCAAACAACTAACTCCACCTAAATCAATCCCATAGAACAGCAATCTGAACTTAGATTTACAAAGGAAGTAAACTAGAATTAGAAAAAAACACGAGAACTACAACATGCAATCAACCAGAATTAGAAAATCAATCAATAAATAAAAACCTGAAAACAAAAACAAAGCAGACTGTCTGAAAAATTACATTACCAGCAAAACAGACCTATTCAAAACAGCTTAATAAATTTACAATTAATTTAAATGCTTACTCATGTTAATGTATTTAAAATTTAATGCAGTTAATTAAGAGGAAATACAGTCCGACTGCCACCATGCGAAGCCCTGACTTTAATAAAAACAAAAACAAGGATAAGCGCTTTTGAGTTAATTAAAACCCTTCATCAGATCCACTAAAAATGCATCAACATTATCCATTTAAAATACTATTAACCAATCATCATCAAAAAACACCATCAAATCCAGTGAAACACAGTAGCATTGGCCATTCGAAATGCTGTTGGACAATCATCAAAAAAAAGACAACTTGCACACCTTAGGGGCAGACTTAAAGGAAATACTTCATAAAGTCCATTAAAGTACATCAATATTGACTGTATAATACTGTTGACCAATCATCAACAGAACAGCCTACGTCCCTTAAGGGCAGGTTTGAGTGGAATGCTCTTGCAAAACATCTTCTAGTCAATCAAGGACATACTTTTAATTTTATGGTCCTTAAAATCTTACCAGAGAATATCAGAGGTGGTGACTTCATTTACAAAACAAAAATCGCAGAAATTAGATTAGATAGCTAGCCTGCAGGCTGATAAAAACAAAACAGGATTTAATGGAAATGTTCCACTCAAACCCACTCTTACGGGGCATAGGTTGTTTTGTTGATGATTGGTCAGAAGTATTATAAACAGCCATTGTTGATGTACTTCAATGGACTTGATGTAGGGTTTCCTTTAAATCTGCCCCTAAGGGGAGTAGGTTGTCTTTTTGATGATGATTGGCCAACAGCATTTCAAATGGCCAATGCTACTGTGTTTCAGTGAATCTCGTGAAGTGTCCCCTTTTAACCCCCCCTTAAGGGATGTAGGCTGGTCTTTTGGTGAGGATTGGTTAATAGCATTTTAAATGGTTAATGCTGATGTGTTTTTAATGTAACAAAAAAGTCAAGAACCAAAGCAACAATAGCCAAAGAAACCAAATCCACGGCCAAGGAAGTAGGAAACGACACCTTGTTGAAACTGGAAAAGGATGTCCTTTAATAAACAAAGTTCACGAAGCAATAATGAACACAAGCGCTTTCGCTCAGGCAGTCCTGAGCTTTTTCAAGTAATACAAATTTCCCATTCACCAGTACATCTTAAATATCGTGGTAATCAAGGTCTTAATTGAGACTACTTGTTAACAAGATAGATTAGTGGATTAAGGGTACATGCTAGAACATTTCTTTGAAAAGGATTTAAAAAATAATAAATAAGAAATATTACAAGACTAGCTTGTAAATAAAAACACTTTCTAAACTGAAAATTAAAATGGTACTTGCATTTTGTGGGTTAAATAGGTTGCATAAAGCTAGATAATATTTATATTATCAAAATTCCAATCTATGCACCATAACAAATAAATAAACAGATTTAACATTTAGGAGTAAATACTCCTAATATATCTAAAACAATAAAATACATGTTTAAGACTTCAAAACCTTTCTTCGTAAAATATATTGGAACAAATTCTAAGAATTAACATCATGCTGCTAGAAAAGCGACAATAATGAATGAATGTTCTAGCATGTACCCTTAATCCACTAATCTATCTTGTTAACAAGTAGTCTCAATTAAGACCTTGATTACCACGATATTTAAGATGTACTGGTGAACGGGAAATTTGTATTACTTGAAAAAGCTCAGGACTGCCTGAGCGAAAGCGCTTGTGTTCATTATTGCTTCGTGAACTTTGTTTATTAAAGGACATCCTTTTCCAGTTTCAACAAGGTGTCGTTTCCTACTTCCTTGGCCGTGGATTTGGTTTCTTTGGCTAGTGTTTTTAATGCATCTGATGAAGGGTTTTAATCAACTCGAAAGTGCTTACCCTCGCTTTTTGGTTTTACTGAAGTGCATGCTTCAGACTGTGGCAGTCGGACTGTATTTCTTCTTTTTTATCACAGCTTGTTTCACTCAATTCTGACTCTTGGTAGCCGTTGGTGTGTTATTTTATTTGTTTTATGACCTTTTTGTTACTCTGCAGCTACACATGGCTGAAGGAGCTGCCACTGAAAAAGGCTATCATCCTAGCTCACCTAGTATGCGTATCAGTAGTGTCCGTTCGAGAAATATGGCCTGAAGGGGAAGTTAACCTATTGCTGTGCTTGAATTTTTTGAAGAGTACAGCCTTGGCAGATGAATCACCTAATATGGAATCCTTTTCTATAGCATTTACACAACTGGAAAATGGGTTTTATAAATTAAAGAGACTGCAGTGGCAACGCCTCCGACTTGGAAGCATGCTGACATCACAAGGTAATACCTAGGGGCTTAAGAGTACTCCAGATGCCGACTTATGAGGACACCTATCCTGAGTGACTCAAGAAATGGCAAGCCCTGAATATAGAGGAGAGTTTTAATTATATAAGATTATTCCTTGAATTCTTTCATCCCGTAGAGAATGACTTAAGAATTGTTGAGGGTCAGCAAAAGGACATAGAGAGCAGATAAATTATACAATAATATCCTAGTGTACGACTCTAAACTTGAACAAATTAAAATTAAGAAGTTAACAAGAGATAGTTTATATTTTAAAAACTGTCATATTTTTGTCTGACCATGTAATCATACAAGGAAAACTAGATGAGCAAATACTGTTCGTGAGAGATCAGGTGAAGCAGGGGAAGCATCATCATCATCATCTTGTGAAGTTACAACAGTCAATATAAGGGACATGAATGAGAGAGTGAAAAACCAGTTTGAGACTGTGGATAAGCAGAAAAAGTTTTAATACAAGGAGCCTTCTACAGAATCCTGGGGCTATACGTAAAGAGAATCCTGTACTATTATAGTTTTTTTCCAGAGCTTCCCGTGTGCATTAAGCAACCTCGGATCAGCAAATGGGCACGTTTGCAGAGCAGGTGACAGAAAAGAAGAAAAATGGGAACAGAAAGGAATCTGTTGAACAAGAAGGATCTGATGTGAATACTCTGTTGATTAATTTATCTAGTTTTACTTTAGGGGAGGAACACCTTTCCCTACTTAAAGAATTATCTTACATTCCTGCCACACCATCCAAATTGAGTGATGTTATTTTGAATCTCAAACTTTTTGGAAGGAATATAATGCTGAGGAGCATTTTTGGTAATTCTACTGTAAACAGTATTAATGCTTTGAGGAAACCCAGTACATTCACACCACAGCTTAATCCAACAATTGAAACATTCTTAAGAGTGTGTGAAACAGAACTTTCCAGGGTACTTAAATCAACAACATACACATCATTTTCATAACTTAACTAAAGAAGAAAGAAAGGCATTAATTGATCTGCAGGGGAGAAAAGATACAATGATATACCCATCAGATAAAGGAGGGGCTATTGTCCCAATGAATACAACAGATTATATTAACAAGATGCTTTCTCTGTTGGGAGACAATAATGCTGTTGTAAGTATCATGAAGTCAGATGCCAACAAGTTCCTCAAGTCAATTCATGATACACTTTATGACATGTATATGAACAGACTAATTTTATAGGACATTTATGAAAATCATTTGGTCCTTCAACTATTGTGGGGAAAATGGCTGGGCTACAGAACCAGTGTCTATATCTGTAGAACAATAATTAAAAACTGTACTCAGTAATGTTGCTTCAGTACTAAAATATACGAAACAGTTAATGGATTCCCTCTGTATGTGAACAGCTCTGACTGTGGTGTGAATTACTTTATGGTTACTCTAGATATACAGAGTTTATTCACCGTTATTCCAAATGATCATGCATTGATTCAGTAAGAGCTTTTTTTACATGAGAGGAGTGGTTACAGTAGTGAAACTATTAACTTGATCTGTATGCTCCTAGAATTAATACTGGAGAACAATGTATTTATCTTCAATGAGGATATATATTGGCAGAAATGGGGTTTAGTGATAGGCACCCGATGTGCAAATAGTCATGCTAACCTTGTGTTGGCAAAATGGGAAGAAACATATGTATTAAGAAACAACTTGTCCTCCTCATGCATCAAATACTATAAGCGCATAGTGAATGATATGTTTTTGTTATGGGATGGCACCACAGAGCAGCTTGGGAAATTCACTGTATATCTAGAAGAGACTACATTATTTCTTAAGTTTACCATGAAGGTATCTCAATTCAAGACTAAGACTTTTTGAAGTTTACCATGAAGGTATCTCAATTCAAGACTAAGACTTTTTGATGTTGCCCTATGCGTTGGAGAGGATGGTACCATTAATACCAGTCTTGTTTTGCAGGGAACGCTGGAAGAACAGTTTGTTATATCGTACTAGTATGCACCCAGGACGTTTATCAGAATGTCCTGAAAGGGCAATTATTAAGGATCTCAGCTAAGCACACAAGATGATTATTTAAAAGTGTCAGAAAATCTCATGTGTGATTTTAAAATGAGAGGGTACCAAGAAAGAGATATTAGCAAATCAACAGCTGAAGCTATGGAATTGAGGATGACCAAAGGAAAACCTTTTTTCTCTAGAAAGATTAGACAAGTTCAACACAATAAGACACCTAATGCATCTATGGATCAGAGAACTAGAAAGACATTAACTTACTCTATTGATGTTAAACATGTCTGTGATATTATCAGAGAGAACTGTAAGATGCTTACTACTGACCAAGTATTACAGGGATAGTAGGAGATAGACCATCTTTTTGCTTCAGGAACAGTATGAATTTAAAACCGCATTTGTGCCATGGGATGGGTCTAGATTGAATGTTAGTAGTAGATCTGACAGAAATGGCACATATTCTTGTCGCTCACGTAAAGCATGCAGACACATTACCAACATCAAGGAGTTCGTACATCCCATATTTGGCAAAAATATGCACCACATCCTTATGCGGACAGCAAGACTAAGAATGTTGCTTATATTGTGGTCTGCAGAACATGCAGCAGTTTCTATGCAGGAAAAACCAACAGGTAATTAAAAGAAAGGATTTTACAACACGAAGGACATTCACTTGGGTGTTGTTAAGAATGCTCTTGCAAAACATCTTCTAGTTAATCAAGGACATACTTTTAATTTTATGGTCCTTCCGAATGTACCAGAGAATATCAGAGGTGGTGATATAATTAACAAAATGGAGATAGCAGAAATGAATTGGACAGCTAGCCTGCATTCTGATTAAAATATCAGGAATTAATGGGAATGTTCCACTCAAACCCACTCTTAATGGGTACAGGCTGTTCCGGCAATGATGATTGGTCAACAGTATTATAAATGGCCATGTTGATGTACTTCAATGGACTTGATGAAGTGTTTCCTTTAAATCTGCCCCTAAGGGGCGTAGGTTGTCTTGTTGATGACTGGCCAACAGCATTTCAAATGACCAGTGCTACTGTGTTTCAGTGGATCTGATGAAGTGTTCCCTTTTAACCCACCCTTAAGGGGTGGAGGCTGGTCTTTTGATTATGATTGGTTAATAGTATTTTAAATGGTTAATGTTGATATGTTTTAATGGATATGATGAAGGGTTTTAATGAACTCAAAAGAGCTTATCCTTGTTTTTGTTTTTAATAAAGTGCATGCTTCAGACTATTTTATTTGCTTAATGCAGTTAATTAATAATTTAAAAAATGTAAATAGAAAAACAGCTTAGTAACATTAAACCACATTAAACTAGAACTAAAAAATATTTCAGTTTCATTAAATTATATCTAACGCTTACCTGAGAACAAAAAAAAATCAGCTTTTTTTCTAGATTAAAAAAAGAAAACAAGTCCTTAGATTAAAAATGAGTAAAAGTCCCACATAATATAAAGAGGGTTAAGACCATTCAGAATCAATCTTCATACAGACTCATTTCAATTTAAAAAAGTGATTATAAACAGTTTAGGTCTACACTTGTTAAGAGAATGGCAACAGTGTTGCAAAATTGATAGATATGGATTGAGGTGGTTTTGTGGAGGGAAGCTAAACATTTGACAACATTAACGGAATGATGATGATCCCAAGGGAAGCAAAATGGAAGAAAATTCCACTGTTGTTGATGCAGATAATGCAGATTATGCAGATAAAGCATTTGATAAGAGTCACTTGTTTTTTTATGAATAGAGCAATGGCGGAACTTTGAGCTCTTCATAGGCTAGCAGTGTTAATTAAGAAGATACATGAAGGGTCAAGGGAAAGAAACAAGTTGAGAGTATTCTTCAATGATAGACTGTGTTTGAACAGAGGAACAAGCCAATCGTGTCCTCTTTCCCATTTCTTATATGCTTAACACTTGGAGAGATTAGCAAAGAATATAAGGATCTTACAAATTTAAGGATATAAATTATAATGTAATCAAGCAGCGTTACTTTAAATTGCAGAAGATATTTTGTATTTGTAGTGGAACATTTTAAGACAGTTTCACATCTTTTCAGGATATAAAATTAATGAAGATAAAACAAAGGTTATAGTGTTAAATTATGCACCAACTCATTAATTCATTCAGCAACACCCATATTACATAACAAGGCAAAGTATTTAGGTGTACAGATTACAAATAATTCTGTTACAACTGCTAGGCTATCTAGAACGAGGCTGAATATACGATAAAACTTGAGAAACTTGAAGCTCTTAATTAAGGACATGGACAGTAAGATACAAGCAGTGAAAATGTTTTTAGCTTTATACAAAGGTCAAATATACTTTTTTTTTTTTTATCAACCAGAGGAGAATTTGTGAACGATAACTAAAAATGATGTGTGAAAAAAAAAAAAAAAAAAAAAAAAAAAAAGGGGTCAAGAGGTTGATTCTTACCATAGAACAAGGTAGTTTAGGAATACCTGATTTGATGGGATACTTTAGAGCTATGCAGTTAAGGCTTACACATATAAAACACAATCAGAAATTTGTAAATCCAAGTTTAAATGGATGATGATGATGATGATGATGATGATGATGATGATGAAGAAAAAGATGAAATGGGTGGTGATTCAAGAAATAAAGAATGAGAAGTACTGTGGATTACAGTCCTTGAAGAGAAATAACCACACATAATGCTATATTCATAAAATAACAAAGTATCCAAAGAAAGAAAGTACAGTTGTGCAAGTAAAATTACAGCAGAAGCTCAAATGATCCCTGCTGAAGTAGCCTTAGCTATATGGGTTATAGCCTGCCAAGGATATAACAGGCAACCAGCTACCAAAGTTTCAAGCCACCTTCCACATGCTCAGATTGTTAAGAAGCTCAAGCTAATCTGCCTAAAAGGACTGGTGTGAGCACAAAGTCCTCAGATTGTTAAGAAGCTCAAGCTAATCTGCCTAAAAGGACTGGTGTGAGCACAATGTCCTAAAGTCCTTCAGGGCTTTTATGCCAACTGAGAACAGGAAGCAGAGCCCTCACAGGACATAGCTAGACGTAATAGACGCGCACGCGCGCACACACACACACACACACACACACACACACACACACACACACACACACACACACACAATTATGGTAAGTTTATTTACACAACTGCATTTTGTTCACCATATTGATCACTGCTGTAGTAGCTTTAGTTATATGGGTAGATTACCCTAGTTTACAACACTTGGGAGATGGAAGGAGAAGGGTCCAGGACCTCCTGGAGAATGGTCCTAGTAAAGCCTGATCTAGACCTAGAGAAGGAATCAAGCTTTCAGTGCTTTACAAAATATGTACATAGGACCAAATTGCTGCTTCTAGAATTCAACCCTTTCCAAAAACCCACAGATGAGGTTAAGGCCCTGGTACAGTGAGTGTTGACCCTGCCTGGAATAGTTTTGTTGTTCTGAGAATAACAAAAAGGTAACAGCCCAAGATAACCATTTAGAAATAGTATGTTTAGACAAGATAGTACCCAAGTTGTGCACATCCAAAGTATGGAGTATCCTTTCTCCCTCATTTTTGGGTTCAGGAAAGAACACAAGGAGATGGATGGTTTAGCTTAAAGTAAACTCTGATACTACAATAGGCATAAAAAGAAAAAAGTTGTTATGTACGTACCATAACATTCCATGCGAGTTGTTCATCTCGCTTTCATTCTTACTGATGGGTTCAGAGCCAATCCCTTGGCTCTGAGTCAGCATACTGCAAAGCTCGAGGTCTTCAAGTAACTCGAGGCCAAGTCCCTATCCCATGATGCACTTAGAGTTACCTCAGATCTTGGTTTGCTGCGTATAACAATACCAGATGTCATTCTATCACTTCCAAGAGAAGGTATAGAAGGGTTGAGCAACCAGGATGGATCCAGCATCTCGGTGATCTAAAAGACCAGGAGGGGGTAGGGCGAGATGAACAACTCATATGGAACGTTATGGTAAGTACGTAACTTCTTTATGTGAAGTTGTTCTATATCACCGTTCATTCTTACTGAAGAGTAGCACCCCAAGACCCATCTACCTCGGGTGGCTCACAGGAGTATATTTCTAAGGACCATGGATCCAAAAGGAGGCCTTGTCAACTTTGTAAGGAGTGATAAATTATGAGGTTTTGACCAAGTGGCTGCTGCGCAAATGTTATCAATAGGAAGTCTGGCATAAAAAGCAGAGGATGCAGAAACTGCTCTGGTTGAGTGAGCTTTAATTTTATGTTATAAGGGCATACTGGCAGCTGAATAAGCAAAGGTGATACAATCAGATAACCAATTAGACAGAGATGTTTTAGCCCTGGCATAAGCTGGTCCGATTTCCTGAAATCTTTTGTTCTATCCAAATAAAATCTGATCTGTCTGTGAGCATCAAGTTTGTGCAGCATATACTCTAGATTGTTGGAGTGGTTGGGGAAGGAAACTGGCAAATCAATAAATTGGTTAAGATTAGATTCAGTGCAAACTTTGGGCAAGAAAGAGGGGTTTGTTCGAAGTGAGACTCTGTCATCATGGAAAATTATATAAGGAGGATTAATGAACAAGGCTTGAAGCTCTGACACTCTGTGGGCAGAAGTAATAGCCACTAAAAAGATGATTTTCCATGACAAAAATTTGAGGTCACATGAGGAAGCCGATTCAAATGGAGGAAGAATAATACGGGAAAGCATAAAATTCAGATTCCATGGGGAATAGGGAGATTCCACAGGTGATCTAATATGAAAGCTCCCTTTGAGAAAGGCTTTGGATAATTTGTGTGACAGAATATTCAATCCTTCAAATCCCAGATAAAAAGTTAGAAATGGCAGCAAATCGAACACGGACTGTTGCTGCTGTAGCTCCTTTACTGAAGATCATGGCCAAGAATTCTAGTATAAAAGCCATAGGGGCTTGGTAAGGATCAATATTGTTTTTAAAGGCCCATATAGACATTTTATTCCATTTGCTGAGGTATAACTTCCTCGTAGAGGATTTATGAGAGGATAGGAGAATTTGCTTCATCTCACTGGAAAGGTTATGAAACCTGGCTATGATGGGAATTGCAGCAGCCAAGCTGTCAGCTTCAGGGACTGCAGAGAAGGATGAAGTTCCCCCGATGAGTGCGTCAGAAGGTCCGGAACTGGGTTCAGAATCCAGGGGTCCTCCAAAAGATGAAGTCGAAGGAAGGGAAACCAAATCTGACGAGACCAATGAGGCGTTATTAGAATAATGGTCCTTCCCAGGGCTTTTGCTTTCTGTAATACCTTGGGTATCAATGGGATTGGTAGGAATGCATAAAGGAGACATGGGGGCCAATCGTGGACAAGTGCATCCCTTGGGGCTTCTCCCAGAGGGGGAATTAGGGCAAACTAACTTCTGCATTTCGTGTTCATGTGACTGGCAAAAAGGTCACAGCAAGGCTGGCCCCACCTGTGGAATATCCTGTCCGCTATTTCCGTTTTGAGGGACCACTCATTGGGCAACAAAATTGCTCTGCTCAGCTTGCCTGCTATCACATTGGATTTCCCCGGGATGTGCATTGCTAACAGAAGTGCTGGGTGGATATAGCCACTGCCATCCTCTTAGGGCCTCGCGACAAAGGGAGTATGACCTGGTTACTCCTTGTTTGTTCAAGTACCAGACCACTGACATGTTGTCTGTCTTAAATCGCAATTGTACCCAGAGGAAGAGTCCTGGAAGTACTGCAATGCCAAAAGTACTGCTCTCATCTCTAGGACATTGATATGCAGATGTGTCTCTTGATTGGCCCATGTGCCTTGGGCTGTCTTTCTCTGAAAATGCCTCCCTACCCTATCAGGGAAACATCTGTGGTCACTATGGCCACTAGTGGGGGTAAAACAAATGGACATCCTATCGTAATATGAATTGAGGTCAACCACCACTGAAGATCCTTTTGGCAGGAGTTTGCGATCATTATCATGTGTGACATGGGAGCTCTTGGTAAGACCATTGAGTGAACAACAGCCACTACAGTATCTGCATGTAGATACGACCCAGTGGTATGACCAGAATTGCTGCTGCCATCATACCCAACAATTTTAGAACTTCTGATGCCAGTGCCTTGTTTTTGGATATTAGGATACGGACCTGCTGGTGGAGAAGTAAGACTCTTTCTACTGGAAGTCTTTGCATGGTGGTGTCCAGTTCTACTCCAATAAAGATGATATGCTGTGATGGCGACAAGGCAGATTTTTCTGAGTTTATCGTAATGCCCAGCTGGTTGCAGAGTGAGAGTGGATTCCCTGGCCTGAATGAGTTGATGCCTGGTGGTGGTGGTGAGGAGCTAATCATCTAGGTATGGAAACACCTAGAATCCTAAATGTCTCAGGTAAGCAGTGAACACTCTGGGGGATGTAGTGAGACCAAAGGGCAGGGCTCGAAACTGGTAATGATTGGCTCCCAGACAGAAGTGCAGATGATCCCTGGATGGCCTGGCCATTTTTATGTGGTAGTACGCATCCTGGAGATCTATCGAGCACATCCAAGTGTCTTTCCCTAATAAGGGGAGTATCGACTGAAGCGTGACCATCTGAAACTTCTCTTTCTTGACAGATTTAGTCTGCTGAGGTCCAATATAGGTCTCCAGTCCCCTATCTTTTTTGGAACTAAAAAGAATCTTGAGTAAGTTTCGGATCCTGTCTGGTCTGCTGGGACTGGTTGGATTACTCTTTCTTAGCAACATCTGGACCTCTACTGTTGCTTGTTCCCTGTAACTGGGTGGAACATCCGGGATTTTTCTTGTTGGTGGAGGGGATCTGGCAAATGGGATGAAGTATCCTCTGGAAATTATACTTTGTACCCAGTTGTCATTTGTTATTTTGAGCCAGGCCATCTGGGTACAAAGATAAGCGACCCCCGACTGCCTCCAGAGCAGGACAGTTGGGTCTCCTTTCAGAAGCGCTGGTAGGGCTTCCCAAACTAGTGATCTCTGTCGTCCTGGTTTTGCAGACGACCCTCTGCCATGAGGGCAGCATCTTCCATTATTGCCCCCCCTCTGCCCCTGGAGGGGGGTTCACCGTATGTCCTGAAAGGCTCCTTGGGCTTTTCGGAACCACATTTTTCCTCCCTTTTGACCCTTGGGGTAAGGTCTGGTAGGGATGGAAAAACAGACTCTGATGGCAGACAGAGTCTTTCCCTCCTGCTCACACCTGGTTAACGTTTCCTTAACTTTGGGCCCAAAAAGGGATGAGCCATCAAAGGGGGTATTCACAAAGGATGACTTGAAGGGCTCCGCAAAGGAACACAAGCGCATCCAGGAGCATCTCCTAAGAGCAACTCCTGTACTCGCTGCCCTACTCATTCCATCAGCTGCATATGAAATGAGGCACATGGACGAGTTCACTGTGGAGTTGAGGGTAGCAAGCTAGGAGGCAACTTTGTCTGTAGCTCCTGCAGCTACTGTACCCTGAAGAGCATCTTCTAGCTCTTTAAGATCATCTCTTTGTAGTCCCATAAAATGGGTTAAATAGTTAAGTGAACGGAGTGCAAAGGTCGTTGAACTAAACATGCGCTTCCCATATCTATCCATGATCCTGGAGTCTCTCAGAAAAAACGTCAACAAGTAAATACATGCGAATCTCCAAAACAGACAGACCCCTTCACAAACCAGGCACAGTCCAGAAGTAATCCAAAGGAAAAGCAAGTATTCCAGCTATAAAATGTTCCACTATCGTGAAATAAAAGGCACAATCCAGTTGTAAAAACCTACTGCACTTTATTTCAGAAACAAAGTGTAGTAGGTTTTTACAACTGGATTGTGCCTTTTATTTTACAATAGTGAAACATTTTATAGCTGGAATACTTTGCTTTCCTTTGGATTACTTCTGGACTGTGCCTGGTTTGTGAAGGGGTCTGTCCGTTTTGGAGATTCTGGAGTCTCGGTTAGGAGGTTGGATAGACTAGGAAGTTTCAGGCATTTCCTTTTTGGTGGCTGCCACCACCACCATGGCATTAACTGGCAGACCTTTTGTCAAGGAGGATTTATCCTGGGGGACAGATATGAACTTATTAGGCCTCCTAGGGACCGACTCCATTGTATCCTGAGATTCCCACACCCTTCATGAGACGAGCTGCATAAGCTCATCGAAGGGCAGAGACAACCAAGAGGTGGAGGGCGGAGACCCAAAAGCCTTCAGGAGAACTGACTCATCCTCAGTAGGGTTTGTGAACTGCCAGTCACCCCTCTGCCTAAGGATTTCCAGTATCTCAGCAAATGAGATCTCCTCAGAGGGGGACCATGGGGACCCTTCTGATTCATCCAAGTCAGTATCAGATGTCAGGGACTCCTGTGGGGAGTCTAGAGGATTCCTCTTACAAACTCTCTTCCTGGGAACCTCATCAGTGGGAGCTTTTGGTGAGGTCTCGGAAGAGCAAGGGCTACCCAATAGGGATTCCTGAGGCTCTGGGTCTCTACGCTTGGCCAGGATCTATGAAGCAGAAGCAGACACAGGCACTTTAGGAGAGGAAGAAGTCGGACCTGAGGTTGAGGATGTCTTGGGAGACAATCTCCTCGTGGCATTGAAGGCACCCCTGCTCCAATGCAAGGGAACCGATGGATCCGAGGAAACAATCGATACCCCGGCACCGGGACAGTGGGCTCCGAGCCAGAGGTAGGAGTCGAGCTCATCCAAGCCGAAGCCCCGAGAGGCAGAGTCGGAACTGACTATCCTCCCCGGACCCGACCAGTGAGTGTCGGCTCCTGGAGTCCTCGATCGGCACCGAGGATGTCAGAGTGAATGCAGCCGAAGACACTGGAGCAGGCATCAGCTCCGAAGGTTTCACGATCAACAAGTCTGACTCCTCCAGCTCCGAAGGACCAGTATGGCTTGGAGGAGGAAAAGTTGTAGCTGGTATAAGAGTTTTCAGCTCCGAAGCCAGTTGGGTCAGAGCCAAAAAAATTTTTGCAAAGGCCGGTGCCTGTAACAGCCTCTGCACCACACAATCCAATCCAGATCAGAAAGGCTAATAGAGGGCCGAGATGAACAGACCGAAGGTGGTACCAATTGTAATAAAGGACTCCTAGGAATTTTAGATACCGGTTCCAGGACTGGGGACTGGCTCCAAAAAGATAAGACTGTCGGTTCCAATGTCTGTGGAGCCGAAGTCAAAGATTTCTTTGTCTCAGAAGTCTTAGAAGACTTTGAGGTCTTACTGGATCCATCTTAGTCACTTAAAGCTTCTTGTAAGGATGGTTTCAACAAGCCTCGGTCTATGAATTTCCACTTTCTCTCCTGTAGGACTCTGGAGGAGAAAGAATGGCATATGGAGAAGATATCCTACAAATGCAAAGATCCTAAACAGTACACACACTTGACATGGCTGTCAGTTAGACATTTTTTGGCCACATGTAGGGCACTTTTTAAAGCCTGATTTGGGATGCTTATCTTGGTCAGACATTATTATATCAAACAGAGAATTACTGTCAACTACAAAAAATTTCTAACAGTAATTAACAAACAAAAGCCCATTAGAAATATAGGCTAAGTCACACACACAGACAATAATTATCTAATATTAAAGTGACAAAAAAAATCTTGTCAAAAGCACACCATTTAAATGCTAAGCAGACTATACAGTAAGAAAAAGATAGCTGCTATAAAACACACATTAAGCCTTATCTAACTATTTTAAATACACTCTAAACAAATAAACCTTATCTAAGGTTTTCTATAAGTTGTGACAAAAGGTCACTAATCACACTCTTAAGTAATCAGAAACTCTTTAAACTAGGTCTAAAAACAAGATGCCAACTAGAAATTTACAGCACACCAGGGAAAGGGAAATGCAATATAGCTAACTACACAAATAAGCTATAAGAGCTTTATAAAACGATCTAAAACTATCTAAATATAAATATAACTAAGAAATATTCGAAAAATAAGTTTTACTGGCCCGAGCTAATGAGAACCTCCGATCTGTTGCAGCGGCAAACTAGATCTGAGGTAACTCTAGGTGCATCATGGGATAGGGACTTGGCCTCGAGCTACTTGAAGACCTCGAGATTTACAGTGTCGACTCGGAGCCAGGGGATCAGCTCCAAACCCATCAGTAAGAATGAACGGCAAGACAGAACAACTTCACATTATTAGTTTTCAAAGAAACTCTATCGCTGTGGAAAATGAGATAGGGTCGACTCACTATAAAAGCTTGCAACTCAAACATTCTTTTGAGAACGTCAAGTCAGCCTAATCAGCTGGTTCAAATGGAGTAAGTGTTAGCTAAAATTAAGACACCAAGTAGGGGCCACCGTTTTTCTTGGAGGTATCTTATACAAAACAGTTTTCAAATGAAAATGCACTGAAAGTGGATTCTCCATGGGCAGACAAGCCATAATGGCTGACAAATGAGCCTTGATGGGGGAGTAAAAAAGGCCATAGGACAGCAACTCACACAAATATTACAAAACCAAAAAACACTAGCTGGCACCAACTAGGACATCTTTTCCAGTTGCTAAATGTATGACTTTGTAGTATCAGGCTTTCTTGCCTCCATTAATACCTGCTGCATGTCTTCAGTAAACAGATGCCGGAAGGGAATTAAGACCCTATCATCCAGGCAGTCAATTGAAGCTGATTGGGGTCAGGGTATATCAAACAACCCTCATGTAGTGAGAGTAGCTCCATTATGTAAGGAAGCTTGGGGTAATTGCCCCTATGCATTTCCAAAAGAAGGGAGTACCATTGTAGCCTGGAGCAGAATGGAGTAACTACAATGGTCTTTGGGAATAATTCCTTCTGAATCTTCAAATGTACCCTATATATCAGTGGAAAAGCATAGGGAAACATTCCTGTCCAAGGGAAAAAGCACCCGCCTTCCAGATTTTCTTGCACAGAGCCCTAGAGTAGAATTTTGTCAGCTTATTGTTCAGAGAGGAGGCAAAGAGGTCTACTTGAGGAACTCCCCACATATGAATCAAATCTTGAAAGCACCCCCCCCCCCCATCTACTTAACATCCTCAAGGGTCTGCCTTTCTCCTTCTCGGCTTGTCTGCCATACACTTTTGCAATGATGGGGATTGTAGGATGTCTGCACAGCAAGACTGGGCTGTAAAGCCATATTCCAAGCTACCATGGCTAGTTTGCAAAAACGGTATTCTCTTGCTTGCTAATGTAAAGCAGGACTGTGGTAAATATCTGTAACAACCTGATGAGGTCCAGAAGACCAATGATGATCCTTGATTAGAGAAGCATCTCTTTCATATTTATGTGCTTGTGTCTGTCCTTGATGTCCCAACACATCCCACCTTTATTCCTCCTGAAACTGCTCCCCAAATAAAGTCCTAAGTGTCTGTGATTACTGACTGCTTTGGAGGAGGGGAGAAGGGGAGAATTGGACTTGGGGATATTTGCTGTCACCACCAAGCAATTTCTCTTCTAACAAAGCTCATAACTGGGATTTGAAAAGATAGTGGGTGTTGATGCTGGGACCAGAGAGACTTCAAATACCACTAGATCTTTCTCACATGGGGTCTTGCCATGAGTATCATGAGAATTATTGGTGCACAAGACCCAAAATCCTGAGGCATTTCCTCACAGTGGCCAAAGTCTGAGTGTGGAAAACCCTAGAAATAGATCTAGATATAGATACAGATATATTCTTTCCTATAGATGAAAAACTCTTTGAACTGAGGTGTGTAGCAGACAACCCAGGAAGACAATCCTGTGTGACAGCAAAAAAGACTTTTGAATGCTCTTAGAATCAAAGATTGTGTAAGAGATCTCAATCAAGTGAGAGATCCCTGACACTTTAAAAATTATTCTGCAAAGATAAAGTCATTTAAATATGGAAAAATGTGGATACTCTGTAGCTTGCAATGAGCTATAACTGGAGCTAGACACTTTGTGAACACTGTTGGTGCAGCGGATAGTCCAAAGGGTAAGACAAAGAAGTGATAATGTGATCCAAACACAAAAACACTTAAACGCCTGAAATCTGGATGAATAAGGATGGATAAGTATCTTTTAAGTTCACTGTTACCAGAAAACTTAATCAGGAAGAAAACAGAACAGATTGTAAAGTAACTGTATTTTGAACTTGGGCAATATTACATATTGGTTTAGGAAAGAAAGATCCTGAACTGGTCTCCAGGCATTTTTTTTTCCTTTGGCACCAAACACATCACTGAAAAAACGTTTCCCAAACTGGGAAAGAGGAATGAGACTCTAATCTCTGAAACAACATATACTGAAGGACAGGGTAGAAGAGGAGGAGTCTGGGTCTAGTGGACGAGGAATTACCTCCTGTAATGGAGGAATTTCCTCCCGCTGCCATCTGTACCTTGATGAATGATCTTCAGAACCCATTTGTCTGAAATTACTTGTTGCCAAATACAGAAGTGGGGATTTAGACTTTCTGGAAGGGAAAAAGGACTGCCAGGCAGGCGGACATGACCCTTAAATAGTCTTTCTGAATTGTCAGACAGTCTTTTGTTTTGTGGGTTCCTATCTTCTTTTTGGAACCCCCTTGCAATTGCTTTGTAAACACTCTTTTACCAGCAGTTTGCTAAGACTGTTTTTGTTTCTTGCTAAAATTGCACAAGGAGGTAGAGAATCCCTTGGGAAAATTAGAAAAAGAGGTCTGAAAAATCTGGCATAAATTCCCTGGATCAGCTTAGCCCTCTCATCACAATTTTTGATAATCTCTACAGAGATGGACCAAAAACTACATCTGTATCCAACTTTTCATATATCTGGGAGGTTCTGAGAATGCAGCCAAGCAAACCTCCTCTAAACAGTACCAGTGGTCATAGTCCTGGAAGAAGTATGAGAGTCATATGCCCACACTTTAAACAATGAGTTGCGACCTGTAAAATGGAAGAAACTAAACCTTTTCTTCACAAGAAGAATCTGCAGTCAAAACATTCCTCATACTTTCACAGTTAATTATAATAAACTTTAACATATGAGCCTGACAATTCAAAATTCTGAAACTCAGAAGTTGCAGAAGAATACACCTTTTCCCCACAGATATTATTTTCCCATCCTTGTCAGAAAGTGTGAGATTACAATTAACTAAATGTTTAGCAGCTGTAGGATTAAATAAAGCTATAGCTGATGGGTAAAGTTTGAGAAGAGTGTACAAAAATTAAAAAGACAGAGGAACTTTATATAATCTGCTTTTTTAGGGGCAGCAGGCTGGCTATCAGGAAAACTGGAGGAAGGGACACACACATCCACCAATACTGGTAGCACTGGGGTAGTGGGTGGAGGTTTTGTAAATTCCATTTGTAACAGCTCATTATTTTCTAAGGGACTTAGAAATCTCAGGGTTTCCCACTGAAAACACTGACACATTCTGGAAACAGTTTTAGAGAAAGACAAATTCACAAAGGGAAAATCAGTTACTGTCTCTCCTATGAATACGAATCAGAAATTTGAGAACACCCTGCATCTGTCCCTTTATATTCCTGTCCAGATTCAGAATCTTGAATCTCTGGAGGAAAACCGGTATCCCCTTTTCTTTTACAAGCAACCACCTTTTAAGAAGGACTGATGGCATGAATTAAATCCTGAGCCAGATATGGTAAACTATTTCTGTCCAGGGTAATTTGAACAGAAGCAGGTTAAGTCTTTAGTTTAGTTTTCTGTTTCTTTTTAACAAGACAAAATAGGGCCAAGAGTGTTGTTAATGGCAGCAGCAGCTTCCCTAGGGATGGACATGGCATTCAATCTCAGCTGGGATGATTTCCCTATTCCTTCTCTTAGGACCAACAAAAATAGTTCTCCCTTACCCACTGAGGGAACACCAATGGCGACACAGGATGTGGCTAAACCCCAGTCCACAGTGGCTGTAGGTACTATACCAGAGGGCTCTGGGGTAAAACAGGAGGGTCTATATTATTTCAGCAAATGCTTAAAATAGCAAACGCTGTTTGATCGACCCAATAAAGTCGAAATTCCTAAATCCCGAACACACGGAACAGTGATTTTTTTTCCCAGGGGGAAAAAATCACTGGGCTGTGTTCAGGACTTTGCCATTTCCTCCACTGTAGTGCGATCCCAGAGTTGGTATATTTAAGTAGGGGGTGTGCAGGGGGCACAGTGGGGGATGTGGGGGTGAAGCCCCCAGTTTTTGGGTTTGTATTTTTTTTTAATGGATCAGCAATTTTTTTCCTAGGAAATAAAATGCTGTTTTGTGTGTTCAAGATTAAGGGATTTCAACTTTATTGGGTCGATTAAACAATGTTCGCTATTTTAAAGTATAAGCTGAAATAATACAGACCCCAAACAGGAGTGGTCTGAGGAACCAGCACCAGTCACCCACTGCAGCTGAAACAAATTCTTAGCATGCTGTGGTGACAAAGGCTGTTTGCTTAACTTTTTTTTTTTTTTTTTTCCATGGCTGGAGGAAGGAGCAACCCATGAGAGTGGTAGTTTGTTTCATGGGGGAATCAAGTAATACAACCCAATAAAAATTTAAAGTTGTAAAAAGTCACTTTTCCCCCCAATAAAAACACAGTAAAAAGCACTTCAATACACTTTGCTACCCCCACAATAAAATAAACATTTTTCCAGAGAGAAAAAATTGTTTTCAACTAGTTTTAGCAACTTTTAAATTAACAGGAAAATTAGTGTGCCAATTTAGAAATACAGTTAAGTCTCGAGCCAGTCCATTAAAATACAAATTTCTAGTAGAAAAGTAACTTTATTAACAATAAATATTTAAAGGAAGCTTTCCCACAAAGGGAACTTATCTGCTCAGTAATGAAATAGCATAAGCAGACAGTCAATCTTCAAAACCCCGCAGATGAACGCTCTCTCTTTGGTAGCAGGAAAGCTCTAAGGGCTTGGCACTCAAACCTCTCTTTTCAGGCAGCTCAACTCATGCTGCCTAATGATTTGTGCATGTGGAAGATGCTCTGAAGCTTTGGAAGCTATCTGGCTGCTATAACATTAGCAGAATATAATCTATATAGCGAAGGCTACTGTAAGCAAGTAATCAATATGATGAACATGTAGATTTTTGTCAGTAGGGATGACTGCAAGCAGGGATATATAAAATAGGCAAGAGGGGGTTGTAATGTTCTATACAAAATTAGCAAAGGAGCCAAGATATTGGAAGCAAATAACTAGATCGTTAAAGGTAATAGAGTGGGAGGAGACCAAGCAGAAGTTTGTATTGCAGGTTACGGACTCTCTTCCCTATCAGGGATTATTAGAGTATAAACTAACAGAAAGGAAAAGGGTACTGCTAAGAGAAAGACCAGCTCTGGAAGTGTTTTTAGTTGAGTCTAGAATAGAAGCTGCTGTTAAAAAAAAAGATAATTAGTAGGGCATATAAAACATTACATGATAACTATAAGAATCAGAGGAGTTTAGAAAAAAATGGGAAAAGAGATTGGAAAAAGCAATTTACAAAACATTACATGATAACTATAAGAATCAGAGGAGTTTAGAAAAAAATGGGAAAAGAGATTGGAAAAAGCAATTTACAAGAGAGCAAAGGGAGGACATTTGCATGACTCAAGTTTGCAACAAAGTCCAAAAGGTTTAGGATTTTTGTTTGGAAGCATTTTTTTTAAACATTCTATCCTCCAATTAAAACTTCAGAGAATTGTTCTTCAAGTAGACAGCAAATGGTCTGAAGATGTGATAAGGTAATTGGGGGCAAGTTAATTATTTGTTTGTCTTTTATTAACCAGGTTAGTCCTCTGGGCTGTAGGCCCATTTTCAGTGGAGACCGGAGGAGAAAAGTTCCACAAAAAATGATAAATAACAATAACACAGTTACATTACAAGTAATATGAATATGAAATACATAAGTACAAAACATTCATGCCATAATGGAAATTAACAGAGTATAAAATTCAGCAAAAAGTACAGCTATGAATTAATAGAGGTAGAACTTGGATTCAAAAATGTGAATTTACAAATAGGGTATGCAGAATAAAAGATTATCAGAAAAAAATAAGCCTCCCAAAAAACATCATTAATGTCCAGACCAAGTCGGCAGAGAGGAAGACGAAGCATTAAACAGAAGGGTTAAAGTGGAAGGGAGGGGAGGAGTGCGGAGGAGAGTAAAGTAAAGACAGTGAAAGAAAATAGTTATGAAAAAGACAGAGGAGGGGTGGGAAACTAAAGTACCTAAGGGAGGCAAAAAGAAGAGATTTAAGTATAAAAACGTTCAGTGGCATTGCTAAGGTAACATAGGACTAGTTATTATCAAGTTACATAAAAGTATGGTGGGAACTGTTGTAGTCTGACAATTTGGGGAGAAAAAGTTAGGTAGGGTGGTGACAGGTGCAGAAGGAAGAGTTAAGCAAGGTAGTTTTTCAATTCTCTTTTGAAAAGGATCAAAGATTGGATAGAATGTATATTAGTTGGGGGGTTGTTCCTAGTTGTAGATATGAAGTATTTATAAAGTAATCTGCCTATTGTTTTGTTAGGCCTGTAGGTATCAGTAGCAGTTGGTCAGCACTATGGAGAGACCGTGAAGCTTTGTATACGGAAAGGAGGGAGGGGCATTCTGCAGATTTGTAAAGTAGAGAATGTGCCATCTTTAGTTGTGAAAGTTGAAGTAGTTGAGGGAATTTGAACCACTGCAGTTGTTTAAGAGTGAACCAGTGATGGGATTTGTAAGGGAGGTTACAGGCAAACCTGGCTATCTGGTTGTATCTTTGTTCAAGTTTGGTTAAAAGGTTTGCTTGGATGTGTGTAAAAATAGGGGAAGCGTAGAGTAGTCAAAGGAGAAGAGTGAGGTCCTCGAGATGGTGCATAAGAATTTTGTGTGTCTATACAGTAGTACATTGGCAGATTTTAAAATCTCACTACAGAAGTACTTTGACAGAAATGTTGAGGTAGCACATTTTGTTCCAAAGGAAAGGATTCTTTTGAGCAGGGACACATGACCTGAATTGCCAACACATAGTAAGGGCTTACTGAGTTTAATTTTATTTGCTGCCAAAAAAGCAGTTACTAGAAATGCAATTAAAGAGAAATAAATGAACTAAAGGTGGAATCTTTAAAGAAGGGAAGGATCAATTTACATAAAATACTTGGAATTTGTGAGAACAATATGTGCAGAATAATGTTTAGCAGGAGGTGTGCAGTTTATGGGATGGCAGGAATTGAGTAATTTATATAATGCTGGACTGACTGATACTGTTAAAAAAATATACTGCATGAAAACAATGAGAAATATCATTATGTTTTTTTTTCTTTTCTGTTAATGTATATGTAGCAATTCTAATGTAATACAGATATGGAAAAAAAAAAAAAACTACCCACAAGATGGATCATTCATAAAAAACAAGAGAAGCTATATACATGCCCTTTGAGCAGACAACCTGAACAGTCTAATTACCAAATCCCTTTAACACAAATGAAAAACATTAACTTAAACTAAACAATGAATAAATGGTGTATGCAGAGGTCTAGCTTGTGGTAATGAGATCTTACACTGCAGGACTTGGATACAGTTTTGTGACAACTGCAAACATACTCCTAAATGTCACACTGCACGATTTTTCATCATCCCTGCTGCAAACCTCATTAAGAGATTTTATATATTACATTCAAAGCCTTAACATATTCCCTTTTTATTTATTTACAGTTTATCATTATTTTTACATTTAGCCTGTATAAACTGCAGATGTATAATGAAAGGTCGCAGTGGTAACAATGTACTCAATTTTTTACCCAAATATATAGTTAACCAAAACAATGTAGACATATCCAATGCGTAAAATGTGCAAAATGTTAGATGCAGACGTTACCTGGAATCGAATTTTAAGGACATCCATGGGACTAATTATGACTCGAGTCACCATCCCAGAAGCTGATCCAGATATTGCCACTTCTGTTGATGTGAGAGGCCCATGCTTAGATTCAGGATCATAACCAACCATCACAGGTTTTCTGAAAAACAAATTAAAAGAACAGTTACACGAGTGCTCCCAATAAGCTTGATTTTTAAGGCAATGGTCTAGCAGCAGGATTCACAGAACTTTTCCATGCAAACCACGACTCCACTTCTTTCTCCTAGCATTTAGACTGCCGCTGCTACAATCCAAACAAGTTAAACCTAGGAGGTCTTCACACCCCTCTACAGTCCTGACCAACACTTGCCAAACTACTAGCCTAAGCGAATGAAAAAATACCAGTGCACTAGTCTACACGATCAAGGCTGGAGATCATGTAAGGTGCACCACAGTAATACAACAGAAGGGGGTCGATGTGATAGACCAATAGCAGCCTGAAAAAGAAAAGCAGAAACTACATCATGCTATCTGTTTTTTTAAAGTAAGACTAACAGGATTCACTCAGAGAAAAGAATCCTTGGCAATACCGCTGAAATAAATCCATTTGCTGAAGACACTGTGGGAGGGGATACTGGAGGACAGTGCTGAAAAGGATATTACAGATATGAAAACTGGGTCCAGCTTAAATGCTTAGAAAATGGTATCCCAAGCAGACAACGTAGCACAAGATTAGACACATTCCTGAAAATGGGCACAAAGATCATCACCACCATGGTGAAGTGGGATTTAGGAGCCACACCAAAGACCTTCTGTGTCTGTTTTAGCATAAGGAAATATCAGTTAGCTAACTACTTAGAAAGGCACTGTGTGTACACCCTCCTGCCCTCTTTACTTTTAGCAGTAGTGAATGCTTGCTGTACTTGATTGTTAATGCGGTAATGTGGTAATGTGCCGGCCTAAGGGCATCACTAGTGTATAAACAGTACTCTTCCAGGTTAAATATAGCAAAGAAGTTGAAAAGACTAGTTCAGATTCTTGGCAGAAATTACCCTCTGGATAAAAATGGGCTGGGCTATAAACTTTATTTTTGTAATTTAGCAGTAATGGCATAAAAAGATAAAAGCTTAACTACAATCCAAATAACCAGAGTTAGACTAGTAGCTTGGGCACTTGTCAGTGCAGACAACAGGGCGGCAGAACCAGAGACACGCACACTGCCACTATCCCATGAAGAAGGGGCAGCAACATAAAAAGAGGAGGGTATTAGGCTAACTAATCTATCAACGGGTAGCAACATTCATAGTGAGCATGCAAAAGTATGCACATGCAGGACATGTAGGCCACCACAACAATGAAGTTCACTTAGCAACACACACACACACTTTTTTTTTTTAAATAGCAAAAGAAGAAGCTTTGGAGCAAGGAGCGATGGCCTTGAGAGATTAGGAAGCTTTACTGGAAGATGATCCAAATGACCCATTGTATATATGGGTCACCCAAATCTAACATGATTTATAAGGAAACAGTAAGAAGTGGTACATGCCCCACTGTTGCTTTGGGAAAATATTTTGAGGAGGTTATACTAGTGACATTTTCTGTATAGAACAAACACCCCTCCCCTAACTTAACAGTACAAGTTCTATCAGACAACCAATTGCCAACCCAGTGAATAATGTAAGGGTTAATGTTGAATTGGCTGAGGTGGGAGAGTTTGTCAATAATACCAGCATAGGGGGTGTCAAAGGCAATGGCAAGGTCTAGATATGCAGTGGGGACTGTATGGCCCTTATTCATGGTCTTAATAATCCTTTCAAAAAGACAACCAGGTTGAGCAGGCATAATCTGCGTTTTACAAAAGCTAACTGCTGAGTATCCAGGGATATAATGTAATCTACATCACTGTTTATTAGTTTAGATATAGTACATTCCAAAGGCTTTCAAATGTCAGTCAGGCTAACAGGACAGTAATTGCCAGTGTCAGTACAGGGGCTACATTTATGCAAGGGCACCACAACTGCAATTCTCTATTCTTGAAGAACATAAGCAGTGGAAACTAAAGGTTGAGGTGTTGACGGAGGGGTTTTATTTCATGTATTTGTGTTTGTTTACGAGGGTAAAGCACTGATCTTCACGGACCTTTATCAGACTCAAGCCTGTGAATGGTGTCTAGTTAAATGACTTGCTCAAATTCACACAGTTGGGCAATGGAGGCTAACGGAATAAAATCCTGGACCATAGGAAACCGCTTACTAAGAGCTCCTTAATCATCTGCATGAACTGCCAAACAATTGTTTTGCTAAATGGACTATGTTTCTCAGCAGGCATATTGGCAGGACCTATAGATGTACTATTTTTATTGAAAATGCGAAAAGGAATTTGTCCAAACTGATCTCAGGAGGAGAAGTGTGAAAGGGAATGGGGACAGAGATGAGGGTGAGTAGAGTGAAGTTGGAACAGAAGTTGTTCACAAGAATATTAGCAGTGTTCTTGGGATCAAAAATTGAAGTACCATTAAAGATAAGCTCAGTACAGATTTGTAGGTTGCTTCTAAGCTTATTAATACAGCTGAAGGCTACCTTATGGTTGTCATTTGAATTAGTTGCAACCTTAATCACAGCTGGACTTATATTTCCTATGAGGTAAATCTGACAGATTTACTAGTTTTAAATCTCTTTTATAATGATGAAGCAGACAACTTTTAGTAATGGCCAGAAGAAATTTCTTTTTATTATACAGTATGGTGTGGTAGTTCCACCATAATGGTTTAGTTCTAAACTTCAAACTTCACAGAAAAAAAACAGCAAATGGAACTGCAGGTTGCAAGAAAGGCACATTTAATCCACACTGTATTAGCCGGGCAACTGTAAATACAAGAAAAAAAGCACTTTTGATAACCAAATGCCAGTGTCTTCAATAAGTCTGACTAAAGATTACTGCATCCCCATTTAAATGAAAAAAAGTAACAATTATATGATGAAACTTGATGTTATGTGAACACCAACACACCAAGTTAAACAATGGTATAAAACAATTCTATGCAGAAATATTTGTGTAAATCACTCATTTACAAAAATTACTCAGAATATAAACACTGATAAATGCCAGCAAATAAACAACAATATAGCCTAATCAAGCTAAGCACGCACTGATGAAAGCTACTTTTGTAAAGGATTAGGTGATCTATTCCTGACATCTAGTGGTCAAATGAACAAACATGTTTCCTTAAGTATATGGTTCATAATAAATTCTTTAAATCTACGAAAAAATTGTTTGCAACATACTATGTACATACATCAGTTGTTGATGTCAGACTACAACTACTGCATTTATTTACTTATTTTGCATATTATAATTTTTAAAATGCATTAATTATATTACATTATATTTATCAAAACTCTTCAAATAATTTTCGTTTACCTGCTAAAAGTTGCATTCGTTGTCTGCCCCATCTCCCCACTGACAAATTAAGCTAAAGTTTCGGAAAGAGCTCCAATATTGCCTTTACTTGATTGGGTGCCTCTCTAGCTAGACTGCTATTTCCAGCACAGAGTTACCATCACCTCGTGTCATTAATACAAGACTTGGAAATGTGTGAAACTAGCGTTTTATCAAAAGGAAAGAGAATTAAATTATTTTAATTTAAATTCTGCTTAAATATTCAAGTTACATTTATTGTAAACTGTGTGGTGATAACTTTGTACTTTTCTGCTCTGTTCCATCCGTTTGCATTTCTTGGTTTGTTCTGGAACCTTATTCTTGCATTTTAATTAGAAGTAGTGGAAAGATTCCGTTACTGCATTATTCTGCACTTCTATTTCCACAAATAGAATTACTTGTAAAAGCCATACGTTTGTATTTAAAACCCTGCTGGGCCACAGTCTAGTAGTTTAATTCACAGTTGTGGAAACACTGTGTACTACTACTACTGTATTTGTGCCTTAGTCATTTATTAGTGGACGTTTTCATAAACAGTGATACAGGTTAATTTCTGCATAGTCTTTTATCTTAAACTGTGACAGAAGGTCAAGAGTGAGAACACGGTCTCCGTTCCAGTTTGTGATTTACTGCTTTTTATATTCTGCATATTATTTACCTGCTAAAAGTTGCATTCATTGTCTGCCCCATCTCCCAAACAAATTAAGCTCAACTTTCTGAAAGAGGTTCAATATTGTCTTTATTTGATTGAATGCCTCATCAGCTAGCCTGCGTGTTCCTTGAAATTAAAATTTTCCCAACCCTCCCAGCCTTTTGTTGTTGTTTTATAAGGTTGGAAGTTTCACAAAGTCCCTCCCCTCTTTCATTGCTATTGACTGTTGTATAAGCTATTTATGTATTCTTCCCACCCTGCTTTTGTGTGCGCATTTCACAGATTTTTTGTTCTAAAATTGCTCTTCCTCTCATTGTTGCTACTTTTAAGACGTTCTTGAAATTGCCTTCAGCAAGGGATTTCCAGCTAGTTTTTTTTAAGTGAGTTGTGGTAGCAATGCAGCTGTGGGTTTCTTCAACTAGGTTTTTACATAAGGAGTGGGTTTACTCATTCTGTGGCAGGAGATAACTGCCTCGTCTATCTGAGTTGGGAAATACAGAAAAGGACTCATAGCGTAGTCATTTTATTGTCCAGAGGGCTCATAGGCTAGTTTTGAGGGTTTTTTAATGTGCTGCTATATATTTTGCACATTTACTTGGGTTAGCAGTACCCTGTACAGTAACCAACACCTAGGAAGCCCATTATCCCTGTAGTATGGTCCATAAAATTGTACCCTGTAAAGCAGCAATATTGTGCAAATACCTTGTGCACTGACAAGCTTACAGCAGCTAGATTGGCGTTGAGTGGTAATACCAAGAAGTTATGTACTCACCATAATGTTCGATGTATGTAGTCCATCTCGCCTCACATTCTTACCCGTGGGTTCAGAGCCGAATATCGGCTCCTACTCGGCCGATTTTACTAGCTCAAATCTCTCATTGGCTGGGCTAAGCAGGTATCCCATGGTGCACTGCTCCATATCACCAGATCTAGTTTGCTGCGAAACTCATTTGTACTCCATGCACACATCACATCCATATAAAGAATAAGCTAAGCAAGGGAACTCTGTAGATGACAACCTAACCTCCAAATCCTCCAGGAATTGGGAAGGTGGGAGGGTAAGTAAGAATGTGAGGCGAGATGGACTACATACATCAAACGTTATGGTGAGTACATAACTTCTTGATGTTATGTAGTCCTATCTCGCCTACATTCTTGCCCGTGGGACAGCGTCCCTAGCGCCTACATCCTGGATGGCTCATAGGAAAATACTCCTGAGAACTGTGGAGCCAAAGGAAGACCTGCCCCTGGAGACCACGTCCCATTTGTAATGAGAAACAAAGGTGTGAGGAGAAGCCCAAGTAGCTGCAGCACATATATCATCCATTGACAATCTGACTTGGTAGGCTGTGGATGTAGAAACAGAGTAGAATGTGCCTTGACTGGAAATGGCAGATTTTTACCTCCTGCTTGATAGATGAAAGATATATAACTGGCAATCCATCTAGACAGTGTGACCTTGGATACCGGGGAACCCATTCGGTTTTCCGAAAAGGAGACAAAAAGTTGGTCAGACTTCCGGATATCTTTTGTCCGGTGTAGATAGAAGCGTAATTGTCTATGTACATCCAATTGGTGAAATCTAAATTCTGCCTTGTTAGAAAAGTGGGGGAAGAAAACAGGCAGCTCAATGGACTGATTTATGTTAGACACGGAAGCCATTTTAGGAAGGAACGAGGGGTTTGGTCCAAGAGAGACCCTATCTTTATGGAAGATTAAATATGGAGGTTTGATAGAGAGGGCTTGAATTTCCAAAACCCACCTCGCTGAAGTGACTGCTGTTAAGAAGGCTGTTTTCCATGTCAAGAATTTTAATTCGCAGGTAGCTGTAGGGGTGGTAAAGTAAGGGCTTGTAGAACAAAACTGAGATCCTAGGGCATGATAGGTTCGGACACCGGGGGACGAAGCGAGTACCTTTGAGGAATGCTTTGCATAGTCTATGTGCCATGAGACTAGGTTCATTCGCTACGTGGAAATTAGATATTGCCGCCAGTTGAACTTTGATGGTGGCTGATGCGGACCCCTGATGGAAAAGCATAGACAAGAACTCCAAAACTGAATATACTGGAGCTGTGTAAGGATCAATGCCTCTGGTATGTGCCCAGATAGAAAACCTTTTCCATTTACTAGAATAAATCTTTCTAGTGGATGGTTTATGAGAGGATGATAACATATGGACCACTTCCGGTGAGAAATTATGAAGTCTGACTAACGATGGAAGTGGAGTAGCCAGACTGTCAACCGGAGGCTCATCAGGGAGGGGTGGAACTGTCCCGACATGTGTGTCAGTAAATCTGGTTGAGGGTCCAGAATCCAAGGAGTGTCCACAATGTATGGTTGAAGAAAAGGGAACCAGACTTGACGAGGCCAGTGTGGAGCAATCAGAATCATTCTGCTTCACAAGGATTGCGCTTTCTGAATCACCTTTGACAACAGGGGAAATGGAGGGAAAGCATAAAGCAGACTGGAGGGCCAATCGTGAACCAGAGCGCCCCTGGGTGACTCCCCCTGTGAGGGGGATCAGCGTGAAGTAGTCGCTGCATTTCGCATTGAGAGGGCTGGCTAAAAGGTCGCAGCAAGGCTGACCCCATCTGCTGAAGCTTCGCTCTGCAACCAGGCAATTCAGGGACCACTCGTAAGGCATCAGGAGAGCTCTGCTTAGCCTGTCCGCAATCACGTTGGACTTCCCCGGAATGTGCGTTGCCACCAGAAACCGTTGGGAAGCTACTGACCAATGCCACACTCGCATGGCCTCTCTGCACAGAGGGTAAGACCAGGTTCCCCCTTGCTTGTTGAGATATCACACTACTGACATGTTGTCGAGTGTATAGGAATCGTCCCTAGAGGAAGAACCCTCTGAAGTGCCTGCAATGCAAGAAGCACTGCTCTCATCTCTAGGACGTTTATATGCAGATGTATCTTGTGTTCTTGCCACATGCCTTGGACTGTCCTGCCAAGATAATGCCCCCCCCCACCCAATCTGGGAGGCGTCCATGGTCACCGTGGCAACCGGGATAGGTGGAACGAAGGGCTTTCCCCCCATTCAAATTGTTGGTGCACAACCACCAACCGAGGTCCTGCTTGCATCTGTCCGTAAGATGGGATGAGACAATGGGAGTCTTTGGAGAGACCATTGAACAAAGAGGAGCCATTGGAGAATTCTCATGTGTAATCTTGCTAGAGGGACCAACATGATTGTTGCTGCCATGGTCCCTAGGATTTGGAGAACCCATCTTGCCTTTGCTTGTCTCAGGGGCATCAGCATGTGTATCTGTTGTTGTAATACTCTGATACTTTCTTGTGGTAAAAATGCTCACATTCGAATGGTGTCTAATTCTGCTCCTATAAATGTGACACGCTGCGAGGGCAATAAAGCAGATTTTTCCCAATTTATTGTTATTCCTAACTGGTGACATAGACTGATGGTAGCGTCTCTGGTTTGAATTAGTTGATGCCTGGTGGGAGCAGTAAGGAGCCAGTCATCCAGATATGCAAACACCTGGAATCCCTGACGTCTCAAGTGAGCAGTCACCACTGCCATACACTTGGTAAACACCCTGGGGGCTGTGGTGAGACCAAAGGGCAGGGCTCGAAACTGGAAGTGACGAGCTCCCAGCCGGAAGCGTAGGTGACTCCTGGATGCTCCGTCCATTTTCACATGGTAGTAAGCATCCTTGAGGTCAATGGAGCACATCCATACCTCCTCTCCCAACAATGGGAGAATCGATTGTAGTGTGACCATATGGAACTTGGACTTGTGTACGTGATTGTTGAGTTGGCTGAGATCTAGTATGGGTCTCGGGTCCCCTGTTCTTTTCGGCACCAAAAAGAATCTTAAGTCCCTAATCCGATTTGGTCTGAGGGGACAAGCTGGATAGCTCCTTTTTCTAGCAGCTGCGAGACCTCTGAGGCTGCTTGATCCCTTTGACTGGGTGGAACGTCCGGGATTTTTCTGATTGGCGGGGGTACTGACAAGAATGGAATGAGGTAACCTCCGGAAATTATCCTTAATACCCATCGGTCCTGGGTAATGCTTTCTCACACTTCCGGATACAAGGAAATTTGACCCCCCGACTGGCTCCGGATAAGCACAGTCGGGCGCACCCTCAGGACTGAGAGTATGGAGAACCACGGAAGGAGTCACGGTCTCCTGAATTGCAGGGGCCCCCTCTGCCTCTGGGGCGATGTCTCCCTGAATAACCCCCCCTCCCCTGCCTCTGGAGGGGGGGTTCACCTTGTGCGGCAGGAAAAAAACCTCTGATTTCTTGAACCACATCTTCCCCCTCCCGCTGGGCCTTGAGATAAGGCCTAGATGGAAGGGAAAAATGGACCCCTACGGCAGACAGGGTCTTTCCCTCTTGCTTGCACGTGGTGAGGGTGTCTTTCACTTTGGTCCCAAACAAGGAGGAACCATCAAAGGGGACATCAGTGAAGGAAGACTTGAAGGCCTCTGCAAAGTGACACAGGCGCAGCCAGGCTTGCCTTCTAAGGGGGACCCCTGAGCTTGCTGCCCTACTCGCTCCCTCGGCTGCATACGAAATGAGCCTCATGGATGAGTTGACCATGGAGTTGAGGGTAGAGACCTGGGCATTAACCGTCTGAGACACCGCCTCAGGAACGTTACCTATCTCCTAACTCTTTGAGGAGATCTCTCTGGAGCAGAGTGAAGTGAGACAAGTAATTCAGGGACTGTAACGTAAAGGTCGCTGACCAGAGGGTACACTTCCCGTACCGATCCATGGTCCTAGACTCCTTGTTAGGAGGATGGACAAAGAAGACTCTGCTACGTCCTTCTGGGTGGCTGCCGCCACCACCATGGCATCTACAGGAACTCCTTTATACAGAAACTCTTTGCCCTGGGGGGGCGGAAAGAAACTTGTTGGGACGCCTGGGCACGGGGTCCACAGAATCAGGGTTCTCCCACACTCTTCGACAAATCAAGTCAAGGAGTTCGGCACCAACTCTGAGGGACCCTCAGAAATTTGGGGACCACTCGTGGGGGTATCCCTAGGCTCTGGTGCTCTGCTGTCCATGGATGGGTGGTGAACAGAAGCTCTCACCAGAATGGTGGGGGACAGAGTGACCGACCCGCCTGATGTAGCTGACGATCTGGCCAGCGCGGTCTGCATAGCCTCGAAGGCTGCCCCCCCCCCAAGTCCGAGGAGCAACCAGTCTCCGAGGCCATGACAGGAGTCGGAGTTCCCCGAGCCGAAGCACCAAGAGGGAGACTTGGAACCGAAATAAGTCCCGAGATGTCCCCCTCGGGCCCGACCGAAGAGTCCCGAACCCAGAGGACGGAGCTGATGGGGTCAGTACCAATGAATCTGAATGGGGCATCAGAACCGGCCTAGACACACCAAGTAGCATGGAACACTCCGGCTCCGAAGACAGAGATGCGCTCGGAGGAGGAATGATCGAAGAAGGTGTTGGGACAGGCTCCGGAGCCAACTGTGTCGCAGCCGAAAACAATTTTGCCAAAATCGGTGAGTGGAGGAACCTCTGAACCACCCTATCCTCATCCACATCCAAAAGGGTCCTGGTGGATTTGGAGGACAGGGAAGGAGAATGCGATCTCCTCTCAGGAGAAGTAGGTTTGAGGTGATCGGCTCCTAGGAGGTTCCAATACAATTAGAGCCAACGCCGGTTCCATAGATACCGATCCTTCCTGCGGCCCCAAGGACAGTGGAGCCGAGAAGGTCGATGCAGTTTTAGACATTTTCTCTGGTGGCTCCGATGAAGCTGACGGAGCCAGAGATCTCTTTTTTGACTTGCCAGATTTAGACTTGCCACTGGAAGCGGAATCCATAGCCTCTTCAAATGAGGGTTTTAAAAGTCCCTTTAAGGTTAACTTATTCTTTCTCTCTTGGAGAACTCTAGGGCTGAAAGTATGACAAAAGCTGCAGGATTCCTGCACATGGATGGCTCCTAAGCAGTAGACACAATTGGAATGTCCATCGGTTATGGACATTTTGTACCCACATTTTGAGCACTTTTTAAATCCTGAAGGTTTATGCTCCTTCGTATCCTTAGACATTTTAACTACTGCATCCCACAATGCAAAATCAAGGCAGTACAAGAATAGACATTCACTCTATAAAGGCGGGAACGACACTGAGTTAACCAACACCAAAAACAGCGATCAAACGCACACAAACTAGCACAATTTTAAACAATGGATAGGAACAGAAGGAGAGGGGGCCAAAACCTCTAATTTAAACAGTTTGGGGTGAACACAGAAGGAAACAGAGGAGAACTAGGCCCTCTGACTGAAACAGGCCTAGCCCGGGGAACAGTAAGAGGGATACTACACAAAAATCTCACAATCACAAAGGCTAACACAACGCCTAACACACCAGACAAAATTAGACAGATTTAAACAATAGCTATGAAAATAGCTTTGACTGAATCAAACTTCTCTTAAATCAAGAAAAGAAGGTACTTAGCCATAGCCAAGCGAGACCACGTCCTAGCTACACGAGCGGCAAACGAGATCTGGGGATATGGAGCAGTGCACCATGGGATACCTGCTTAGCCCAGCCAATGAGAGACTTCGAGCTAGTAAAATCGGCAGAGTCGGAGCAGATATTCAGCTCCGAACCCACGGGTAAGAATGTAGATGAGATAGGACTACAGAACATCTACAGATTTACTAGAATTGTGTAAACATTAGTTAGTAGAATTTAGTACTGTTTAGCATAATCTCCCCCAAATAAAGCACCATTAAAAACCTTCTTCCTAATACACCACTTCTTGTACCTGACAAATCAAAGGACTGGACAATATCGATATGCAATTTCCTAACTTCTCTTTAGTCAACTCAGTGAATAAGGGCATCTTTAGACAATGTAGCAATTGTCTCACATTTACTGACAAACACTTAATCCTTAAAGAAACAGACACTGTATGCGAGAGGTGTACTTACATTGACACCTAAGACTAAACTCTTGCACACTTGTCCACAGCATGTTGTTGAAACCATGTACACAACACCCACCTCACAACACACACATCGAGTATGTGGAGGCACTTAAAAGCAATCTTCCTAAACAAAGGTCACCTAGACCACCTGTTATCAAAGCTGTGTTCCAGCAAGCCCAAAGGCACTCAGAAAAACCAAACACCTAACATCACACATATTGTCACTCTTGGTGGAGCCCTACACATTAAGCCCTAAGGCAAAAGGCAAACAAACACACTTCCCAGGACTCCTGTTGTAGGGGACTCTATTGTAAGATATACTGATGCTACTCTAACCAGGCCGAACAAGAAGATAATGGCCAACAAGCATATTAGATCACTAGTGAAAAAGTACACTTGTGTACACTTACCATAAATGTAGATGTTCGAGTGTATTCACTGTTGCAGTCATTACATTTGGGTAATCCTGCTGGCAGGTTGCCCTCAGTTGGCCTGAATTCAAAAGTCCTGGGTTCTGCATTGGCTGCTGTCGCCCCTTCCCTGACGTCAGGTCGTCAGGGGTATAAAAGAAGCAGCCAATGCCATTTTCTTTATTTTTTCTTGCCCCAGATGTCAGGTGCTCCCTAAAAGGGTAGCCAAAATTTATATATATATATAAAAATACATGCACCAATATAAACTTTACCTTCATCTACAAGCAAATACACCACATAGGTTCCATCAGAAGAAAGGGGGATGGTGGGTGGGTAACCTGAACTGCAAAAGTGAATACACTCTAACATCTACATTTATGGCAAGTGTACACAGCTCAAAAGGAGGCAGGGTGAGTTTTTCCAAGACATAGTTGAGGTCCCATGCAGGCATTGGTGATCTCCTTGGAGGCCTTAAATTTTGGCTCCTCTGAGGTACTGCTTTGATAAGGGATGAGAAAAGACTGGTGGCTCTGTATTGTAATGAGCCGAAAAGGCAGAGGCATGAATTTTAATAAATGAAAAAGATAGGCCTTTGTCCAGCATCTCAGTTAAGTATTGCAAAATCTGAGGAATATTTGGCACAGCTGTATCAGTTCCTTGTGCCTGGTAACAAGCACAGAATCTCTTCCATTTTCCAGCATAAGATTTTCTAGTACTGGGCCTTCTGGCTTCCAAAATGACATCCATCACAGCTTTACTGAGAAGTGTGTTTTGTATGACTACATTATCCGCCATGCTGCCAGGTTTAAAGTCCCGAGTTGGCTGTGCAGGATCTGATTGTTTTGCTGGGACAGTAGAGGAGGTATTTGAGGTAAGGTCCAAGCTGGGCATTGAGACAAGTTCCTTAGGATTGGATACCAGTACTGGTGGGGCCAGTCTGGGGCAATCGGTATCATCTTTGGCTTCTCCTCTCTGACCTTTAGGACTACCTTGGGGAGGAGAGGCAGTGGGGGAAAGGCATATACTGTTAGGGCGTCCACTTTCCATGCTTGTCTGTGATAAATCCTTGTGCAGAATCTTTTTAGTTGGTAGTTGTGAGGGGAGGCAAATAGATCTATGTCCGGGCATCCCCATTTCCTTGTTATCATGCTGAAGACTTGTGGATCCAGCTGCCACTCGTGGGGATCCATGAGGCTTTTGCTTAGTTCATCTGCCAGAGTATTTTCCCTTCCTGGCAGGAATTGTGCCTGCAGATGTACTTGGTAAGTCAATGCTGTGTCCCACAAAGTCATGGCTACTCTGCAAAGGGGGTAAGAATGTGTGTCCCCCCTGCTTGTTTATATACCACATGACCGTGGTGTTGTCTGTCTTTATCAGTAGTTGTCCTGATTGAAGAAGGTCCTTGAAGGCTGTCAGGGCATTTTGAACAGCTAGCATCTCTTTTTGATTGATATGTAGATGCATTTGGTTTGAGGTCCATGTTCCCTGAATGCATTTTCCTGCCATGTGGGCCCCCCCAGGCATAATCTGACGCATCCGTTGTTAGTGTTTGCCTGGCTGGAGGTAATGTGAACAGCTGTCCCTTGTTTTGGTGACAAGCCTTTGCCCACCATCGAAACTCCTGATGCAGGCAGGGAATGAGAGTAATCATTGTTTCCAGGCTGTGGCAATGTTGAGTCCAAACACTTTTTAGGTACCATTGAAGTTTCCTCATATGCAGTCTTGCATATGGAATTAGTAGGATGCAGGATGCCATGAAGCCCAAAGCCTGCAGAATTTTTCTTGCAGATAACTGGGCCTTTGTTGCCAACATTTGAAATAGGTAGTCAATTGCCTTTGTTTGTCTGGCGTGAGATAAGCCATCTGGGCAGTTGTATTTAAGCTTGCACCCAGGAATATTATCTCTTGAGAGGGTACTAGTTTTGATTTCTTTTCGTTGACTGTGTACCCTAGGCATGTTATAAGTTTTTTCACAAACACCAGATGCTGTAGAAGAATGTCCTTGTTATCGGCTTGAATTAGACAGTCGTCCAAGTAAGGATATATTTGTATTCCTCTTTGCCTGCAGAATGCAATTACTAGTGCCAGGCACTTTGTAAAGACCCTGGGCACAGTAGATAAGCGAAAGGGCAGTGCAGAGAATTGGTAATGCATTGAGCCATCCTTGAATCTGAGGTATCTCCTGCATAACTGTCTGATTGGGACATGCAGGTATGCCTCTTTTAAGTCTAGAGTCACAAGCCAAGTGTTCTTGCCCAGCATGGGCAGAAGCTGCTGCAAAGTCAACATCTTGAATTTTGGTATATCCAGGAATGTGTTCAGAATAGATAGGTCCAGTACTGGTCTCCAGGCCTTGTCCTTTCTGGGTACCAAGAACAGTCTTGAGTAAAATCCTTGTCCCTGCTCTTGCTCTGGTACTTGTTGAATGGCCCCCATGTCCATGAGGGATGAGATTTGTTTTTGTGCCTCTGCCCATTGATTTTTTGGCAGATCTGGCCAGCCGTTTGCCTTTGGCAGGGTATGGAAATGGAACTTGTAGCCTTGTGACACGATATTTAGAACCCACTTGTCCTGGGTTATAATGTGCCAATTTTGAGAAAAAAGTGCTAATTTTCCCCCTAAAGGTGCTGCCAGGAGATAAGTGCTTGGTGCAGGCAGTGGGAAATCATTGGGACCGTTTTCTGTATGGTTGTGATTTGTCTTCTCCAACTTTGGAGGTAGAAGTACCCCATTGCTTTGACCTGTATGAACCTTGCACCTGGGATCTGCCTCTAGGGCATCTGGACCTGCCCCTTTGAGGTCTGTCTGACACAGGAAAGGACCAATTCTTTGTGGGCCAGTGTCTACTAAACCTAGGTGGCTGTACTTGTAAAAAAATCTTTGACAGTTTGCATAGATTTAGCTTTGTCCACCATTTTCTTTAACACCTCTTCTGCCTTAACACCAAACAAAGTATCATGCTGTAAAGGTGCATCTAATAATTTAACTTTGACATGATCAGGCAGATTTTGCTCCTTTAACCAAGCATGCCTCCTAATTACAGAACCTGCAACTGTGGCCCTGCAGGAGGCCTCCAAAGAATCAAAACCACATTGCAAAGTATGCTTTCCAACTTGTTCAGCTGCATGCAATAAATCCTGCATTTCCTTGTTTTCTGCACATTCAGAGTTTTTTTGGAGCGGAAGCCTCAACTCCTTTGGGACCCTGTGAAATAGTTTCTGGGTCTGCAGCAGGGTTTTTAAAAAGGAATTTATAAGAGTCAGGGACCCTGTAATATCGGTCAGGCTTAACAGGAACTAAAGGTAAGGAGTCAGGGGTAAGACTAGACTCCGAAAACACATAATCTACAATGTCTAACACAGGTGGAATGGCTAGTGGCCTGTGCTGAGGTAGTAAAAGGAAATCCCTGAGCCTCTTTTTAGATTCTGAAAAATCTTGGCTCTCCCAGTGGAAATGCTCCCTCATGGTATGCAAGGTTTCCCCAAAAGAATAGTTCTCTGGAGGAGAAGCTGAAGGTATAGATTCTTCAGCATCAGAATCCTCATGGGGGGAAAAGAATATTCCTGATCAGAAGAGGAATCAGAAGAAATAGAAACCTGATCTGAAGATTCATAGTCAGTCTCTTGCCTAGGCCTCTTATCAGGAGGGGGATGGGAACCCCTGATCAAGGTAATCAAGTCTTCGGTCATTTTGAGCATCTGTTTTTTGGGCATAGAGGCCTGTCCACATGGCTCTTGAGTTTGTTTCTTTGCTTTAGAAGGTACTTTAGTCTTTGCCTTTGAAGCTGAAGTCAGTTTAATGTAAAGATGTTTAGGTCTGAATACACCTACAGAAGCCAGTGCCTGCTCAGCAGCTCCGGACCCATCTGAAGGAATAGTATCAGAGGCTCCTATACCTGGAGTTTCCAGCGGCATGGCCGACTCCATGTGGGAGTCGGTAGCGTCCTGCGACTCTAAAGTAGCGGGTGTCAGGGGCTGCGAAAGCACCTCACTGAGAACCAGCGACTGGCTTAGGAGAAGCTTCGTTGGTTTTGGGCCTCTGTTGTCTCTCTCCCCTTTTCTTTGCGTTTTTGTGAACTCCGGTAGTCGGATGGCTATCAGATGACATTTCTGGATAATTAAACCGGCGTCCAAAACAGTTTAAAGCAAAATCATACCGACACTTAATAGTACGTTGGTTAAATCTAGCACAAAACTAACAACCAGAAACGTTATCAGGGCCTAGGCAAGGAATACAGTAAGAATGAAAGTCCTTATGAGGCATTTGCTTTCCACAAGAAATACAATTACTTACTTTTTCTGACATCAGTCTGGAGCAAGAAAAAATTTTCCCCAATGTGATACTTAGCTTTATTGAAGACTTCTGACCTGAAACTCAAACACGAAAATCTCAAGAGTCAGACGACCCGCACTTGCGAACTGCTTCTGCTTCGGGCACCGCGTGGCAAGAAAGACTAAAGAAAATGGCATCGGCTGCTTCTTTTATACCCCCCGACGACCTGACATCAGGGAAGGGGCGACAGCAGCTGACGCAGGACCCAGGACTTTGGAATTCAGGCCGACTGAGGGCAACCTGCCAGCAGGATTACCCAAATGTAATGACTGCAACAGTGAAACATGAAGAACATCCTCCAAAGCCAATTATGAAATCGAAACTAGCCTCCGAAACAAAGAGTAACCACAAAGCCTTTTCCAGTTACATCATGAACCTCCATGGCAAAGCCAAGGTTTGTTCCAAATTAGTTCTTAACATTACCACTTACACTGTTCCTGCTGACTTAGCCAACCTGCTTGCTGATAGGTTCAGTGCAAACATCACTCCCCTGTCCCACCACAGCCCATTTGACATCCCCAATACTTGTCCCTCACATCTCTGTAGATCAAGTGTTAAAGGCCCTATCCAAGGCAAAGAACACAGCTTCCATGGGGCCCAATAGTATCCCAAGTTGTATTCTGCATCATCTTCAGCAAGAACTAGCCTCACCATTGAGCACTCTATTCAACCATAGTTTAAGTACAGGTTTCATTCCAGCAGATTGGAGAACTGCCATTGTCATCCCTTGCACAAAGGTGGTGCCATTACTGACCTTGGAAACGATCGCCCCATTAGCTTGACAAGTCTGATCTGTAAGGCTATGGAGCATATTATTATGAACCTCACAAACAAGGACATAGGCAATCTCCAAGCACTTGACACCACCCAGTTCAGATTCGTCAAGGGCAGATCTTGCCTGTTGAACCTGGTTGACTTTTTGAGACGGTCACCAAGGCCCTGGATGAGGGACAGTCAGTACATACAGCTTACCTGTACAGTGTGAAAGTAACTGACTCCAAGTCAGACTGCCGACCATTCATGAGTGGAGTCCCACAGGGTTCAGTCCTGGGTCCTCTCCTGTTTGGTATCTACTTCTCTGAAGTTCAGGCCAACAAGAAGGGACTCTGGCTGACAAAGTTCGCAGATGATTGCAAGTTGGGAGCTATTATTAACTCCCCAAATGATGTTGACATCCTGCAGAAAGGCCTCGCTGAGACCAACAACTGGTGTCAAAACCATGGCCTTAAGCTCAATACCAAAAAAATGCGTCATCAGCCCCTTTGGGATAAACTCGGTTCTCATGAATTACCACATTGATGGTAGTCCACTGAACACACAAGGCGTTATAAGAGATCTGGGAACACAGGTTGACAGCAACCTCTCTTTTGACCACCACATTGCCACTGTTGTCAGAAAGTCCTTCTATGTGGCATATCTCATTATTAAGGGTTTTGCATTTAGGAAGAAAGAGGTCATTGTCTCCCTCTACTCTTCCCTCATTAGGCCAGTCATTGAGTACAATGCCCCATTTGGCATGTACCTCACTAGACACCTGGAACAACTGGAGAGCCCGCAAAAGTACCTCACAAAGATGATCCTAGGCCTTAAACAGTTGTCCTACATGGACATACTCAAACAACAACTATTCTCTGTCTCATATCGCCTACTTAGAGGTGATCTCTGCTGGACTTACAAAGCCATGTCTGAGCCAGCTCTGTTAGAAATACTACACCTGAAGAAATCCCAATCCCTCTGCACCACACGCTCCAGAGACCTCAACCACATTACCACAATCAACAGAACATGCTGGAGGGACAGGTTCATAGCCCAGAGACTGCCCACACTATGGAAAAGACTTCCCATACATGTCAAACAGAGCAAATCATTGGCCCTCTTCAAGAGAAATCTTGATGAGTGGATGGGAAATAGAAAATTCACCCCAGTGATCAGTCCAGTGGCTCTACTAGACAGAGGCACTGAGAACTAATGCCGGGTGGCACGATGCCAGAGTAATCTTATGGGCTAGGCTTGTAAAGGCTCCAGGGCCATTAGCCTAGTACACACCTATGAACATTGACTTGGCCAAAGCCTATGACACAATCCCCCACTCGGGCATCATTGAAAAGCTAACACAACTTGGCATAAATCCTTATCTCATCAGGTGGATGGCTAACTGGCTCACCGATAGAACAGACAAGGTGAAAATAGGTGCCTCTATCTCCAACAGCAGACCTGTCATTAGTGGTGTTCCCCAAGCATCTGTCCTGGGGCCCCCTACTGTTTAGCATCTACTTTTCAGAGGTCCAGGCAAAGACAAAAGGTCTGTGGCTGACCAGCTTTGCAGATGACTGCAAGCTGGGTGCGGCCATTGACTTCTCAGATGATGTTAACATACTACAAGAGGGTCTCACAGCAGCAAATAACTGGTGCCAAATTCATGGCCTTAAGTTAAACCAAAAAAAATGTATTATCGTACCATTCGGCAAAAACATGGACCCTTCTTTTTACCACATCAACGGCAACCCCCTAAGCACACAACCTGTGGTGAGAGATCGGGGTATACAGGTTGACAATCTCACATTCGGCCATCATGTAGCAGCAGTCATCAGAAAAAACTTTTTACTTGGCTCATCTCAAAAGTAAAGGGACTGCATCCAGAAAAAAAGGAGGTTATTACGTCTCTGTATTCCTCCCTCATTAGGCCAATAATTGAGTACAACACCCCATTTGGTATGTACCTCACCAAACACCTGCACAAACTGGAAAGGCCACAGAAATACCTCACAAAGGCAATCCATGGCCTCAAACACCTGTCCTATGTGGACAGGCTCAAATCACTATCACTCTGCTCAGTATGATACAGTTTTGTTCAGAGGTGATCTGTGTCTTGCCTACAAGGCAGTCTCAGACCTAGCCCTACTAGTGATGCTCCATATCCGTAAATCTAACTCATCCCACATTACCCGATCAAAAGGCCGAAATCTAATATGAGACATTAATAAAACCTGCTGGAGAGAGAGAGAGAGAGAGGTTTGTCTACCAGATGCTGCCCCATCTCTGGAACAGACTCTCCCATACACGTCAAACTAAGTACGTTGCTGACCCTCTAAAAGCGCAGCCTTGATAAGCGGATTGGAAACTACAAATCTGTCCCAGGGGTTCCACCTGTGTCCCTCATGACAGGAGCGATAGGTGCTAATGGAGGTTTCTTTTTTGGGGATAAGCTCTTGGCTAGGCTTCTAAGGGCCCCAGGGCCATTAGCCTAGCAACATCCTATGATCCTATAGATAGTTGCTTATCTGGAGCCAGGATCCACCAAATCACACACACACCCTCAAGTCAGTACTCCACAAGTACCAGTATGATTGCATCGTAGTCCATGTAAGCGTAAATGACTTGAGATGTACCTCCCTGAGCTACATGACGAGAGACATTATGGAGCTTTCAGACTGTCGCAGCCTGGTATGCGCTTAGCATTGAGTAGCATATTACAGTCACAGGATGATGCCACAATAAACAATGGTTGATTTCAGCAACTGGCTGTCTTTCTGGTGTCATTCTAAGGGGATCCAATATATGTCAGCTTGGGAGTACATGGTCAACAGACCACGTTGCTTTGCCAAGGATGGTCTGCACCTCTCCCCTCTATACTTTCGAACTTTATCCACTCCCATAGTTTTTTTAGGCAATGCAAAACTGATAAACCTAATGACGCAACATTATCAACCCATCTGAACCCTCAAGGTGTTATTGCTCAATGCTAGAACCTAAATTAAAAAAAAAAAAAAAAAAAAGTACACTCCCTCCAAGCCCTCTTCTCACTCAAGAATAGACATCTTTGAAGTTACAAAGACATGGTTTAAAATGGCAGAGAGTACCGCGACAATGCAAGGTTTCATGCCTTCCACACTTTAACCAGCAGCTGCACAGACAAGGGGTAAAGGTGGAAAGTCTCTCAATATACATCAATAATAAGCATACCTCTATGGTGCTCAAACAGGATAGCGTGCTGGAGTTCTTCCATGTGCAGACGACCACAGACAAAAATCCTGCACCATATCCTAGCCAGCTAGAGAAGTCACGCTCCATGTCCCAAGAAGCCCACAATGCATACTTGGACCTACTGGTGACACTTTCCATTCAACCTAACACCCTACTCATAGCAGACTTTAATTGCCTTTCTATAGACTGGGAATATTACACGGTCCCAAATCTACAGGCACAGGGATTCCTGGATTTCATAAATGCAAATATCCTTGACCAAATAGTGAATATGCCCACTAAAGGCTCCAACATACTGCACGTTGGGCTCACAAATATATAATAACCCTACTCTCCCCCAATGTCTCATTCTCCGTGGTAAGGTCCAACCATAATGCTATCTCTTTCAAAATCAACTCTGTAATCTCATTAAAATCAGTAACAGTTAGAAACTATTCAAAGGCAATTTACCTTTTATGAAGTGATGGCTTGTCAAAATTCAATGCCCCTTTCCAAGCCTAGAGAACACAGCAGCCTGTGCTAAATTGTTCTCAGAAACTCTGTACAACCATGTCAATGGCAGAATAGAGGCTGCTGTACCTACATTAAGTAAGTCCAGAACTAGCCCCAGAAATAAACCGGCCAGGTAGCATCCCAAATAAAACAGGATATACAACAAAAAGAAAAGTAAATTATGGCAAAAATCAGGAAGGGCAATTCCCATAGATAAAAACTCTAAGTAAACAGGCAATTAAGAGGGCTAATTAGATCACACAAAGCCAACTTTGAGGTAAAGATAGCCTCCCAGGTGAAAGATAACCATAAAGCCTTCTACAGCTATGTCACAAACCTCAAGGGCAGTACACAGCAATGTGCTCTACTGGTGATTAATGGTGCCACATTCACTGAGCTTATCAATATGGTGAACCTGTTAGCGGACAAATTCAGCTCCAATTTTACTCCCTCACCCCATCCCTAATCATCCTCTTAAAAATACCCTCAAACATAACCCTTCCAGCTATAATTTGTATAACTTGAGTGGTTGCTGAGATACTGCAAGTTATTTACAAAATATTATAAACTTAGTAGATAATGTATTTAATGTGACTTATGAAATCCAGTTAAAGTTCTAGAACCTAAAGGATTCTACCACTATAAAAACAGTTTGTGCCAAAGAGTCAGCCATTTACACTTCTTTAGTAACTTGTATGGATCCAGAAATATGGCCATTTGTTTGAAATGTGAAGATATAATTTGTTTCTATCAAAAAGCATAGGCTTCATCCATTGGAAGTTACATACAAACTTCCAGAGTTCCACTGGAAGGAATGGGTTAAGGAAGTCCGGATTACAGGTGGAGAATGGATAGTTACTATCAATGGCCAGTCTTCATAGTCTTTATATACAGTGACTCTACATGATACAGGTATTGAAAGGATAGCACATATTTTGCATAATCACAAAGAATATACATTAGGAGAAGTTACATTTATAACTGAAACTACTGAACAGGTTTTAAATAATTACCTCTTTTGAATCAATATAATAGGCAGAAAAGGGAGCAGCAAATGTGGGGAAGAATAGCACCCAACTTTGCCAATTTGGTTATGGCCTATTGGGAGGCATTTATTTTGAAGAACATCCCTGCCTATCTGCTTATCATCACTTCATTGTATTTTATTTAAAGGGGACATGAAGCTAAACTGATTTCATTTGATGATGAAATGAACAGTAGTATGTCTTTTTTTATAAGAGATGTGCCATAAGAGTGTTAGTAATGTTAGCTTTTTGAATGTAGAAGTGTTTAAAAAAATAGGGGAGTAGTAACAAACACAGTTATTACTTACAAAGTCTAATAATGCTATTTTAGATTACAGCAGTATGCATCCTACTTACTTGAAAAATATTCTTATTAAGGGACAGGCAGTTAGAATTAAATGCCTCATCACCAACTTATTGATAAATCACCCAACACAAACTTTACATCATGGGTTTGTAATAAAAAGGGGTACCCTGAGATTGTTCAGGCTGATGTTGAAATTGATGGCAACATGATTAGTTTAATTAAAATAGGGCAAAGCTACAGAGGATGATAGAAACTGGTTCATTTCTACACCTGTATATTTTTAGTTGATAGTTCTACTATAAAAGACATCATGAAAAATAATTGTCAGATTTGACTGGGGAATGAAACTGTGTTTCATATTGTTGGTAAAGGTAAATATTTAAAAAATTGTTAGAAGCTCAGAATAGAAAATGGGAGGTCAGGAACTCAAAGAATGGGAACACCCAACCACCCTACCACCCAACACTACAACCTGCACTTATCTAGCCAAACTGGAGGTAAAGCTCTCTCCAACCAAGACTGAACTTGACAGTCATGAGGAGAAGGTAAACATTTGCACCACACCACAACTCACATAGTCTCACTAAATGTGCACCACCAAAATCCAAACATAGTAACAGAAAAACATTTGCAGTGGCTCTCAATAATAATCTGTCTAAGCAACAGAGACCTCCAAAGCAGAAACGCAAGCAACCTCCATCCCCCAACACAACCCAAATGACACACAGCCCACAGACTCAGTGTGCCACTCAACCACAGTCCATAAAGCAAAACAACGTACCCAACACACGAGTCATAGGTGACTCTATAGTCAGGCACACTGATGTCCCACTCACCAGGCTAAACAAGGAGAAGGTTACTGTCGGCTGCCTGTCGGGTGCCAGGATCTGCCACATAACCCACGCACTGAGGTCACTCCACAACAAGTACAAATATGACTCTTTGTCATTGTCCATGTTGGTGTGAATGACCTGAGATGTACCTCCCTGGATTACATGCAAAGAGACATGGAAGAGCTCTCCGATCTTGTAGCCCAGGCAGGTATGACCCTAGCCCTGAGTGGCATTCTGCCATTGCCCAGAATGACACCTCAGTACAAGGACAAAATGATTGACTTCAACAATTGGCTAAGCTTCTGGTGTCATTCTAAGGGGATCTAGTATCTGTCTGCTTGGGATGACATGGTCAACAGACCACAATGCTTTGCCACAGATGGCCTGCACCTGTCGCCCCTGGGATTCCGGATACTGGCTAAGGCTCTTGCTGCCCCTACAGTGCCTTTTTTAGGCAAGGTTCAAATAAATTTGCCACTGTAACAGGAACAGGCAAGCAAAAACTGAGGGTAATGCTACTCAATGCTAGAAGAATAAATCTCAAAATGCACTCACTCGAGGCACTTCTTAAAATGGAGAACATTGATATCTGTGCACTGACTAAGACCTGGTTCAAGGCTCCAGACAGCACCCCTGCACTACCAGGCTATAACTCATACCACACTTTTCGGCCATGTAACCTGGACCGAAACACCAAAGGCGGCGGTGTGTCCATATTCATTAAGGATATCCACACCCCCAGGCTAGATGCTCAGCATAATGCATCCGAGGTTATCCAAGTGCAAATAACTCTGGGCAAAACTGCAATTCAAATTGTAGCTTGCTACAGATCCCCCACCATGCCCCAGGATTCCCACTCCTCTTTTATTGATGTACTGGAAAATATTAGGGTTCAACCAAACACCCTAATAATGGGCAACTTCAACTACCCCACCATTAACTGGGAAAACTACTCGTGTACCAACTCCTTAGCTCAACACTTTCTGGAATTCATAAACTCCAATGCCCAGGATCAACTTATCCACACTCCCACCAGGGGCAACAATATCGTAGACCTAGTCAATACCAACATGAGTGACCGGTGTTCCACACCTGAAGTCAACTCCTCATTGGTCCGATCTGACCATAAGCTAATCACCCTTGATATCCACATCCTGTCCCCACCCCCCATTAAGGAAACCACGGTAAAATATTTCTCCAAAGCCAAATTCATGCTTCTTAAGACAGAAGTGGTGAACTTCATGACACCCATGCAGATGGACAATACAGTTACAACTGATGAATCCTACAAAAAATGCACTCTATAAGCACTTACACGAGTGCATGGATCATGCTATCCCAAACAGAACCAAGACGCTATCCTCCAAAAAAAAGAAGCCAATCTGGTGGCCCCCTGCCATAAACAAACTGTACAACAGAAGGAAGATACTGTTGCAAAAGAGAGTAAAATCTCATGAGTGGAGGAGCTCCCTGGTCAGCCTCACTAAGAAGCTGAGATCCCTTGTAAGATCCCCCAAAGCTAGCTATGAAAACAAAATCGCAACTAATTCTAAGGACAACCACAAAGCATTCTATAGCTATGTCAAGAATCTTGATGGCAACACCCGGATCTGCTCTGAGTTACAGCACAATGGCATGAAAATTACAGAACCAACTGATATTGCAAACATCCTGGCAGATAGGTTCAGTGCTAACTACCCCCCCCTACCCGTGCTAACTACCCCCCCTACCCCCCCCCTCACCCCCTAAAGGGCCTGTATCTATACAGGAGGAATGCATAGTCCCTGTAATCACAACTATGCAGATAAAACCTGCATTCTCTAAAGCCAAAAACAGAACATCCATGGGACCGGACAACATCCCAGGCTGCGTTTTACATGAACTTCAGAACAAACTGGCTCCTCACTTAAGCACCATGTTCAATAATAGCCTTGCATCAGGCTTTGTGCCCACTGAATGGTACACAGCAACAGTTATCCCACTCCACAAAGGGGGAGCCACCACTATACAACTCTACCATTAAACGTCTACCTTTCCTCCTCTACGGCCTACTCCATCTTACCAAACTACCTGACTTTTCTTAAATCCCTATCATACAACTTCAATATATGCCTTAAAAGAATTTCACCTCTCAACTTATAGCTCTCCTCACCTTTATTTCTACAATGACTGCTCTTTACTAGAAAGATTCTTCCTTATACCTGTAATACAGACCCAATCCATCACATTCCATACCGCTCCAGCTACCCTGCTCTCAACAGCCTAGCACCTGGCTAACGTATTCTAACTTCTTTCCCCAACCCACTATCCAACCTCCTCTTTAAAACTCCCACAGATGCACTATATATTATCACACGTTACTTACCGACTCACTGCCAGCTACTCCCCACTGTCCCATCTCTATCCACTAACTCCCCCATAGAGCAAGTTGAAAAGCGTTCCCTTAAAATGCCAATGCACCTCATATGCACTTGTCTATATTCTCCTCCTATTTTAGTTTTTCTTTTCTCGTCTTACCTTCAGTACATCTTCAAGATTATCTCTGCTAAACATACTGTATGAACAATCATCATATGTTACTACCTGCTATACTTTTAATTGTATGTTTAAACCTCTATGCTTATGTAAATATCTTATGCCATCATATGTTATTATCTGCTATGTTTTTATAAGTGAATGTGTAAACCACAATGCTCATGTAAATGTCTTGTGTACAGTATGTTAGCAATTGTTCTGGAGCTTTTCTTTCCAGGCCTCCGCTGAAAATGGACAGCTCTGTCCAGTCGGACCTTCCCGGTAAACAAATGTTAAATAAACTCCCAATTCATCTAAAGATCTTGCCTCCTTCCTACTCCAGCTAATCTCCATTCGCCTCTCTGGTGACATATATCCTAATCCCGGACACTCAGACAACCATGCTTCCAACCCTAACTTGTTTTCCTCACCCTCTCACCATAAATCTCTCCTTTTTGCTACCATTAACACTCAAAGTGTATGCAATAAACTTCCTATCCTTCATGCCTGGCTACCCCATTACCACCCTGATGTTCTCTCTATCACCGAAACATGGCTAAAACATCACATAAAAGACTCCAAATTACCCCTCCCAACTACAACATCATAAGAAATGACAGAACTCTAAAGAAAGGTGGTGGAGTAGCCATACATTTCTCCTCCTCCCTAACAGTGACACCCTATATCAAACCTACACCCCAATTCACAATAGTTGAACTAACCCTGGCCTTCCTAAAAATTAATAACCATAAAAACATATATATAGCTGACCTATATATTCCACCAGGAAATAACATCCCCATTCTTGAAGATATCCTGTCTTGGTTCTCATCCAATATAAGCAATGAAACTATACTCCTAGGTGATGTAAATATAAACTGGTCTTCTATTCAATCACCTCAGAATTTAAACCTATACAACTTCACCCAAATAATTACCTCTCCTATCAGAGTCAATAAAGACAACAACTCCGGTAGTATTCTACACTGGATATTAGTTTGTCACCCCAACTCCATTTCTGACAATGGCACCCTACCCAACTCCCTCAGCAATCATCTTCCTGCCTTTGCTCGCTGCTCACCATCCTCCCTCCATCTTCACCACAACTCATACCCTAAAAAACTTCAACCCTCAAGCTTTCTCGGACTCAATAAAACATATCAATTGGAACCCTGTAAAAACCCTCCCTCTTAACGATGCTGTTACATACGTCAATACTACATTCAATAACCTTACAGCAAAAAGAGTACTCAGACACGAAGTAATGAATAAAATGGGTCTGATGAAGGTTGGAAAGTCTAACCGAAAGCGCTTATCAATAAATTTTATCCATTACTTCGTGTCAGAGTACTCTCGCCTGTAAATTTATCTGTTGGAGCTATTTTTTTGGAACATTCAATAACCTACTAGATAGCTTTGCTCCCCCCAGAACTAAAAGAATTAAAACCAAATCCACCCATTGGCTAACTAAAGTAACTATTACACTCATGCATCTCCGGGACAAACCTTGGAAGCATTACCAAAAATCGAAAACACCCAACACCCTTACTGACTATAAGCAACCTCGCAATAAAAGTGCAAAAACAAATTGCTTCAAACCGAAAGTCCTACTACTACAAGCTTCAAAACAATCATAGATTCAACCTAAAAAAAACCAGAATATCTTGCTCTCCTCTCTCCTGGTAAAAAAGACAATCCCCACCCTGACCCTAACTCTCCAGATCACATCTTAGCTACCCAATTAAACTTCTTTATTGATCCAATAGCCAAGCTCACAACATCATTCTCCAGTAACACTTCTACTCCGTCATTCCACACCTTCAACTCTAGTCCCACTGACCACTCTTCATCTTCCCCCCCTTTACCATACAATCAGTCTCTCTACACACCATAAAAAAATTCTACTAAAACTAACACCATGCTCTAATGCCCTAGACAACCTTCCATCTAACTCACAAGAGAGGAAACAATACTGAAATCTCCAACTTTCGCCCTATAGCCATCCTGTCCCCCATCTTAAAAGTCCTTGAAAAATGCATACACTTGCAACCCCTTCCCTACCTCCTAGGCAATCAACTTCTTTCCCTTACTCAGCATGGACTTAGACCTGGACATAGTACTACCACTGCCCTTCTGTCCTTCCTTGACATCATCAACTGCACCTGAGATTCTGGCAGCATTGCATCTACCCTTCTCCTAGACTTATCAAAGGCCTTTGATACAGTTTCCCACAACCTTCTCTTGTCCAAACTCTCTCATCTCAATCTCCCCCCCATCTATTATCTGGTTTTCCAGTTACCTTTCTAATAGACAACAAGCCATCAAGTGGAACAATAGTACCTCTTCCTTCCTTCACACCCCAACAGGAGTTCCACAAGGCTCAATACTAGGTCCCTTACTTTTTAACATCTTCATTAATAATTTTCATCAGTGCATTCCTAATATCAAACTTGTCCAATACGTGGATGATTCCACATAATTTGCTATGCTCAATCCCTTCCCAAACTCAAACAACTAACACAAGATGCCCTCTCTTGTAACGAGTCTTGAATGCTGAATAATCACCTTGGTCTCAATGCATCCAAAACCAAAATCATAATCTTTACCCCATCTAAAAACACCTCTATCGATAAAAATTCCTTCTCCATAGTCAAGTCAGAATAAGATTCCCATTTAAATCGTCTCCCATACAAAACTTCTAGGTGTTATCATTGATGACATTTAAAGTTTGACATTCAAATACAAACTAGTATTAAGAAAACACACCAAAAGCTTGGAATGCTGTATCATCACAGCCGTTATCTCACTCCCTCATCCAAACATATACTCTGTATTTCCTACCTTATTCCCTCTCTCTTGTATGGTGCCCCTCTCCTCAGCAACATTCAATCCTCCCTAAAGTCAAAACTGTCATCCTGCTACAACAAAATCTCTAAGTTTGCTACCGGGACCAAATCCTCCACCCACCACTGTGATTTTCAAACCCACTAACCGCCCTTCCCTCTCCTCCATACTCACCTTGCATCATCCTGACAGAAGACTCAGGTCCAGTAACCAGACCCTCCTCAAAGTGTACAAACCCTTATCAATCAGGGCAATTTCTCCTGTCTTTTTCCCTTGCTCATCTATGGAATCCCCCCCCCACACACACACACACACACACACACATTCGAATCATCCAAAACCACTCCATCTTCAAGACCATGCTCCATTCCCATCTCTCTTCTCACTGGGAATGCTCATGCTCTCACCCCACCTGACTCCCTCTCTTTCACTTCTGCTTTCCCATCGTTTTTATTTTTCCTTTCTCAAAACTCAACCTACTGTCTCCTTTCATTTCATTTTCACTCCCTCCCCCTTTTTTCCCTTTCTCATAACACAGCCTATTCACCTCTCACTGCTCTGCTCTCCTCTAATTCTTCCCGTCTATCACCTCATGAAACTATCAGTGCACTCCAAGTTATACTTATGTACTCCAAAATACTTGTGTTTTAATTTCATTCAATGCTTTGTTACAACATCTTGCTCAAATGTTATTATTCTGTCTTATATGTTACTGTGTTTTAGTACTGGTTAACTTTGTTGATATTGGCTTTGCAATATTTGTATATGCAGCTTTTCTCCCCGGGCCTCCATTGAAAATGGGCTCATTTTTGGCCCAATGGACTTTCCCGGTTAACAAACTGCAAAAAAAATAAATTTTAATTTATTTTACATCTATTTATCGGGATAGTCCAACTGGATACATGTCCATTTGCAGCGGAGGCCCAAGGAGAAAAGCTCCGGAAACACATTCAAACTGTTACATTTTTACAGTTTAAAACACAAATAAAGCATTTTTACAGAGATGAAAACAAACTCAACAAATAGATGCACAGAAACAAATTATTACATTCTCCGCAGATGTAAAAATTTTAGGCAGTTTTTCAAGCATGCTAAATGCCTGGTAGGCTAACATGGTAGTAGATGCAAGGAGGTCATTAGATTTACAAGTTAAGAAACAAAGTGAAGGCAGAAGTCTTCCATGAGCACATGAGTGATGGTTAGAATAAGTCTGGATTAGGACAAGGACATAGCCATTGTTTATTACAGTTCTGAATCAGACGTTTCTTAAATTGAGGTAGAGACAGTTCAGATATAAGATTAGCAGGAAGAGAATTCCAAGTTTTGCCAACAGAGTTAGCAAATAGAGATTTTCCAGCTGTGTTATTAGACTTGACAGTTTGAACTAGTAGTCGCTCAGATGAGCGAAGTGTGCTAAAGTTACTGTAGGGGTTGATGAGGCTTTTAAGTGCGGGTGTATTATCTGGTTGGTAGAGGATCTTGTGTGCAACTATTAGTTGGTTAACCTGAAGTAGGTTGGGCAATTCAAGCCATCCTAGTAGATTTAGGTTAAGACAGTGATGAGATCTGTAGGCTGCATTGGTAGCAAATCTAGCAATGTGATTGTAGCAGCTAAAAAGTTTATTAAGGTCAGTATTGCTGAGGTTAGTTAATAGAGGGGAAGCATAGAGGATGGTAGAGAGTAGATGTGTATGGGCAATTACAGTTCTGGCTAATGGTGTTAGGAAGGGCTTGATACTGTATAGTGAGCCAGGTTTTTTATTAACGGTTTTAATAGTTTTACTGATATGCAGAACAAACTTAAGATTATTACCTACTATAACTCCTAAGAGTTTGGTTGAGGAATCTGGTGAAATAATAGTGCCGTTGTTGGATTTTAATGTAAAAGTTGTAGGGGTAGACCTGCGAATGGGGGAGAAAAGCAGCAATTTGGTTTTATTAGGATTTAACGTGAGACAACGGTTAATGAGCCAATTTTCAACTGTGTTAAAAGTATTTTGGGATAGAATCTGCAACTCTGTAGATGAAGTGTCTGAGCATATTAAAGTGGAATCATCCGCATACTGAATGCATCTTGCATTTGGGATGACCTTATACAAATCATTGATGAAAATAACAGTGGACCTAATATGGAGCCTTGAGGTACACCAAGGGTAAAGGGTAGATAGTTTGCTCTGCCATAAGACAGCCTGTTGTCTACTACTAAGATATGACTGAAACCATTGAATGGCCTGGTCCTCTATGGAAATGGATTTCAAAGTGTTTATGAGTATTTGGTGGTTAACCATATTGAAGGCTTTTGAAAGATCGAGAAAGATAGCTGAGGAAAGTTTATTATTGTTTTGGTGTTGGTTAATGGCGTCAGAGAATGAGAGGAGGGCTGAGGTTGTACTACGGAATGGTCTAAAGCTATGTTGGGTGTTGGCTAGGAGATTATTATGGATAAGATAATTCAGGAGTTTATTATGGATGCATTTTTCCATAATTTTAGCCAAGGGTGACAGAATAGTTATGGGTCTATAGTTTGACAGTTCAGTAGAGCTGCCCCCTTTGTGGAGTGGGATGACATGGGATATCTACCAGATGGAGGGGATGGATGCTTCAGATATAGTTCTATTGATCAGGATAGTAATGGGTATGCTATGGCATCTGCACATTTTTGTAGATATTCTGCAGGGAGGAGATCAGCTGACAGGGTGGTTGGTTTTACCTTTTTAAGTAATTTTAGAACAAAAGATGTGCAAACTGGTTTGAAGTTAAAGGAGAGTTGGGAGCTGGGTGTAGTGGCCAGAGAGTTTGGGCATCTGAGGGATAACTGATTAGCTAGGTTCTGGATGGTTGCTGTAAAGAAGCTGTTAAAGGTGTTGGCGATTTCTTCTGGGGGTTTTGGTTAGTATCCAAGGGGGTAGGAGAGTCGAGGATTGTTCAGGACCTAGGAGTTTATTTATACCTGTCCAAAACTATTGTGGCTTGTTTTGGTGTTTTTCTTGTAGATGACAGTAATAGATTTTCTTGTCTAATGTAATGGATTTTTTAGTTTCATTTCTTAACTGCCTATATCCAAGTTGATCTGTGGGTTTTTTTGTGCTACGCGAAGTGGCCCAAGCCCCACTTCTAAGCAGCATTTTTTGTCTGGTTTCTTTAGAGAGCCAAGGAGCAACTTTTGTTTTGGTTCTAATAATACGTGTTGGTGCATGGGTGTTAAGGATGGATAGGAATTTGGTATTAAAATAATTTACTGCTTCTTCAAGTGGTAATTGTTTCAGAACCAACCAATTGCAAGATTTGAGTTCATTTTGGAAATTTGTGCAGTTGAAATTCTTATTGTTCCTTATAGTTTTATAAATGGACTGGTTTTAGACATCAGCTTTTTGCCTGATTAAATAGCTGAGGAGGTGGTCACTTACATAATCAGGCAGGGTCCCACTCTTGTATTTGTGGGGATGGGTGTTAACAAGAAACCAGTCCAGAATACTTACTTTATTGCTGGGTTTACTGATCCTAGTGGAGGAGGATGATATGACCTGTGAAAATCCATAAAGGTTTAAGTGGTGAGTGGGGGATTCTGAGGAACACATGTTCCAGTCTATGTTGAAGTCCCCAGGTACAATGGTTTCTTGGGGGTAGTTGCTGGATAACCAATGTAGGATATCTTAAAGGGTATTTATGTTATTACCTGTAGGAATATAAACAGATGAGATTTATACATTTATTCTTATTAATGTGGAGCTTAGTGATAAGAATTTCAGCATTGCCAAATTGAGATGTTTGCAGGGCATTTTTGGACACTTCAAGCATGGATTTGTACAGAACAGCTACCCCACCTCCCTTCCTATTAGTTCGATCAAGCCTTAGGAATTTATAGCCTAGTGGTATAACTTCATTATCTGAAGTAGATGGTTTTGGCCAGGTTTCAGTAAGACATAGTATGTCTGGAGAAAGAGAATCTAAGAGGGCTTGTAGGTATTATTTACACTTCTGATATTTAGGTGACTAATCAAGACTGGGTTTGGAGGTTTGTCTAAGATTTCTGTAATAGTGGGACAGTTAGCAATGGACCTAGAGCCAGTAGATTAGTATGGGTCAGGATTTGGGTGGATGTCTCCATCCATTGCCATGTTGCATTGAAATTTGATTGTGAGCTTCTAGATTTTAATTAATAGTCTTTGGAATCTTTTGGTTTTCGGGTTGGCATATCTTGTTCTAATGGGATGCTGATACCTACTAAGTAAGGAGTTAGATGGGAGGGGATGCATTAAGTGATCAAACATGTATGGAGCTATAGAAGTGGAGGTTTGGCCTTTTGGATAGTGGAAATCTGGGTATTTATTATATTCATAGGCAGTGAGAAGATAAGGGATAAGCAGAAGGGGTAGCAGGGAATATAGTGGTAGTATTTTAATTGGTTTCATTGCAAGTAACAGTGGGATTATTAAGGTTGTCTTGTCCCCAGTTTAAACTTTTTAAGATAGGATAGAGGGGTTAAGTACTGGAGAGCCTATTGATGACTTGAATATTGCTGATTAGACAGAGGGGGAGTGGTTTTAGCACTATATATATTTAGCACCACTGAGGGCAGGGTGGGGCGCGAAGTGAGCCCAAGCGCAGTGGGGCCAAGACATACCACAAGGTAGTAAGGGTCTGTGTATACGGTGTTAGTGCACTGGAGTTAAAAGTAGGTTCTTTTTCTTACTTTTAGTAGGTTCTATTTCTTTTTATAACAATTTCAGCTACAAAGTCGCGTTTTTGCGTTTTATAGTTATGAGAGGTAAAGTTCAATTTTTATGCAATGGTAAAACACTTAACATTCAAAAGCCCACAAGTAAAGCATTAAGCATTCTTGGGCAGGTTTTCTACTGAGGTACTCTTTAATGGTTAGTAAGAATAGGAATGTAGTTAGGGTATCAGGTAAACTTCAAAGGTTATTTACTTAATAAGCCATATTAAATAATAAAGGTTTTCTAAGATATTGATTGGGAGGGAGCTATTAGTGCTTTAGACCCAGTCCAGCTATGTATAGTACAGTTCAGACATTTCAATTATATTATTAACCTTAGCTGATTCTTCTCTCAGTGTCGAGGGATTAAGCAAGATAAGTTTCGGCAGGGAAGCATCCTTTTATTAAATAAATAAAATTAAAAATGTCCAGTGGGATTCATCTTTGCACCATACTTCTCAACTGTCCAGATTTTTGCAAAATGTTCAGATTTTTCCTTCATTTTTTTTTTTTTTTTTTTGGTCTTTTCTTCATAAAATTTGTGGTACCCTGGCAAATCACTGAGGTTTAACAATCACTAAATGATTACATAAATGAGTTTCAGACCTCATACATTACAGAAAAGTTAGCAACTAAGTTTATACAAGTAATATTTACAATCTACAGAAATAAATGGTCTGGGCACACTGGAACAGGCTATAAATAATTTAATTTAATTAATAAAACAAACTCAAATACAAGCACTTTCACCCTGCTAAGTGCTGGGCTTTTTCAAGTAGAATGAAACAGACCATTACAACTATTACAACTATAAATACTTCAAATTTAAAAAAGGCACCAAAACTCCTTAAAGAGATGCACCTTCTTTCTTAACAAGACTTCCTTTAGTTAAAAACATTTAATAAAAAATCAAAAGTGTTTGTAATATAATTAATGTACACACATGAAAAAACATACTTTGTTTGTTGTATACTAATAAAAAGTGTAAAACCATCAATAAAATCCATAACGGTTGTACCAAGGAAAATATATACACATGTTTAAAATTTATTGTTCTTGTGTACTCTACTGTTACACTGCTATTTTCTTTGCCTTTTTAATTAAGTATGGTTTAATTGATATGTGGTCATTAAGTCCTGGGGGTTTAGTTGCATTCAGTTTGATTTGCCAATATGTTTCTCTACAAGACAACCAGTTCTCCCAATACCCCCCCCCCCCCCAAGGATCAACCAGTACTTGTTCTAAAATTCCAAACATGAACCCTCTGTGGGTAGTTTCTGTGTGTAGGTGTTCATATAATGTGTTGTTCATAGCTTTCCTTTTTATATTGTAGTTTTTTAACTGAAGGAAGTATTGTTAAGAAAGAAAGTGTATCTCTTTAAGGAGTTTTGGTGCCTTTTTTAAATGGAAGTATAGGTAGGTACTAGGCTATTGGCCCTAGGGCCTATACAAGCCTAGCCAAAAATGTACCTTGGCTTTCGCCACCCAAGGAAAATTATTTTCCTGTGCCCCTGTCAAGCAGATCCACAGAAGTGATCCCTGGGGTGAATTTCCTATTACCCATCCAATCATCAAGACTTTTCTTGAAGAGTGCCTTTATAGTTGTAATGGTCTGTTTCTTTCTAATCTACTTGAAAAAGCCCAGCATTTAGTGAAAGCGCTTGCATTTGAGTTTGTTTTACTAATTCAATTAAATTATTTATAGCCTGTTCCAGTGTGCCCAGACCATTTATTTCTGTGGAGTTATTGGTTACATGGTCTGAGTGTTTTATTTTTCCTGTTACGAATATTTACAATCTGTCATCTTCGCCCATTATTTTAGGCTCTGTCCGGATTCCCTGTGCAGAGAGGTTGAGGTACGTTTTTTGCACGTGTCGCACATAGCTCTCAACTAAACAAGAGCAAATCCAGAAATAACCCGGGACAATCAGGGACACTTTTTAATATATTAGCGCTGTTAACCTCAAATGTTAACATAATAAAATAATGTGAATTAATATACATGTTCTTAAGTGAAAGGAATCAATAACTTTATTTTTTGTCAGCATTAAATGTGACTCACCATCATGTCTCCAAAAGTTACCAGTTTTAGGAAGGATTAGGAGGGACATAGCTAAATTTTGTGTGAAACTCGGAGATAGGTGAGAGGTATGGTGTTGCACACCATACTGAACAAAACATTTATAAAGCTGAACTCTAAATGTGCATTACAGTACTACGTGCTTATTTTTAAAAGAAACTTCCACTGACATGCTTAGCTGCAGCAGACGGAGCAACAATTAACATCTCCCTCTTGACTCCCCTACTACTTGACAGGACAGCCAGCAACGTGGGAAATGGGAGTCCGGACAACCAGACGCTGGAGTTCATCAAGGAGCCTAAAACATATTCGACTTTATCTAGAGTATGATAAAACACTCTGTGGGAACGAAGTCACACTTTTTCTAAAATCCCACAATTATTCAAACAACATTCACTGCAATCGCCAATGTCACAGCTGTAGGGTAATACGGTAACTTAAAACCATCAACTTTTTTAGCCTTCCCACTAGATGTGATAAACATTATAGCATCAGTAAAGTATCATTTATTGTATTCACACCAAAAAGTAAATACTTACAGCCAGTAACAACGTTCTGCTACAGCGGAGGCGAGGCAAGTTCTAAGCTACTAATTATATTTACAAAGTGGAAGGAGTGTTTTTTCCATACACTTACGAAATGTCCTTTTTTAAATGACCTTAGCGAGAAATTGGAAGTTGTAAAAAAGTTAGTTATGAAACATGCTCACCTATAACTTAGGAACCATTAAATTATAGCTTTATCGTCTACCCGGAACTTTTTTGTGCTTTTTACCCTTCCGACACCAATTCGACGTTTTGGTCGGAAAATATTTCATGTAACGCTGTTATTACTACTACTATGACTTCGCCTATGTGATGTGAGGGGAGATTTGCTAATGTGTGATTGTTGGGCTATGCAGTAACAGTTTTATATTTGGAGTTTTTTTTTTTATCATCGTCGCGTCAGTATGCGTCTGTCATTATCCTACCTGATTTCACATGGCCGTGTAGCTCGCAAACTGGGATTAGGTCCTCGTTCTCGCCTTGACATGTTGCGCAACCTTGTCACCGGACTCGTCCGACACGAAAGGATTGAAACAACTTACGCCAGAGCAGATGAAATGAGATTTTATGCAGAAAAGGTTAATAAGCTTTAGTGTCGCGAATTATGTGATAAAACGTGGTAACTATACTATGGGGTTAGACATGTGTGGTTTAGGAATATTAAAACTGTTTTATTTGTCCTCATCGAAATTCAAAATCGGCACGGCGTTTTGAACAGTTTGCAGTAAAAATTTGTAAGCCAAAGTCGGTCAAGCTGTTCGAATTACTCCGTGCCACTTCATTGTTTCTAATACAATGCAGCTGTAATCGCTTTTTAGATTTTAGGCATGGCTTAATGATGCTTTGATTTAGTAGTGATAGTGATTAGGCTGGCCCTTGATTGTGTCACTTTTACTTGCTGTGTTCTGTCTTGTGGCAGATTGCCAAAGCTCTCGGGTCCTTGCCTCAAGAATTGAGAACAACAGAAAATAACTAGGAACAAAGTTCTCCCCTCAATGACATTTTTAAATAGTAGGATTGCTTTTTTTTATATATATATATATATATATATAGGTGAGTTGATTTAGCATGCTTTTCCATAAGATCATAGGAAGTTACTAGGCCAATAGCCCTAGAGCCTTTACAAGCCTAGCCAAGTTCCACCTTGTTTCCACAAACAGCATCTATTGCCCTGTCCAACAGCGGCACGGGTGGAACCCATAGGGTGAATTTATTGGTTACCCATCCAGTCCAGCTTGCGCTTAAAGAGGACCGAAAGAGGTGCCCTGCCTTATACACAAGGTGGATATAGTCTCTTGAGTAGTCTGTTTCAAATGACAGTGATTTCAGCTGATCCACATAGGATAGATGCTTACATTGAATTCTCTTTGTGAGGAACTTTTGTGGTCTCTCCAGTTGCTGTTATTGGCCTCATGATGGAAGAGTATGGGGAGGTAATAACTTTTTATTTATTTATTTTTGAGACAATGCCCCTACGTATGAGATGAGCAGTATAGAATACTCTTCTTACCTTTGTGGAGACATGGTGAGGAAAGGTAAGGTTGCTGTCAACCAGTGTGCCCAGGTCTGTCACCCACCGAGTGCATGGTTAGTGTTTTTGTTGATGTGGTAATTAGCAGAAACATCTCTTACCGAAAGGGATGATTATATTCTTCTGCATTAAGTTTAAGGCTGTGACTTTGGCACCAGTCGTTTGTTTGCATAAGACCCACTTGTAGAATGTTGACATTGAAGTTCTGTGACCACTCCCAATTTGCAGTCTGCAAACTTTGTCAGCCACAGACCTTTTAGTTTTTGCTTGTATTTGAGAAAAATAGATTCCAAACAGTAGTAGTCCCAGGATGGAACACCGCTGGTTACGGGTCTACTGTTGGAGGTGGATTCCCGTATTTTGACTGTATGGGTTCATCATTGAGCTGGTTAGTGACCCACCTAACAATATAAGGGTTGATACCTAGCTCGCTGAGTTTGCCAAGAATGCCTGAGTAGGGAACAGTATCAAAAGCCTTGGCCAATTCCAGGTAGGCTGTATGCACAGTTTTCCCTTCATCTGGGGCTCTGGTGACTGTCTCGAAAAAGTCTACCAGGTTTTAACAGCCATGATGCTTTGTACCCACTGAATGGCGCACCACAACGGTTATCCCACTCCACAAAGGGGGAGCCACGATGGACCCTGGGAACTACCGCCTCATTAGCCTGACGAGCCTGGTCTGCAAGGCCATGGAACGTATCATCGTGGAACTCATAAACAAAGACATTGGTAATCTCCAAACTCTGGAACCTACCCAGTTTGGATTTGTAAAAGGCAGATCGTGTCTCCTAAACCTGATTGACTTCTTTGAAGCAGTCACCAAAGCCATAGATGAGGGTAAAATGGTTCACACAGCTTATCTAGATCTCGCCAAGGCTTTCAACACCACCCCCCACTCTGGAATTATAGATAAGCTCACTAAACTAGGTATAAATCCCTATGTCACAAGATGGGTTGCCAACTGGCTCACGGACAGAACCCACACTGTGAAAGTAGCGGATTCCAAATCCGACATCAGACCAGTGACAAGTGGAGTTCCACAGGGTTCAGTCCAGTCCTGGGTCCTCTCCTGTTTGGTATCTACTTCTCTGAAGTGCAGGCCAACACAGAAGGTCTTTGGCTAACAAAGTTTGCAAATTACTGCAAACTAGGAGCCATAATCGAAACTCCTAACGATGTGAACAAACTACAAAAGGGCCTCACTGCGACAGATACCTGGTGTCAAAGCCATGGCCTGAAGCTCAATGCCAAAAAGTGTATTGTCATCCCCTTTGGTAAAAACTCGGTACCCATGAACTACCACATAGCTGGTAGTCTACTTAATGCCGAAAATGTGATGAGACCTTGGGACACAGGCGGACAGTAGTCTCTCTCTTGATAATCACATTGCCACAGTGGTCAGGAAATCCTTCTACGTGGCTCATCTCATCACAAAAGGATTCTCATCCAGAAAAAAAGAGGTCATTGTTCCCCTCCACTCATCACTCATTAGACCCATTATAGAGTACAACGCCCCTTTTGGTATGTACCTCACAAGACATCTACAACAACTGGAAAGACCACAGAAATACCTCACAAAGAGGATTACTGGCCTCAAACAGATGCCCTATGCAGACCGTCTCAAAAAACTACAGCTTTACTCCATCACATATAGCCTACTCATGGGCGATCTCTGCCTAACATACAAAGCTATGTCAAACCCCGAGCTGTTGGACATGCTCCACTTAAAGAAATCCCAATCCCTCCAAGCTACACGCTCTAGGGACCTAAACCTTGTCACCACAATAAACAGAACATGCTGGAGGGATAGATTCCTATCCCAGAGACTTCCCATACTCTGGAACAGACTACCTATCTATGTCTAACAGAGCTCCTCATTAGCACTCTTCAAGAAAAATCTTGATGATTGGATGGGAAATTCACCCCAGGGATCACTTCTGTGGCTGTGTTCGACAGGGGCACAGGAAAATAATTTTCTGGGGTGGTGAAAGCCAGGGTACATTTTTTGGCTAGGCTTGTATGGGCCCTAGGGCCGATGGCCTAGTACATACATAATTTTCTGGGGTGGTGAAAGCCAGGGTACATTTTTTGGCTAGGCTTGTATGGGCCCTAGGGCCGATGGCCTAGTACATACCTTTGATCTCCGTTTTACAATCCAGATTGAATAGGGTCAAGTGTTTAGTGATTTTCTCTATCTTTGTTAAGTTCCACAATGATTCACTCCATGGCTTTGCAGATAAGGCTAGTCAGGCTAATAGGTCTCTAGTTCCTGGGGTCAGTAAAAGCACCACCCTTTTGCAAGGGTATAATAGTAGCCATTTTCCATGCAGCTGGGATAAAGCCAGTGCTTAGACTATGAAAAGAGTACTCAGCAGTGCTGCTAATTCTTGTTGGAGCCCATGTGCGATGCAGCTTGGGATGTTATCAGGTCCCTTAGATGCTGTGGTTTTGGCCTTAAGTCATTTATGACCTGCTCTCTAGAGATAAAAGGTGGGGGACAGGTGGAAGGAATATCCTATAGTATTTGTGGTTGGCACAGGGGAGTAAAATTTTCACAGAACTTGTCGACTAACAGGTTAGCTATGTCCACAGGTTCCGTGTATGTGGTGTCATTAACTACCAGTTCAGCGCAAATACGGGTCTTAAACCTTTTAGACTATGGATGTAACTAAAGAACGCCTTATGGTTGTCCTTAGTTGAGGACACTAATTTGGATTTGTAGTTTGCTTTGGAGGATTTCATAAGAAGTCTTATTTGCTTGTTTAAACTGAGGGAGGGAGTGTTTCCAGTTCCGGGATCGCTCCCTCTTACTTTTGGACAACAATTTATTCCTCTTATTGTAAAGCCTGTTAATGGCAGTTATCCACCAAGCAGGTTTGCTCTTCCTTTTGTTTTGGTCCTCTCTGGTATAGCCACGTTATTGCAGTTTTACAGGTGTTTGTAAAAAAAAATACCATCACTTTGAAGGCTATTATCTGCTTTGGAGAAGTTTTTTAGTTTAGTTGCTGTTGGAGGGGGGGGGGGTCCATTGTGATAGTTACTTCGAATAAGACTGATTTGTGGTCTGATCTGACAACGGGGTGCTACAGTGGTCCCCATATTGTTAAGCACCAGGTCCAAGATGTTGGTGCCCCTAGTTGGGTTATCCAGCAGCTGGTCCTGGGCATTGGAGTTAATGAACCCAAGGAACCTTTGGGCAAGTGAGTTTGAGCACGAATAATTTAACCAGTCAAAGGATGGGTATTTAAAATCACCCAGAACCATGGTGTTCAGATGTATCTAGATGGATTCCAGTAGATCCAGGTAGGCAAAGTGGGTGTCTTGATTCATGGAGAGGGTCCTGTAGCTGGCAATGACTTTTTTCCTCCCACCTATTCACCATTTCTCTATTTAAACTAAAGTCACTGTTTAGGCCTATTTTGCCCATTATGGACACTTTGAGGTGTTGTAATAGTGAGTCCAGTAGCTTTGATCGGATTTTATTTTTATTAGCTGTTTATTAAGTTGCTAGTAGCAATTTAGCTGATTCCCGGATGTAGCTTGTTTTAGTATGGTAAATAGTGCTGGGCTGGTTATCTGTGAGTGGGAAGCCAGTCACGGATAGAGCCTGCCTACTTGGCTACGAGCAAATCTATGGGCCGGAGTGCAGCAATGATGGATCAGCAAGTATGTTAGCAACTAGAGTTTGGTTGCTCTTCACTCCTTGCCCCTCGATTCGTACTATAGCTCGAGATTTCTTTTCTTTTTAGAAGTGAAGCCATATTTAGGTAATTGTACCTTTTTTAGTCCATGCCTTGACAGTTTAGATTGAGTTAAGCTCAAAATATGGAGTGTATTAAAAGGAATTTAAATCCTCTGCTGAAACGTTACTGTGTGTTTACGAGTCCTGCCTTTAGGGAATGTCATTAGGCACAGAGTTTATTTTGCGTATGATGAATCCTTGACTGGTTTAATTTGGGGATGTATTTTGTGTGTGCCTAAAATTCAATGTAGCCAACTGATGTACCGATTTTGTCTTTGAGGTGTTCTTAAAAATTTAAGAATTTGTAAATGACTATCATAATAAGATGTTTTTTAAATATGTGGAAGTGACCCCTGACTTATCCGCCCATTTGTGGGTGTTAGCTGTGGGCGTTTGTGTTGATGGTTTTGCTAATTGCTGTGAGTTTAGAATGCTGCTATTTGTGTATTTTAAAATGCATTGCTTTTAGTCCATTTTTATAGTCTGAGGAAGTTTGACCAGAGTGTTGAACGAAATTGTGGATTGAATTAAAAGCAGTAACATATAGTTTGTGGCTGTGCCGGTGCTTTCTTGACAGTGTTATCCTTAAGTTTGGTTTAGTTTAAAGACCGCTGACCATCCGTGACTTTCTCTGTTCAGCCTGGTGGAGGAGCATCTGTGTGTGTCACTATAGAGTCTGCTGTGACTAAGATATTTGGAGTACGTGTGTTGCCTTATGGGATTTGATGGTGAGACGCTTGTGTTTTGGGTCTTATGGTTTGTTTAGTATGTATGTGTTTTAGATGTGTCTGGTTTTGTGGTTGGTTTAGTATGTATGTGTTTTAGAGGTCTCTGATGTTTAGGTAGATTTTTTTGTGAGTACCTCTGCATATGTTGGTCTCTGTGTATGCTGTGTCATGAGTAGGAGTTGTGGTAGGTGAGCTGACAACCTGCTCTGCATTGCTAAATATTGTGGGAGAGAGCTGGGATTCCAGATTGATAATGTAGGTGCATCTCGCACAGGAATGCTTTAGAAGTAGGGGGTTGTCCGTGTACATGAGACAGTTACTACACTGCCTCAATAGACCCATGTCAACTAGGCTGTTAGGAGAAAGAGGGAAACTCCATTCATGGTCCTAGGAATAATCTTGGTCTTGGCTATAACAGTTGAAGAGGGAATACAGGAGGGGCAGGTATTAGTAGGTTTAGGCACAAAGAGCTCTGGTTTAAGTAATATTTGCAAAGCTAGAGAGCAGGCATCTGTAACCAGCAGTCCCCCCTGCACAGCAGTGCATAATGCTGCGCAAAGCACAGACCAGTGCAAATGGGCTTATTAAAGCAGGAAAAACGGAAAATGGCCAAATTTCAAATTATCTGATCAAAATGCCCTGAATGGAGCCTGTAACAGTCACTCTAGATTAGTCCAAACTGTACCATTCTCCCACAAGGTGGCCTCTCCAGACAAAAGATTAACTGTTTAACAAGCTCCAAAGGTCTCACACACTACTAAATTCAGCAAAAACCTTGAACCTAGTCTGTGTTTTTCAAGTGCAGCAAGCTAGTAAAATGAACAAAACAAGCCGATGAACAGTAACTACAGCTGTGAGAGAAATTCAGTTAGCTGCAGCAAATATTGTATTAATCTGTAGCTTTAGTAGTTGTCATAAAGCCAGCACCTGTATGCAAACTGTCACCAATTTTAAGAGAAAGTTAGCAAAATTTTCATCCAAAATCAGTAATACTTTGAGACGTCTGCAGGTACACTTTTAGCATGCCCTACTTCTTTCTTAAGACAGTACCACATCCCCCACAAAAATGTTTTTTTCTTTTGACCCACTTAGGTGGGCTTCTGGGTACATCAGAATGCAGTTAATAATTTTCATGTAACGTGGAACTGGTTTGAAGGAGAACTTTCCCAGTTGTGGGAATATGGATATTTTTTCTCTGGAAGACTGTATATACGATCAAAATGTAAATCGAACAGTGAGTGACTTCATGTGGTATAAGGGATTTGCTGTGCTGTCTCTTGGCTCCATCCATTGCAGCTTACGCGTCTGGGTCCTGGCCATATCAGAAGACCATCCAAGTTTGGCTGAAGTCTCTGCACTCCCTTTTAGGAAGCATGGACAGAAAAATAAAGGTAATCCAGAAAACTTCAGGTACCCCACCCTTGAAGCAGATGGTGGCAGGACTGACAAGAACCAGATAAAATCACTTTAGCTAGCAGATGTAGGAGACTTTCTGTCATTCCCTCCCTGTGGGAGGAGTAAAAACAGCTTGCTGAAGTTACAGGAAATTTATTCAGCTAAGTAGGTAGATGCATACATTGTTCTTTTTTAATTTTCAAGTTGGCAAGATGTCCCAGCTTAACCGTTGTGTAGAATTTACAACTGTACCATGGCTTTGTAAACACCTGATGTGTGCAAATTACCCATCATGTAGTATTTCCCAGCATAACCATTGCGAAGAATTTGCAACTGTACCATGGATTTGTAAACATGTGGTGTGTGTAAATTACCCTTCATGTACAATTTTGCTTATAAAATTAAGCATAATTTGTTTGCAGTGTGGGAGAATAGGCTACTTATGGACCATGGTGTTTAAGTTTTTTATTTATTTATTTTTTTTTTATTAAAAATAAGGCTAAAGGCTGCATAGGTTTCTGTGAGGTGCTTGTAGACTGGGCTCCTGTCATTGCTTGGAGCAAGTGGCACCCTAACGTCTGGAGAAAAGGGAAATGCATACACTGGGAATTGGGCTAATACAGTAATAGTTCCTCAACTGTAGACTGTTAGTCCATATATTAGATATGCTGCTGTGTAGTTGGTATAGAATACAGATGTATGTAATTATTGCAGTACTATATGATTATTGGCTGGTGATAGGTTCTACTGGTACTTTGTGTGTTTTTTTTTTTTTTTTCCTGCTTGATATGAAAAATTCTGTAGCCGTTGAAAAAAAACATAGTCACAGTTTTAGTGAGGCTGGAACTAGTAGCATATTTAAAGTGAGCTTTTGTTTGGCAAGGGGATTTTTATACCTACTTTCCTTGTACAAGATTTATTTATCATATAAATGAGCGAAATGTTGTTTAGTCATCTAGAAGGTGACAGTGTGTGTTTTTATAGTACATAGTAACAATAGCTTGCCTAGTTATGTCATTTTAAGGTTTGTTATAAACAAATTACTTGTACTGCTATTCATTGTAGCTTGTTTATTCAAATGCAGACATGTTTATGGTGTAAATGATAGCTGTGCAATGAAATAAATCTGTAAACCGCTGTATTTAGTGTTGGTGGTTTTTCCTTGCATTGAGTGTAAAAAGTCTGAGAGTTGGAGATTAATGTATAAACTCATCCGTGTAGCATAGTCCGTATCTCGGTGCATTATTTGGAATTTTCTGAGTCATAAATTTGCAGAATAGTTTTGCTGGAAAACCCACATTCAGCAAAGCAACTATGCCCTTTCTCTGTGTAGTAGGAAGAGTTCCCTCACATGGGGTTACAGGGAGAGGGGCTTGACCCCTGCATACAAAGCTTTGTTTTATGTTCTCTGAATACATTTTTTTTCACATAACAGTTTCAGAGATCTGGGACTCGCAGTGTCAAATGATGGTAGTAAGGAGAAAGATGTCCTTAGTGATGTTGCGTGAGGGTTGCAGGCTCAAAGGACTGTGAGTGATCCTTTGAAATTAGTGCAGACCGAATGTTAAGTGCCTACTGTGTTTACTGCAGTTAGATGGGTTGTTGGCTGGATATGTAAACTGCCGAAGTGACCAAAATTCAGGAGTATGATTAACACACAAGCATTGGAGTCTGTTGGTATATTGAACATGTTTGTGTAACCGATGGCTTCAGTAAAGGATCAGGCAGGAGTGTAGGACTGGATGGTGTGTTAGAAGAAAGTGCTAAAATGATCACATTGTGTTAAAACCAGATTGGCACAGTGGACTGGGTTTATGAAAATTTCTTTGGGTGTTGAGGCAGTGGTCCAGTTGATATTGACTCAGTCTAAATGTATAAATGGAAAGCCATGAGTAATTCTGGTCACGTTGGTGCATAATCAAAGAGACTAAGTTCATTGGAAGTGGAGGATGAGTGGGACATCAAAAAAAATGGAGGCTGGTGACTTGTTTCTGCAACATGGCTGAAGAACAGTGGTTCGAATGGGTGTAATTTCTGTTATAAATGTAATTTAGACTGGTAATTGTGCTCAGTTGATATAGGATGACTCGTGAAGAATTAACATCGGGCTTTGCCCTCGTGATTAAACCACGCCAGCCATGGATAAATCTTCAATATACCACACCTGCTTCGTTGGCTATTGCTTAAATAATACCCACTGAAAAATAGGTTCGCCTCTTCACAGCAGCATATCAAGTAGCCTTGGAGCTCGGACTAAGAAAATAGAATGGCTGCCATTATTTTACGTTCGCTAAGCAGCACTTCTGTTTAGTGAGTGTAAAATATATTAAAGAGGAAAAAAAAAAACAAAAGTGTGCATATATTTGTCTGTATGTGTTAGTGGGTGTGAGTGAAATACGAGAACGATCGAGCTGCACTTTTGCTGTTTAGCGAGTGTAAAATATAAAAGAAAATAGTATGTTTCTGTTTTGTCTCTCTGTGTTTGGGAACATGTGCATAAAAGTGAGGTGTGAGTGAGAGCGATCTAACGCCGGCAGCAGCATTCAAGAGGTTTACGTACCTCCACTAGTTAAATGAATGAAACATAAAATTAAGGGGGAGCAAAGGCTCAAAACAAGAGCAAACTCCTGTTTAAAAAAAATGGCTGCAATAATATGACTTCTGTTAGCATGCATTTTGTGAAGGCAAGGATGTGAGAGTTGGGGTGGGGGTGTCTGTGGGCAAGGATGTGAGAGTTGGGTGGGGGTGTCTGTGTGGCAGAGGGAGAGATGGTGAGATTGATGGAACACTGGCAGCAGATGAGGTTTGTGCACCTTTAAACTCAAAAAGTATGGATAAAGCCTGAAATAAAGGAAGAACAAAGGCTCCAAAAATAGGAACAGATTTTAAATAAAAATAAGTAAAAGGTAAGTTACATAAAAGGATTTGTGTTAACATGAATTTTCTGAAGGAAATAGTCTGAAAGTCAAATGTATGTCATTATGTAGTGACTTCAATCCTCAGCTGACTGGCAAGAAACCATTTTAGCAGCAAGGAACCAAAAAAACTGCAAGAAGCACCAAGCCAGTGACGTTGCCAAAGGTCTCCTTTTATTCACAGTAAAAATTGAGCGCTTTCGTGACAGTATGACAAACACTTATGTTAAAATGCTCCACACGTTGTTTAAATAGCCCTCCCTCAAGTCACATGACTCCCACCACACCTAAACCAAAAATGAATCCTATTAACATTGCCCCCAATAGCAATTAAAATAGGAATGCAATTACAATACATAAGCAAAACTAAAGCATGTATAAATACACATGTGTCTATAAAAGTGTTAACTAAATCTAAAAAATACTCTTAAACATAATAATAACATAAGCCTAAGTACACTAGCTATAGAAAGAGTCATTTAAACCTGGGGTGAAGTGGCGTTCAATTTTAATTGCCATTGCAGTTCTCTACTTTCTATCAAATCACACCACAGTCCCCCCAGTAAATTCTTGTGAATTGTGCCAGTGCCAGAAAATAAAAACTCATGGTCAGGGTTTAACTCTAAATGATAATATAAAACATTAGTACTTTTCTTGTGTTTAATATCGTGTGTGTGTGTGTATATATATATATATATATATATATATATATATATATATATATATATATATATATATATTCATAAATTCTTTCCTTAAAACTACGAACAGTCTTTCCAACATAAAAACTAGGGCACTCGTTACACAAAGCTAAATACACTATACCCACTGACTGACGTGTACAGTGGAAATTAGTTTTAACTCTGATTTTTGTTCACAACCACTTCTTTCCTTTCCAAAATAAAAGGACACAGAGTACAGGTGCCAGACTTGAAAGTACCCCCATCTCTTGTCATTCACAGTGACAGATGGTGTATCATTACTTTCTAACAGATTTTTAATACATCTAGCCCTTCTGGTAACAAATGTAGGCCTATTACCTGGAATATTGGAAGTCCCCTCAAAGGCTTTAAAAAATAACCCAATTTTGTTTAACGTCTTGAATGCTGGAATATTCATGGGTATATGTAGTAATGAATGAGCAAGTATATTGATCCGTTTGCTCTTTTTGAACCACAGTTTCATATCTATTGGAAGTCAAAATGGGTGTAATATTTCCCTGTCTCTTTTTATTAAGAACTTCATCATATGTAGCCTTAATTAAACCAAGGGGATACCCTCTGGCCATAAACATTTCTTTTAAATTGTCACATTCCTCATCAAGCTGGGCATCACTAGAAATCATGCGTGCTAGTCTAATGTATTGTCCCTTGATGATCCCTCTCTTTTGATGGGCTGCATGGCAACTGCTGTAGTGCAGTAAGCTATTCTAAAGATGGAACTTTGTATACATTGATTGTGGTCATCCTTGTACACCAAAACATCCAAATCCTTTCTTTACTGTAGTGATGGGTAAACTTTAAAAATGAAGTTGTAGAATGCAAATAATCCAAAAATTTGTTGATGTCTTTGTCGTTATCATCCCAGGCAATAAAAAATATCGTCCAAAAACCTGGCATAAAAATACCAGGGTGGCACATTGTCATTGTGAAATCTAAATCTAAAATGTTTTTCCCATTGTAATAGGACAATATTTGCAAACACCGGGGCGCCAACTAGCGCCCATCGCAACTCCCTTCTTTTGTTGAAAAAAATGACCGTCTAAATGAACAAAACTGTTCTTTAATACCATAAGTAGTAGAGCATCTAACATTAATTTCATTGGCATTAAAGACCCATTATTTGAGTATAAAATCTTGAAACATTTCCAGTCCTAAATCCTGTGGAATTGTGTTAAACTGGTTGACCACATCTATTGTGACAAAAGCCAAGGTTGAGCTATATTTTACCTCTCTCAACTTGGATAAAAAACCCCAAGAATCTTGCATAATGTGGGGATATTTTAAAACCAAAGCCTTCACTTTTTGATCAATGTACACAGCCATAGGGTGAGTTATAGACGTTTTAGCGCTGACTATAGGCCTCGTAGGAAGATCAACGAGACACTTATGAATTTTGGGAATTCCAAAAAGGGGAGGGGGGACCACTGGAAATTTTAACTTGTAAAAATTTTAAGTCTCTCTAGAAATTTCCCCCTGATCTAACAATGTCCTGTAAAGAAAACAAATTTTCACATAATCTATGTTAATGTAACTCAGGGAAGTCTGTTCATAAAAATTTTCATCAAAAACGTGAATGAACATTTTTATTTAAATTTACTTTAGACGTAACTATCCCACTCCCCTTGTCAGGTTTAATCACCCTAAGCTGTTTGCTGTTCGTAAGCTCTCAGTAAATTTTGCTCTGCACTGGTTACATTTCATACTTGAGCATTCATATTTTGTAACAAGTTCCTAAAGTTAAATTCACACTTTTTAAAAAAAAAAAAAAAAAAATGATTAAAGGCATAGCCAATACAGGATTAAATGTACTGTTTCTTTGTAAAACATTAACATGTATAGCATCAACACCACTGAATAACAGTTTAAAGTTTAACTTTCTCAAATACAGTTTTAAGTCAATCAATAATGACTCAATATTTGCATGTGCGGTAGGCGCAAAAATTTGACATTTTACATAATAAAGAAGGCAAACATTCATCAAATGAACAGCTGGTAAAGTTGTATACTTTCTCCACTTGGTTGGTTAAAATGTGTGGAAATGTCTCCGCAACAGTACCTGTCACAATTGTGTTGTCTAAAAGTTCTGTCCTTTGGATGAAACAAGTTTCACCTCATGTAACCTCCCCTGGTTCTCCCTTAATTCCAGGGACTCTGATAGCATGTCTGCGGTTGCACACACACACACACCGTTGCTTCCAAAATGGTTCTGGTTCCTTAGTCTCTCTGATGTCCTAGGTGGAGCTGAATCCAAAAGGCCTGATGTTTCTTCGTTATCGTCATTCTGCATGTCTTCTGTTAATGGAGAATCTTCATCCTGAGCTCTGCTCTCATTGCTCCACCTACCCTGCCCTCCCGTTGGTTGGGGGTAGGCCTTCCCTTCCTGATACCCACGTCAATCACGATCAAGTTTTTTGCATTTTCTCTTTTGTATATCCGAAACAACAGTGTCTATTGTACCAAAAATGGGAGAATACTGTAAATTTTGTACAGAAAACGCATCACTTTTGATTTTAATGTCTAAAGCTTCCACTTCTTTCATAAGGTTTTCAATGTTAATCTGATTGTTTCCTTAAAATCTTTCAACAAACAAGGGGTGAAGTTTTTTAATGACTCAATCAGTTCCAGTTGTAACGGAGACCCAGCTAACAGTCCATTGGGGGTACTTCCATAGGCGGAGTCCCTTTGGGACCCTTTCAGAATGTATACACTCTGTTAGAAAAAACATTTTCCACTTGTAACTTCCGACACTCAAACAGCACCTTTTCAAAAGTAGCCATAGTTTCACTAAAGGACCCAGACACATTACTCATATGCTGCAAATGAATGGGAGACTGCAACCAGCTGTTCAAATTGATGTTCTCGGCCCCTTCATTCCGGGAAACCACAGAAGTGGAAGGGAGGGGGGATCCCTTAAACAAGCAGGTGTACGATTGAAATCGGAATGGATTTAAGACCCGGCCACAATACCTGCTGAACGTTCCATAAGTTGCTGCAGTAGTAAAGTAAGTTGTCCTACACTATTGTGGTGGTCCTCCAAACTAGGACCCGAACTGGCTCCACTACCACTCGGGCAATCTGCAGAAGACATGTATCCAAACAAAACTGAGAACCAACGAAGATTGCACAAAGAAAACTGCAAGAAGCACCAAACCAGTAGTGTTGCCAAATGTCTCCTTTTATACACAATAAAAATTGAGCGCTTTTATGAGAGTACAACAAACACTTCCTCAGAATGTTAAAATGCTCCACACATCGAGTTTAAATAGCCCTCCCTTAAAAGTCACATGATTCATACCACACCTAAACCAGAAAATGAATCATATTAACATTGCTCCCTATCGCAATCAAAATAGAAATGCAATAACAATACCATACATAAGCAAAACTATAACATGTATGTGTTTTAAGTGTTAAAACTAAATAAGAAATTCTCTTGAAACATAATATGACACAAGCCTAAGCACACTAGTTATAGTCATTTAAATCTGAGGGTGAAGTGGCGTTCAATTTTAATTGCCAGCGTAATTCTCTACATTCTAACAAATTGTGCCACGGTCACCCCAATAAATTCTAGTGAAAGGTGTCAATGCCAAAATAATTTATTTGCACGGTAAAAATTTCTTTTACAAGATTGCCATCTTTTATTTTTTTAGTCTCTGTTTCACCATGTTGTAATCTGTAATATTGCAATAGCCTAACCATCTGTGCAGCTTACATACTATGCACATAATTCAAAGAGCATGGTCTTTCCCAGTCTTTACTTCCAGCTAGTCTTCCTTTGGCTATTTTTGTAGATCAAATGCATTCACTTAGCTGGTTATTTGAATAGAATCCCTAATGCAGTTAACATCCTCTTATTCAGCCTGACCATAGTCTGTTAATTTTATCCCTGTTTAATCTGGTTTGATTCCTATCCTGTCCCACATCTTTCTACCAACCTGACCTTTTTCTTAATCTTTTCTCAAGATCTTAAATGCTGTAATTTTGATGTTTTCCACCCACTTTATTTTCTGTCGGTATAAAGACAAAAAGTGATTGCCTTATTGCCTAAAGACAATTTAATGCTGAAAAACCAAACCACATCTGCTGCACCACTATCTTCCGTAGAGCTCAACCTTCATTGAAATCTGTCCACCTTCCCTTTTTTTTGTGTGTGAGCTACATTTAATTTCATAGCCAGTAATAACTAGCTTATACTAAATTCCAGTTCACTTTCCAACCCCCAACTCCATTCCAGGATACCCATGAGATATCCTCCTTATATTTAATAGTATCATGTTTGTTTATTCATGCACACTTTGCATACTGTATGGCCTGCCAGTCCATATCATATTCCTGATTTTTGTCCAAGTAGTTAAATCCACCCATCATAATAATGTTATATTTCCAAATGATGAAACTAGTTGTCATTTTTACATTTTGAGATAAAGGTTAGTACAGGTATATAGTAGGCTAACTACCACCAAGGCCTTTATAAGCCCAGCAGTGGAACCCAACCCATTTGCAGAAAAGTTCCACTGCATGTTTAGAAATATAGTAGTAGCAGCGGAGTCCCTTCTGATGCAAGCAAACCTGCTGTCACGCACAACTTCTCCCACCCCTTTCCACTGATGCTGCCAAGCCCCCATCAGTGGAAGCTCACACAACACCATATTCCCTTATTTAACATAGTATTATAATGACCCACAGTCTGCCATCGTGTGTAATGTCCAGTGAAACAGATCATAAACCACTGGTTGCCACAGTCAGCTGCAAGCAGTGGTCAGAGAAGGCTTTAAGAACAACAGAGACCAGACTGAAGACCTGGAAGTTGACTGGAGAGAAAGTACAACAGTTCAAGGAATTACTCTGGGCTCTAGCACCCCAAGAAGAGGAGGAAATAGATGGAGTTGAACAAGAATGGCAGTGCCTCAAAACAGCATGTTAGGACTACAGAACAGATATGTGATGTGGCTAACACAGGTATGGAAATAAGGTACTCAAGGAAAGCTGGTGGTGGAATACAGAAGTCCAGGAAGTGATCAAAAGAAAGGAGGTGTGCAGGAAAAAAATGGGAAATGGAAAACACCAACCAGGCAAGGAAGGAATACTGGTTTTACAAAGCAGCTAAGAAAGGAGTTGCAATAGCAAAGAATAGGACATTGGAGACACTCTACCATCTCCTGGAAAGTGACTCAGGTGGTACAAAGAAACTATATCAGGTTGCAAGACAAAGATAAAGAAGATAGTCAAGACACCCTATATAAGGGATGCCAGCAACAACCTGCTCACCAGTCCACAGGGCATCAAAGGTAGATGGAGTATCTCCAGCAGCTTCTGAATGAAGAAAACCCCACAGAAGCTGTACTGCCCCAGAAACAGCCTAGAAGAAGCAAGAATAGCACTAATGAAAATGAAGCCAGGGAAAGCAGCATAGAATAGACTTCCCATACATGTGAAACAAAGCACCTTGCTGATCCTCTTCAAGCACAACCTTGTTGAGTGGATAGGAAACCACAAATTTATCCCAGGGGTTCCACCTGTTTCCCTCATTGACAGGGATGAGAGGTGCTGACCTGAGGTTTCTTTTCTGGGGATGAACTCTTGGCTAGGCTTGTAAGGTCTCCAGGGCCATTAGCCTGTTAACCTCCTATGAGTGTAATGCAAGCAGACCTGTTATCACACTTAAATTTGTTTAACCCACTGGCATCCGTACCAACAAGCTCCTGTCAGTAGATGTTTGCACAGCACTAGCACCAGATTCCCCAGTTACTGTAATATGGTAATGCAAGCAGACCTGTTATCACACTTAAATTTGTTTAACCCACTGGCATCCGTACCAACAAGCTCAGTAGATGTTTGCACAGCACTAGCACCAGATTCCCCAGTTACTGTAATATGGTAATGACCCTCAGCCTGCCATCATATGTCTTTCAGTTTTTCCTGGTTAGGGGTCGCCACAGTGGAACTCATGGCCGCTGATTATTGGCAGTGGATTTGACAGTGCAGAGTTGCCAGCCCAATGCCTAACCTTCAAAGAAGGCACACCCATTCACGCTTGCACCTACCTGCCTGTCTTTGCATGTCCTCCCCGCAGATGAATGACATTAGACTCCACACAGAAGGAGCTCCAGCCAAGAATCGAATGAGATAAGCTCTTGCTGTGAGATGACAATGCTAACTGCTCAGTGGCATTATTTTGCATATTTTATGGCTCCCTACAGCTGATGATCAGCTGCTTTCAAGGCCTCTCCTCATGCACCATGCCTTCCAAAACAAACTTTGTCTCCTCCAGACTAAATCTGACCTTTTCTCAGAGCGCTGAGGAAACCAAGGCAGCATAATACTGCTGCCAAACAGCATTTCTCCTACATTCCTGCTCCCAGCTTACCAGTAACACTCTAGGATTGGGTCATGTAGTAGTCATTAATGCTGCCCCCTTTTCTCATTTCCACAAGAGTTTCCATCAGCAGGACTGCACCTGTCCACCCCAGGTAACACACATGCCATTTCCTAGTCTCTTTTAGGGAAATCAACAGAGCAAATGAGCATACACACTTCCCCCGTGATGGGACCGCCCATCCTCCTTGCTATTGACATCAGTAACCCAAGCCACTACTTGAACCTGGGTTGCTTAGGCCACGGTAATGAAAATGTTTTGTAAATCAGTCTGAGACAAGATGGTGAAACAGCACAGTAGTGGCAGCAAAAACACAGAAGTTTCAAATACTTTGAGCTGTGTGTCACTTCTGTGCTGTTTAGAGATATCTTGCACACCAGTCACACTTGCCAACACAGGAGCACCTACTAGGAGTGTTTGAACAGCATTCAAGAACATGGAATGGCAATTGTATGCTTGTGCCCACTACCCTGATTCAGTTTAAGAATTGAGATAGATGGCGCTCCCTTATAAGGCATACTGCACACAGTGCTGGTACACATCGGGGCAGTATGCCTGTGAATATCTGGGCCTATCATTTACTTACACAGAATATAAGCTCTTGTGAAGTAGTAAAAAGGATTTCTGTGAATCCCATTTGTCATGCATAATGTGTAAACAGGTGTTTAGAAATCTTTTGAAAGGCAGCTTTCTCTACTCACATTTGTTGGAAATGCTTCTGTAAATCCTAGCTGTCAGTCACATTTATTGTACAGTGGCAAAATTATTCTGCATATTTCCATGACATAAGATGCCCAGTCCAACAAATATACATATGTAATCCATTGCTTATTGTGCAAGTTTCCAAGAAGAAATGTTCTTTGTTCCAAGCAACCCTTGTACATTTCCAATAAAAGTCATACCTTTTCATATGAATTCTCTCCGGTGATGGTAAATCTTTTGAAACTGTAGTATAGTCTTCCTTTGCCACTTGAACCTTCTTGCTTTCCCATTCATCGTCATCATCTGCTAAAACTGTTGTCACCAATTTTAAAAATGTCAACATAATCCACGGGAGCTTTCATTTAAGAAACTTGCATAGGAATTTCTCTTATTCTAGACGTTGTGTCATCTTGCATTTTTAAATGCTATACCACCACTCCAATAAATCTTAAATATTGCATGAAAAGTAAGGCTGTGTTTCATTCTACATCTCTGACATTCTTGAAGGACCTCCAAAAATTGTATTTTTAGCTAAAATGTTGCTTCCAGCTAGTCATGCTCAAAGTAAATTGGTTGACTAGCAACTGCAAACTTGTCTTCACATTTGCCATATTTTCTGCAGTACCCATTTTTTGTAATATGACACTATTGAAATAACTGTAGGATTTCCATATTTCTTGTCAGTTTCAGTCAGTGTCAACTTAGCCAAATTTTTCCATTCCCTTTCTAATTTTCCATGTAGATAGTCCAACATGCCATCTTCTTGTAGTCCATTAAATCTGCACATTCCTATCCTTCCAGCACTTCATTCAATGTTATATTTTTCCTCCAAACCTTGCCCTTCAACTGCTGTCCTTTTTATATTCAACTTGTCAAGCCATTTCATTTACTTTGTCACAAATTTCATGAACTTGCTGCTTAACCAGCATCATGGTAACTTGTTTATCATGCAGGATCTCAGCATCTTCAACCTCTCGGGCATCCAGCCGTATTGCATAATCAACCAAAAGTATTTTCAGATGACATCAATTGTGTTGACTTTTTTTCACATTATGCTGAATTTGCTGCTGCTTATTAACTTCAGTTTGGGGTGCATTTCACAGGCTATCCAAAAAATTGAGATCTGGAGTCACAGTAAAAAACTTTATTTCAACAGTAAACAAGCTTTTGCACAATAACTTGCATTTTTCAATTTGTCTGTGTAAGCTCGTATGTCTCTGTATGTTTCACTGTTAACTATATTGTTAAACTTGTTCTTTAAAGTATTTTTATAGATTTATTTTTAAATCCTTTATTGCTGTTTTGTCTGTCCGCTTGCTTACTTAGTTTACCTGGTTGTTGGGCTCGGTGGCTAGGCCACAAGACCATTTTCGAGGTTTTTAGCTAGTGTCAAAAAAGCACTTGTATTAATTGCTAAGAAATGTGGTTAATTTTTTGGCTTTTTCTTTTATTTTGAGGTAAAAGTTTCAAGCTGCTGGTGAAAGTCTTGAGCTTTATCAGCTATAGTTTGAAGAAGTGGTGTCAGTAGCTGTAATTATTAATTGATTGGACTTCCAAACTGTTTGTACACTGTGCTGTAGGTGTAATAGAGCTGTGTGAAAGCTGGCAACATAAGGCCAGTAAAGGTTATTTTGGATAAAATTCAGTTATGGAGCAGCAGTTGCACAGCCTGATTGCTAACGAGGAAGTCTGAAGAAAATTAATCGGAAAAGGATAAGAAAATTCCTTGGCTGGGAAGAACCTTGCAGCTGTTCAAGTTTCAGCAAAGGTATAGGAGATGGCATCCAATAATTTAGAGAGAAAATAAGTCAGATATACTTAAACATGTTTACAGTGAGTGGAACCCTAAAGGAATATGTAAAATCTCTAGTCACAGAAGGATTGAAACAGTAGAAGACCCTTTGAGTAGCTACTCAGATGAGCTAATTTGAAAGACTTGAATGAACACGATGCATCTCGGGAAGAAACTTGCAGAAAACAGTAAAAATAGACAGGAACACACAGGGAAACTTGAGATTTTGTGCTATACCAGAGTATATTTAGCTTTATTTATTTAATGATATTTTATTTATTTTTCATGAAAATACAGATAAGTAACCAGACTGGTGTTTCAGTAGCAGTGGTTAATTGATAGGCACCTATGCTACAAATCTGGCAATAACAAAGCAGCAAAAAACTTGTGAAATAGTTGCTGCTGAAAAATGTGTTGGAAGGGGAAAGCTTTAAAAGTTTGGGGACACTAGTAAGTGTGGGAAATTATGATTTTGCTGTACACCAGGCAGAAGAGAAGTAAGGTTTTCCTGGCTGTTAAAGGATGTCTTTAGGTAAGTGATAAAGTAGCAAACAGACTGACACTGTACAACTGTATTCACACTAAACAGTATGCATCATTTCCAACCAAACACTGCTTTTAATGTTGTATCAATTCAGCATAACATGGAATTGTTGCTCATCCTTTTAATGTCTCTGCACTAAAGGATGTCTGCAGTAAAGAAAAATGTTCTAAAATAATGCAGACAGTTCTTCATTTATAGTAGTCTTTAGTGTCTGAGGCTATTTTCACCCCACCAGTTTCTTGTAGATCATTAGACATATATTTCTTGTTTCCTTTCTCACTGTCCTCATTTCTGTCAATTATTTCCTTAGAAATGCACGTTAGTCATTACTCAGTAACTCAAAAGTACTACTTATGCTTTTTTATTATTTGTCACAGGATGCCATCCATTATCTTTAAGCCCATAGCCACATGTTGCTAGCTTAAGCAGATATTTTTTAGTGGCTTCATATTTTGAGCGTGATTCTATTGATGAGCTGGACATGTTTATCTTTTAGCTTCCTAGTACATTAGATTCTGGACATAATACTTTTAGCCTTTAGTTTTTCATCCAATGTTTTATACATTTAAACTTGGGGAAAATATATTTTGTATAATTATCAGTAGGCAGTGTTCAAGTTGCTATATCCAGCTTTAAGATTTTTTTCCTGGTGGTTCAAATTTCTAGATGCAAAATAGTCAAAGGAGGAAAAAAGTTTTGCCAACAAGTTGAAAGGGACTTTGCTTTATTGTTCTACACACACACACACACACACACACACACACACACACACACACACACAGTAACAATGCTCATAAGAGAGACTTTGCTAGTGATACATTTTCCTTTGTTCCAAAAAAAAAGTGTTTGAGCAGCCAAAAAACCCAGGAGCTGACTTGAAGAATCGGATGCTGATGTTGGAGGACTGGACAATGAGGAAGAAGACAGCAACAGAGTGGAAATGGTGAATAAGTAGTAGAAATGTAAAACAGAAATCCTGCTAGAGTCTGTTTAGACATTAATTGTGGTTCTGCAAGAAGTGGTGACTAGAAAAGTCTGGAAGTTTGTTGAATTAAACTGGCTGAAGGCCTCTAAAACATAACCTCACTTTGTCAATGTTTAGGACACTGCAGGGAATGAAGAAGCAACTGTAAGCTCTTTGTTCTTTTCAATATTTGTATAAAAACCTTATGTAAATTGCGCTGAAAAGCGGTTTTGTATAGCTAGGTAGACAGAGGTATTTTAAATGTGCGTTTGTGGGGTGTTTTATCAGTGACTTATGTTATATGCTAACGATATATATAAATAAGAAAATTTAGGCTTTACACTGTAACAAGCAAGTTGTGATCTTGTACCACTAGGGACGGTGTCTTGATCATAAAGATAATCATTTCCTTTTTTTTTTTTTTTTTTTTATGTAGAGGTGGATATCTAGACTAATGTCCTTGGTTTTAACAATATATAGGATTTTGTAAGCAAATTCATAACATAATGAAAAGTGTGAAAAGCACATTTTACAAAATTAGATGTTTTTTTTTCCCCTGGCATTTTGTTGTTTTTCCTTTTACCTCCTGTTTTTAGATTGACTGTGACCAAATCGGCACAAGTAAGAGAATGTGAGTCTCTCTTAAAAATGCAGATGGTATTTTCAAGTCTTCTTTTTTTTTTTTTTTTTTCAAAACAGGTTTATTGTTTTAACATATAAGAGAAATATCATAACAATTTTATACAAGTAATTAAAAATAGGTATTATTATAATATTCAACAAAACAACTAAAGTATTTACAAAGACATCCACTACAATCAGATCAATTAATTAAACTAAAATACCATGCTATTGAAATTAAACTTTTTTAACAAATTTTGTAAATTATCCCATACAATAAAATAAGATGTTTTTCTATTTGTTCTAGTCCTAATTGTGTTTATTTCCATATGGTACACTATATTCATAACATTTTTAAATTCATTGAACGAAGGAGGTGTATCTGAAATCCAATTTCTAGTTATTATTTTCCTAGCCACTGCTAGAATAGACCATAACAAGGGAAGCTTAACCTTTTTAACACTTTGAGGTACAGGTGTGTTGAATAATATAAGAGATTTAGAAATAATGAAATTATCTGTAAAAAGAGCCTGCAAAAATTCATTAATTGACTTCCAGTATTCTTTCAATTTTATACAGTCATAAAACATATGAGCCCAGTCAGCATTCATTTCTACATTACATCTCTTACATAGATTCTTTATTATTTATTTTATTCATCATCAAAGGTGTATAAAAAGATCTATGTAAAAATTTCCATGTATAAAGTCTCCAGACAATGGAAGACTTAGTTCTATAAGCAGATTCCAATATATATATTGTTTATCTTGTTGATTTGGTGGGTCCCCATTAATAGAAGTGAAATAATTCCAGTATGAATCTACACTGTAAAAAGTTTCTTGTCTGATAACTTTATGTATGTATGAAAGTTTACCATTATCAGAAACTTTATGTTGTAAATTTAATATCAAGTAATCAATCAGTGTTGGAATAGATTCTTTAACAGTTATAGACATTAAATCTATTTTATTAATGAGATGTTGTCTAAAGGTCTGAACCTCTAACCAGCAAGTTTCTCTTAGATCAAATTCTTGTTTTAAGAAATCTAGATTTTTAACTTTATTATCAGATATCAACTGATACCAGTACTTTAGATCATTATCTATAGCTAAATGAGTTCCTTCAGAAGTAGATGACAAAAGCATACCCTGAGTATACATTATAGGAAATACAATAAAATTCCATTCCCTATACTTAGGGTGCATGAATATAAAGTTACGGTAACTAATAATAATATTTAATGGGTAACAAACCATATGTTTAGGTGTAATAGGTGAAGTACAAAATTCCTTTAGTAACCATAACATGGAGTTATTTACAATCATATTTTTATGTGTTAAGGAGATTTTCATGAAGTGTATACTAATTAGCTCCCAATAATCTTTCCATTTTGTGACATATGACTGATCTATTAATAAAGTAATAACTTTTACAATAGAAGAGATAGTATATAAATTAAATTCTGGAAAAGAAATACCCCCTTGAGACCAGCTATTAGTATGTTTCTTTAATGCAATCCTAGGTCTATTAGGTGCCCATAAGAAATTTAACATTAGTGTGTTCAGTTTCTTGATAATTATTTTTGTAGGTGGAAGTATTATTGATTGTATTAAGTATAAAATCTTGGGGAATATTATCATTTTAATAATTGTAAGTCTCTCCTCCATAGTAAAAACATATTATTCCAGGTATTAAAAAGATTTTGTATATTAAGAAAACAGGTATTATAATTATTATATATAATAGATTTAATATCTTTAGATAGTATTATACCTAAATAAGTTATCTGACCTGAATTGGGTACATATTTAGTAAAATCACTAACGAGAATATTTTTTCATGTATATATAGGTAGTATTTTAGTTTTTTCTTCATTGAATATTAAACCAGAAATACTTTTAAAATTCATCATGTTATCAAATAGAGACTGTATAGAAGAATTAGATCCTGCTGATGTAATTAGAACATCATCTGCAAAAAGTTGAATTTTGGATGTTGTATTTTCATCTATTTCAAAACCCTCTGTCAGTACTGTTTCTGATCAAATTAGCCCAAGAAAGTGGACATCCTTGTTTTGTACCTTTAAGAATCGGTATTTTTTGTGAAACATATGTTCCTACCTTAATATAAGCCAACGTTCCTTTGTATAAATGTTCACTTAGATTTACAAATGCATCCGAGAAGTTTGTGCACTTCATTAAGGTAAACAGATAGTCCCAACCTACTGAATCAAATGCTGAACTTATATCAAGACTAATAAGTGTTAAATCTTTCTTTTTCCTATTTGCAAAATCTATTAATGTTAAAGTTCTTCTTATATTATCAAAAGTATTTCTATTTACAATGAAGCCTGTCTGATCTATATCTATAATGCCGGGAATGATTGTCTTCAATCTATCAGCAAAGATATTCATAAACATTTTATAATCAACATTAAGTAATGAGATGGGCCGATATGAAGAACATCTAGTTGGATCTTTATTAGGTTTTAAAATTGGCGAAATAAATGTATATTGCCAAGATGGGGGGTTATTAACTCAGTTTGGGCCAAAATAAAAACCTTGTGTATTAATGAATATGTATTTTTAGAAAGGATTTCATATATCTCTGGTATAATACCATCATTACCCGGTGCTTTGTTTGATTTAAGCTTATTTATTTGTGTAATAACTTCTGTATATGAAATACTCTTGTCCAATAGTTTAATCTGTTGTTTATTAAGCTTTTTATTCATATTTGTGGTTATAAACTCCTTTATTTTATCTTTAGGTTCCATGTTAATATTATTATGGTTAATTTTGTGAAAGTGATTTCTAAATTCATCTAGTATTTCTGGTATACTAGAAACATTCTTCTTTTTCCTTAGAGAAAAGATTTCTTTGATATGGTTTTGTTTATTCAACCTTTTTGTTTTATTTTTAAGTCTATGTAAGTATTTGGGGCTTATTGAATAAGACAAAAACTTGTATTTCTCTAAAGTTATTTTAACTTTGAGTTAAAATTTCTTTGTATTTCTCATTCAGTTTGTTTTTCTTCAATAACTTTCTTGTCCATAATATTTTCTTTATTATTATGTTTATAAGAGTCTAATTTACTTTGAATATCTAACAATTCCTTATCCCAAGATTTCCTCTTATTATTATACCATCTGATACTTTGTCCATATAGATATGATTTTAAGGCATCCCAAACATAAACAATGGAGACTTCAGGAGTGTTATTTATGTCTAAAAAATGTTTTACTTCTGAAAGTATATATTCTTTATAGTCTTTTAGTTGAGTTAAGTATGCTGGTATCCTTTTGATCTGAACATTGAGTATTTTTTATCATGAATTCAAAAACAATTGAATTATGATCAGATATAGGACATTAAATGATTTTGGAATTAATTAAATCTGTTACCATCTGGTTAGAAATAAAGACCCTATCTATTTTTGAATAAGTTTTGTATCTGTTAGAAAAAAGGTGTATGGTAATGATTTTGAATCTATCTGATTATTAATATCATTCAAATGATAAGAATTAGCAAAATCCTTTAAATGTTTTGCATTAGATGTAATTCTTCTCTTTCCTATAGTGGTAGTATCACTTTCATGTAGTATACAATTAAAGTCACCAGCTAAAATAATATCTCCTATAGAGAATAATATGATCTTATCAAGATGATTGTTTCACTGTATTAATACCAATTCCAGGTATCCAATATACATTAATTAAAGTGTAAGTCTTCCCATTAATTTGTATTGTAACCATACAAAACATTCCTTTGTCATCCTGATAAGACTTAATGGTTTTAGGAATGGGCATACTTTTATTCCATAAAATAGCCACTCCTCTTTTTTTCTGTGTGTGCCCTGAACTAACCAATACTGTATATTTGTTTGTGGCTAGTTTATCAATATCTTTTTTCAAGAGATGGGCTTCTTGTAGGAAGACTAAGTTGGCCTTATGTAAATTAATGTATCTTATTAGGCTTGCCCTTTTACATGGATTATTCAATCCATTAATGTTTAAAGAAATTCCTTTTAAAGATGTCATTTGGCATTTTTAAAACTTAAAAATCTTATGATCAAAATAACAAATAACAAGATAAGTAATGTTACATCTCCTCCTTTAGGTGTACCTTTTAAATATAGCTGTATTTATTGAATCTCTTATGGGATTTCGTATAGGATTCAATTTTGTTTGTAGTGACAATGAATGTACAAAATATAGTGTGGATGTCAAAACTATATACAAATAACAATGAACAAGTAAAAATAATGTAAGGATTAAACCTTGCATCCAGCCTGGAGTTATAAACTCCAACTTAGAGTAGTATTTACCACTCAAGTTAACCCTCTACCCTAAGCAGCAGTACGTCAGCTACCACCTTATCAATTTAATACTAGTTATATTTAACTGAAGTTAACAGTTTTCAATTCAATTATCTAGCAAGACAAGACTAACCATTTGGTAAAACAGCATCATATAAACTAAAATAAACCTTTTTTTTTTTTTTTTTTTTTTAACTGTTCATACTACTATATACATCCATGTAATATAAAACACTTGTATTCAAATAGCATTCAAATAATCTTGATGTTAGAAATCAAGAGGAGAGAAAAATAAGTTCTAACATTCATTTAAATCAAAAACTTTGGCTAATATGATTCAGACATTACATATATTAGGATGCATCTATTTTCTGTCATCTAAATACAGTTAACAGCTTCCAAAAAAAACCTTGAATTGCTTGTATATGAGCATTTACTCAAACTCATTATTGCCATTAGAATAAAATATTGTACTCATAGAAATTGTTATAAATCATACTTCATAGTTAAGCAGATTCTCAGAAACATTTATATACATATCTACACACACACACACACATATATATATATATATATATATATATATATACATACATACACACATACATATATATATATATATATATATATATATATATATACATACACACACACACACACACACATATATATATATATATATATATATATGATCTCACTGAGTTGTATCTTTACTGAGCACCATCTTACATTGCTGTCCCTTCAATAAATCTGTCTGCTTTATACAAAATAATGCACAGCAAACACATTTTAGTAACCAGATTTTACAAACATGCTATACTACTGCTTTAAAATATATCACATGACAATTTCTTCCAGCATAGAGTTATAAAATTATTTATGCTTGTCAATCAGATGAATTAAATGAGTTATAGTAATGTATATGTTTGGGACTTAGGTTTTTAACACATATTATTAATCTGCTATTCCTGTATCTGTGATGTGTCAGTGTGATATCTAGGTCAAAGGTGAGACCAGCTGCTTTCAGCTTCTCTGTGAGAATTCTGAGAGTTGAAGCTTTTGAAGTAGCTCATGGACACTGTGCATGAGACAGCCGACATCCCAGATTGTCTCTCTTAACATTTTGGCTGGAAACGTATTAAAAACTAGTGACAAACATTCATTTAGCAGTGTAAATGCATCTAAACATGACAAAACCTTCACAATGCATTCTACAGGTTATTACAGACTCTATGTAAGTGAAATCAAGCCCAAAATTATTAATAAGTAACAAAACTCAACATTTTTGTCCCAACTCAACTCCTATGCGAATCTTATTATTTACTGTGTCTATATGATCAAAAGTATTTCTATATATTAATAAAGAAAAGAAAAAGAGAGTAGAAAGTAAAAGGGTGTAAGGCAGAAATAAAAAAAAAATGTAAGAGAAAGCTATAAGAAGTATATACAATAGAATATTACTTACTGTTTATATTAATGGAGTTAAAAATAAAACATATTATTTACTATTATTTAGTTCTAATTATTATTAGTTAAAGCATGACAGATTATTTACAAACAAGCATAAGCAGTGTAATCAAGAAAGTATAATTAGGAATAGCATTTGAAGAACATATAAACTTTTAAAGGAAAAAAAATGTATCAAATTACTGACCTTATTTTTCCTCTTCAGAAAGAGAAACAAGTTAAATCACAGCTTGCCATTAAATCTCCAGATATTTTGACTAGTTATGAAATGAAACATTTCTTTGCACACAGAGAATAACTTTGATTAAATCTTTTTCAAAATATTTGTTGCTTCTTGGAAATGCAGGAACTATATTTAAAAAGATTAATAATAAAATAAAATGATGAGAGAAAAAAAAACATAGTACAAATCATTTGTTTTTTAGTCTCTTCTTCTTCTCTGAAGTCTTCCACGAAGTTTCAGTTGCCAGTCTCTTTAACGAAGGACTAGCCCATTCCATTTCTTCTATTTTTTCCAAAATCTTATTTTTTTGATAAACAGTAAAGCAGAGTCTAAGTCATCGAAAATTTTAGGACCATCGGGAAGGAAGATTTTAAGCTTGGCAGGAAACAGAAGGTATGTTTTAAACTGTGATTTTTTAAGCTCCCTTATTAGTGGCAGAAAAACTTTTCTTTTAGCTAATACCATGGAAGAATAGTCATTGTCAAAACGCACAGTTGTTTCATTAATCTTAACAGGAGCTTTAGCCCAAGCAGATTTAAGAACCATCTCTTTATCAAAAGATGATAGAAATCCAACTAACTGATCTAGGATAGTTTTTGTTAGAGTTAGTATTAGCTATAGATCTATGTGCTCTTTCGATACCAAAAGAGAATGCTTCTGGTAAATCTAAAGTTTTAGGGAGCCATGTTGTTAAAAAAGAAGTAATATTGTTACCTTCAATATTTTCTGGCAGTCCAAAAATCCTAATGTTATTGCGCCTAGATCTATTTTCCAGGTCATCCAGCTTTGTTTGTAAATGTGTATTTTGTTTCAGCAGAAACTCAATGTTGATTTCCTCCTCTTGTATTCTATTTTCCATGTCATTCACAGCTTCTTCTATGCCTGTCATCTGGCTCTTCTGTTGTTGCAGGTCCATATGTAACAAGTCTATTTGTTTTGTAGTTTTCTCTATGAAAGTGTCTATTTTAGTATCCATTTTATCCATCTTAGCAGTAAGTTGCTGGACTATAATTATCAGAGACTGAAGTTCTTTCTTGATGCTGGAGTCTTGAGAATTTGTCTTACTGGAACTCATTTCAGACTGATAAACTGACAGGAAAATTTCCAAAGTAATTTCTAACAGGAATATTATTAAGATTTCCTTTCTTTTTTAGATATAGTTCAAGAACTATATAAAACAAACATATTTAGAAAGAAAATTCAAAAATTAATTTTTTAAGTAATTAATTCCTGTCAATGTAATGAAATTGGTGGAGCTGAAGAAGTCTGCTGCTATCCTGTGTTCATCCTTGGCCACACCCCCCCGTATTTTCAAGTCTTCTGACTAGCCAGTGCAGACATGCCAACCACTTCTTGTGGTAATCACAGGCATGCGCAAGCATGACACCTACTGTGGTAAGCATCAGGGACCGATTATCAACTTTGTTGTTACTGGTCATGATAGTACTTAAGCTTGTAGGAAAGTGTGTTGGGAGTGTCCTGAAAGAAAATGTATTGGCAACTTCATTTTGTGCTGTAAAACTGAGTACTTCTGAAATTTTTAGCAGATTTACTTGGACATTCTTGGGAAATAATTTGTGAATGTTGAGCACTAAAATTAGTCAGTATATCTACTAAACTTTACAAGTAATTTTTTAAATATTTTTTAATTAAATCAGTTTAAGCAATGATGCAGGTACATTCATTAATACAAAAATAAACCAGCAATAATGGCATTTTATAATATTTATACAGTGTAATATGCCTTTTTAATAATCATTCACTCCAACATTACTTATTACCTTTCCATAAACCTTTTTGTCAGAAAGGCAGAGTAAGATTTTTTTTCTTGGCTGTATTTACAATTACAGAAACCGTTCAGAAGATGTATTGACAAATACAGGGACAGACTTACAAAGGCCTTTGATAAATGATTTTGGAGGGGAATTTGTGGATTGCGTAGGTGTAATATGTCAGTTTGATCACTTGCAGTATTTGCTGGTAGTACTTCTGGACAGTAAAGAGGAGTTAGTTCTATGGTATGTAACTAAGGGGAAGAACCTGCACAAAGAAAATTAAAGGTTTACAGTGAGGTAGTCAGCCATCATATTTAAAGTGTATGATCTGCATATCATCAGCTCTTTTTTTTTTTTTTTCCCTGCTGTGCATGTTTGGTACCCTTCCTGAAAAAAAGTTTGCCTATCCTCAAAATAGAGGATGTGAATTATCACCATTCATGATGTCCATTGCATGCTGTGGACTGCCCTTGTAGTTTCGCCCTTTAGATATGCAATAATTGTTGTGTTGCTGTTGCAGTCTGCTTAGCTGACAAGAATGTAGTTGCATTTATAAGTTATTTTAGCATATGAACAGATGTACCTCCTAAACTGATTAACTGATCCTTTGTACTAACGTTTTATATTTAAAACACTTGACGATAGTAGTAGTAGTAGTACAGGTAAAACAAAGTACTAAGTACAAAAGAACTAACATCAAGAATACATACAAAGAAGACCCACTTTGCATATTTCCCCTATTTCTGGGGAAAATACAGTTTGGGTATAATCCCAGTAATTTTCTTACTTCAGCAACTGCCCTCCGTTTTATTTTTTAATGAGGCGTTTCAATGTATTAGAATCTGACTAACTCGAATAGTATTTCAAACGCACAATAGATGCATGTCCATTGCTGTCCTCCACACTTCTTCCATGTTTTCTTCATAAATGTGGGAGAAATCGAGATGTCTTGGCAAACATGTGAGCACATTCAGAGTCAGCATAGAGGGCACCTCAGCAAAGGACTTGACCTGGGAACCATATGCTCTGAGGCAGCAAATATTCCCTGTTGCACCATTATGCTGGCACTCTCACTTTGACATAATAAACTGCCTGCATTCTTTGAATCTCCAATGCAAACATGAAGTATATTTAATAGGGTTGGCATCTTGCCTGCTGGAACTGTTTAGTTTTTGAAATGGTGTGTTCCTTTTTGCTGATTCAGTTTCTACTGGAGAAAGATTTAAATTAACAGTTATCTTTTGAAGACTGCTAATGCTTTATTATCCGTATTCTTTAGATGCAAGCAGAGAAGTGTTTACAGCTTTCTTAACATTACCAGTGTTATTTCAGTATGGACTACTTTGTTTTACTACATTGACTTATTCCCTGCTGCTGTTATCTGTTTATCCTTAACTGAATTGTTTTAGTAAACACAAGTAAAACAAAAGTAATTTGTGGCAGTTGCTTTTTATTGCAATGAAATACTCTCCTTGACATTTTGGGATTCTTTGTTTTAGCTGATAGATTATGCCAAATGTGGTGACACTGATGAAAAAGCAATGAAGATGGCAAATTTCTGGCTTACGGTAAGATTAATTAAATAAAAATATTATGCTGAATTTGAATTGCCTTGGTAGAAGTGTTATAAACATGAACTGTACATCGTGAATTTCTGTACCATACTGAATTGGTGTGCTTGTCATGTGATTACATCTATTTGCATATCCTATTGGGCTAGTACTATGGCAGAAGAAGCCAGCTAAATACAACCATGCATGTACTTTTGACTTTATTTACAAATATTGTAAGAACATTAGTATGGTTATATCCATAGAAGATTTAAGTATGTTGTACCTTCTGTCAGTAAGTGCAAAACTATGTCTAGGAGCCCAGGTACCATTATTTATTTTACTCCCATACTAAAGTATATAGCATTTGCAAGTGCAGTGGAGCAACCATCCCATAACAATGAAGTGCTCTAGATGGATGATAAACTATTGACGAGGTTAGAACACAGTTTATTGAACAGTAGTTCCTTTGGAAAGTAAGAATCCTACTCGTTTATCACAGTCTTTAGCAGCATTAGACTGAAGGCTTAATGTATTCATTTCAATAATTTTTATTATATTTTTACTTAAAACCCTACATAATATTTTTCTTTTTACATCTTAATTTCAGTTTTCTTATTGATAATGGACATTTTGACACTTCCTTTCCACACAAATGCCCTATATCCGCTTCTAAATGCATGCTCCCCTAAGCCCACATCATTATCTATGTATGCAGGTTGACAAAGACGGCTGTTTTATAAAAGACTTGATTGTTGGCTTGTAGGCTGCTTGCTTGCTTATTTATTTATTTATTTATTTATTTTTAAACAGGAGAAAGATCTGATACACAAACTGTTTAAAGTATTGGCTCCTCGGTTTCAACCCTATGATGGAGAATATACTAGATTTTTTCACATCCCTAACCGAGAGAACTTGGACAGAGCCAAAATGGCAGTTATTGAGTACAAAGGAAATCCCTTTCCACCACTCATTACCCGTCAACGAGATAACGACAAAACATTGCTCAATCAGCTCTTGAAAGGATTAAGAGAAGATACAGCAAAGCAAAAGATGGGAGGCCACGTTGAGTCACAGTAACTGTTAATCCATCAGAGAAAGAAGGAAGTGCTAAGTAAATAACAGTGGCACTGATGTTTGGGAACAAATTGTATTGCTTCACATATGTTTATCATGAATACTCTGCACTGACATGGATTATGCATTTGTGCACCTTTAAAAATATATATTTTTGATAAAGTTTAAGCTTTGTGTTTTGTATTGTGGGTTTTAAACTAACAGAATACAGTTTCACATTTTTAATCGTATGCTGTTGAGATGCTATGTGTTTTCCAGTTCGAGTTTCAGGAGCAAGCACATCTTTTCTTTCCAAATGTTTGTTCATTCTGCCCAAATTATCCTTCATTTGTTGACGGAAGTGTGTGTGTATGCATACACATACGCACCCACTTTTGTTTTATATGTAGCATATACATGTATATAAATACCATCAAATGATGACCTGAGTTACTCAAATCTTTTTGTTTTACAAATGAAAGTAATTGTTTTTAGCTTGGTCCTGCTGTTATGTAGCAGTCAGCCACACCTAGCTGTGCTACCATACAGTCAGAATCTGTGTAATGTAGCAACTGAACTCTACATGGCTGTAACTGCTTTGAGGTGGTGCCAAGAGCAACTGATGTAACTTACAAACACATGTGCTACAAAAGTGAAGCTAGGGTTGGGTGAAGGGGGCAGCCATTCCAGGCACAAGGTGTTAAGGGGCTGCAGTAGTCAAAAGCCTTAGAGTTGAAGGGAGCTAGCTTGGGGATTGGCACTGGGTGCTAGATAAGGCAGGTATAGCTCTACCATGCTGGCAGCACTTGCTAGTGCACCTGCAAAAGCCTCTGGATGTATAGGTGTTGTCTTCCCCTAAGAAATGTATCTCTTCAGCTAGGGACCCCCCCCCCACTCTGGTGACTGAAGCAAGCATACACAAATGCAGAGAAATCCCTCAGCTTAGGCTGCTGTAACCTGCCTTGTCATATGTTAGTAATGCAGCCATGATGTTCTAGACACAAATGCTTAAAGAATATGAAAGTATAGAACTAAGAGTGAGGTATGTGATATTTGTACATACATGTTTAAACAATGAAGAACACTCTATTTCAGAGTTGGTTAAGACATAACCAAAACTCGGCACATAGTAGATAAACTTTGCATTTGTGAAGAATGTGTGACACAGTAGCTGTTATAAAATGCAGGTAGTTTGTGACAACTGTGTGTGCCTGCTTCACTGTTAATTGGATTGAGAGCTTTTAGATACAGTTGTACACTAGTATTGAGTGTCTACTAGTAAGCTGGCTTACATCATTTATTTATTTATTTTATTTATATATATATATATATATATATATATATATATATATATATAAAATCGCCATCAACTTCTGTATGTGGGTAGTTTCTGGGGAATAGTTTCTTGTACATTTTGCACAGTAGGCCTGTCTCACAGCATTCTTTTGGCTGCAGACCTCTGTGAGGTTTGTAAACATATAAGTAAACCATTTCAAGAAACAGATTTTTTTTTTTGGTCCTTTAGAAACTTTTTTATTATTATTGTGTTTGTAAGGGCATACCTCTCTGTCTGTTTTTTCCTGTAAAATACTGAATTTCATTCTAATATATATATGGGTACCACAAAATTTGGGGAACTTTTTAAAACATGGCTTACACTTGTTTTCCCTAACATCAGCTGTGTTCACAGCTCCAGCATCAGACATATAATTAGAACTGTGACCTTATCGCAAATGTGAGAAGAGGGTTGTCTGCATGGGGATAGTAGGACGTTCTTCCTTAGCTTCGCAAGCTCTAATTTACCCAGTTACTGAAGTTTTCAGTTCATGCGATACTCAGCCTTAGGATGTGGTGGTCTTTTAAGTGTGCTGCTTCAGTGTGATTCTTCAGTGTGAAAATTAACACTAAAAAGAAATGTGGAATTTACTCTGACTCTGTGCATGAATATGTTAGAGCTCTTCATGGAACTAGTCAGTTAAGTGTATGAAAGCTTACTAGATAGATAATGGGGAATTCCATCTCTCTTTGTCTGTCTCTCACTTTAATGATATTGTATGAAATGCAACTGTATTTAATATGGAAACTAAAAATTACATATGCAGAAATAGACAGCTGGATATGATGCATTTGTCAAGAATAAAGTGCAACAGCACAAGGTGGGCTGTAGGCAAATAAAGGCATTTGTTTTTTATACTAAATGTTTATGTATGAATAATGAAGTAGATTGTGTTTACTTCTGGCATACTTCATTTTTAGTTTTATGAGGGTATTTTTCCAGTATGTTCAGTAAAGATGAATCTGTAACACATTGTACAGTATAGCAAACATTTTCCAATACTGTGCTTGTTTCAACATCCATTATTTATGGAGCTGATTTTTGTATGTTATATTACTAATGTGATTCAATTTAATATATTTATGATACTTTAGAAGTTAGTTGACTTATCATGGCAAGAGGTTTTGCTGCTGTCATCAGAAAGAAAACCATGTGTAGACTCCCAGAAATGTTCCATAACTAGTACTGCCTTTGAAACTGATCAACAAAAAGATGAAGCAGCCCTCACCAACTATACCACTACTATTCGAATGGGTAATATTCCTCCCTATCCTGAAAAATGTGCTGCTTGTGGTACTGTGTGGGATGTGTTACATCCTCATGGTAAATAGATGAACTATTTGGAGACTATTTTCTGACTTGATTATGAAATCAATGCCTAAAATGTAAAATAAATTGAACAAATGCAGGAACAATATTTCAAAACTTGTTATAATGAACTTAAACTATGAATTGAAAGTTAGTTATTTCTGCCTTGCTTGTAAAGAAATTGCAGTTGAAGTCAGAGATGTGGCGCATAGTATTAATTTAGCAAATTATGAGTTTTGAGTGGGAGAAACTAAAATGACAAAGGAGGAAGATGTTGGTGTGAAAAGTAGAAGTGGGGTAAAGTTTAGACTTTGTTGAAATAACTCACGAAGAAAGTGATGAGGCCCTGCTTGATGCCAGAGAGACAACCAGTAAGCCTATTATTGCGTGTGTTTTAGGTGCATGTAATATTCTTCCTCCGTTTACCTCCTCCCTACACCCTTTTTCCACATGTTCTATTTCTTCTGGAATGTCTTTGTAGATTTCCACTTCACAATGCTGATAGTCACTTTCACAACATTCTCCATGAAGAAGTATTTGTGGAGATCTAAGAAATAGTTTTGTCACTGCAAACTATTGTCTGTTGCCTTTCTACTCTCTCTCCTTCCCATTGTGGTTTAAAGGATCAAATCTTCATGTGGTTTTGTGCACCATCACCCCCCCCTCCCAAAAAAAACTCTCTTCTTGAATCTAGTGAGAAGAGCTCCATTTCCTTTAGCTTGTGATCATACAAGTTCTTTTTCTTCTCATGGATTTTTCTGATGGCTTTCACAGACTTCTTTCAGCAGCTGGATGTCCGTTGCAGTGTATGACCACCAGAGCTGTACTTGAATTCAGGATTTGCCCTAATCAAGACCTCAAACATCACATCTTTGCTTCTTGTTTTCTATCCCCATTGGAATACAGACTTTGTTGTTGCTCCTGCAATCACTTCACTCCTGGTGGTCCAGTCTGTATGTGATCAGTATGACTAGACTCTTTCCTTCCTTCCCTCCCTCCCATTATCAGTTCCACCAGGTTCATTGTGGCCCAAGTGCAGGACTTTGAATTTGTCTGCAGTGAAGCTTAGTTGCCACGTTTCTGCCTACTTGGTTAGCCTTTCCAAGTCTGTTCTTCAGTTTTCCATTGCTGTACTGCCTTTTTGTTATCCTTGAAGTTGGTCCTGTTCTCTCTTGGAATTAAAGAGAACTGATTCGCCTGATAGATTAATATTTACTTTCCTTGTTCCCAGTGTCCTTCCTGTCAGCACAACCCTGTTTGTTTCATTAATCCACCACTACAAGTCTTCACTTTGATCTTATACCCAACCCCTTTAGATTTTCTTAGTAGGCTCCCATGTGGAGCCTGGTGGTTGTAATAATAACTGTTTTATTTATTTGGACTCCATGTCTACTGGTAATTACTTGTCCGTCATCTGTAATCATGTTAAGAAACTGGATGAGATTTGGATGAAAGCTCCTTTCTTGTCTCATTCCCAATTTGGTTGATGTCCTGAACATTGTTGTGCTCAAAGAATGTAACTACCCTTTCCCTCCAGATTGTCTGCATGATTTTCCCCTACTGCTGCTGTTCAGTAGTAAGCCTGTAGTTCCTAGGATTTTTTGCCTCCTACACCCAGTACAAAAGTAACACATTTGCTGTCTTCCATTCCTCAGGCATTTTCAAAATACCTAAAATGTTGGTTATCTAGCAGAAGACTTTCCAGCACACTATCCAGGTAGCCCATCTTCCCCTGCATTTCTCTCTGCACCAACTCTCTCTCTATTCTGATATCTGTTCACTGCTTTCTCCCATCTTAGTTACCCTTCTGTCAACATGACATAATCCACTTACAGTCCTTTGTGAAGAATAAAATGAAGTTCTCATTCAGTACCTCAAGTTTTTTTATGTGATCTCTCTCCCATCTTTGCTCAGTTTGACAAGGTGTATCATTATATTCATCTAATGTGATGTCATTAAAAATGCTTTATTTCATCTTCCTGTTCCTGTCTACCATCTCTGTTTTTGTTGGTGTCTTCGCTGTCCATACTACTGCTGTTCCCCTTCTTGTATTGCTTCTCACTGCCTACTTTCCAGGTCATGTAGGATCTATCTTTTGAGTTGATTACTAGCATTGCAGTCATGCATACACACTGGCCTTTCATTTTTCTTTTACATGTTTGTGAAATCCTTGTTTATAGTACAGAGTTTAGGTGAACCTTACTCCTTTTCTCATTCATCTAGCTTGTTTACCTTGAATTTCTAGATTTTCTACTCATCTTTGACATCTGTAACTCAGCATAATCCACTTTTCTAGCATCCTGCTCCATTGTCATGCTTTTAGTTTTCTTAACCTTTGCCCCACTCTAAGCATACAGTAGAGTGATAACTAATGGTACCTTCACTTGGACATCCATGGCTGCTCTTGTTTAGTTAAATTCACATACAGAATACCATCCATTCTAGTACAGTCCTGCAGAAGTTAACCAAGCTACTCTTGGACCATTAGCATGATTAAAATGATGCCCTTCCCTGTAGTAGAGCTTAGAATCTGCTAGTCTGGCTTGTCAGAGACTGCTGTTAATGACTACAACACTTTTTAGTCTCGCTTTTGGTCTGTCATCCCTTCCTGAATTTTGTCTGGGGCTGTTGACAAACTTTACCAATCATAAGCTTGCACTGTTGAGACATTTAACTCTGGTTCTGACCCTTGGAGTCATTTGTCTCCTGTGTGGATCAGTGTTAATCTGTTTCCTGCCCTCACATCTGATGTCCTTTGTGTAGATTAGTATCTATCTACATCCTTTCCTTCTGTAATTATTGAATAACCTAGAACCAGGTACCACACATTTTTGTCACTTGCCCATGTTTCTATGAGACCAGTAACATCCACCCCACCTTCCTATGTGGAGCTTTTTTGCATGAGCAGGTAAGATGGCACAGTAATTTGACTAGAAAGGTGTTACATTAGGTTATTATGCCTGTTGAGACAGAGACAGTATATGGATCTCATATTGATGGAACTAATGAAAGTGATGTTTTGGAATAGTTCCCTTTCCATTTTGGAATGCAGTGAGGATCCGAAGCAGAGAATATTGTTTCTTATGGAGTTCAATGAGATTTATCCATGGTGATAGAAGCAGGTGTTTCTGGTTGGGTAGTGAATCCTCATATACTGAATTTGTCTTTCTGTGCCACTGTCTAATATCAACTGGAGTGTGGTCTGGCTGTTCAGCAAGTTGGATCATTCTTCGTTATTAGAAACTGAAGGCTGCAAACCTGCAAGAAATATAAAAGCAAGTAGCCCTAAATTTTCAGATTATTAAATGAGCTGATACATGTGATACATGTGAAGTATCTGTTTCTGCAATGTAAAAGGTTAATTGTCCTTTAAGAAACAGTGAAATACCCGAGTCTGCTTGTGGAAAGACTGCTGTTAAAATGAGTGCCGTGTGTATGTTGTCTTCTACATATTTAAGGACAGCATGCATTTCAGGACAAAAAAAAAATTGCTTTGCAGAGGACTTCTGTTTGGCAGTGCACATAACTAATTATAGAACTCTGGGCAAGGAAAACCCTAATCTAATTTGGCATTTAGAAAAAAAATGTGAGACTTATACAAGCCCATCGTCACTGTACTAGGTTTTTAATCACACAAGGTATGTGGTTGATTTATTTTTTTTTCTAGTTGTCTGAGATTGGTTCTAGAAAATTAAACATTTTTTATTATATCTGATTAGATGTCAGCAAAAGCTGCACTTCAGAAGCACACCAGACAATACATAAATTTGAAATGCATACACTAGAATAATTTATAGCATGCACAAGGATGTTGGCTCCCCCCCCCTTTTTTTTCTATGTAGATAAAGCATTGTAACCTAGTAGCGAGGACATGTAGTTTTCTAACCTTAAGGAAGAAGGAAAAACGAATTGTACAGGAACAATTACCTGTAATATTGGTATATAAATTATTAAAGTAGATCTTTGTCAAACACTTTGTGAAGCACCCCCCCCCCTTTACTAATGACTACTAACCTTAAACCTGCACCTTCTCCGGGATTCATAAAGCTCGGCGCAAGGACTGTTTTAGCCTTGTGCTGAGCGCCATCATTACAGGTGGTGCAGCAGCGCTGTATGAGGGCGTGCTGCCGCACCCTCGATGTGCACAGGAAACGTGTGCGAGTGCAGGGGGTGTGTACAAGTGCTCTACGGAGGCGTAAACATGCCCCGACAGTTGCACAACCTAATATGCTTACTATTGGAGCCCACCTCTAATAGTAAGTCGGTAATTCACTGTCCGTGGAGTCCGAAATGTATGCTAAGCATACAAGAGTGTCCATGAATAGTGAAATAAAAATCTAAGTAGTAAACGCACAAGCAAGTAGTGGAATGTTGAGCCCCATCCCTAGAACTTTCACAATTAGATTCCCCGTGTCCCTATTGTACACTTGTATTGCTGCAATATCAAAAGTGTAAGCAAAGCTCAGCAAGTTTGCGCGTCGCTGTCCTCCTCCGAGTATAGCTTGCACATCAAAGTAATTCAAATAGAGAAAAACATGCGGAATCAACATAAACGTCAATAGTGTAGTGTTTAGAGCATCCACCTAACGAACAGGCATTCACAGTTCGAGTCCATCATTTTCCATGTGGAATGAATGTCGTTTTGTTGTAAAACCGACATAAGAGTATCGCACGAGATGTTTAACTAAATGTCATTCAGTCAAAGTGGTACTGTCATAATGAATAAGGCACTAGTAAGCAGGTGTAAGCACAAATCAGCAGTAAACGTATATATATATATGTACCAGTAAGCAGTGCCCAGCATAGGAAATATATAGAAGTATGTGTGTGTGTGTGTGTGTGTGTGTATATATATATATATATATATATATATATATATATATATATATAATCTATGACGAACATCATAACAATAAAGCTTATAAAAGGAATGAGAAGGGAATCCACAGCAAACCCAGTATTGTATAGTGCGGTCAGCCTACGCCATATCAAGCAGGGCAGGAGTGAGCAAAGCACTGCTACTCACACCACAGGCAGGATATTTCCAGTGGGAGTAACATTGTTGATCTGCTAAGTCTACTTCACAATCAGAGGGTAGTCTCTGGTGGGACTACTCAAAATTTGATAGGATGTTTGGCCATCTAACCATTACACAAGCAAGGGCAGGTATGTTCAAGGACTAAATGGTGGGAGAGCCTAAGACTACATGAGTTGGGACACCATATGTGTAGGGCCCCTAACGCTTGGGAGAGGGCAGTGTGTCATGGCTGATAGCAACTGGACAATGGATGTTATGCGCGTATGTTGAACTCTGGTGGGGTAGAGGAACTGTGGGTACGAAGTTATGGGTGTTCTTCATGTTTCACTGTTGCAGTCATTAGATTTGGGTAATCTGCTGGCAGGTTGCCCTCAAGTCGGCCTGAATTCCAAAGTCTTGGGTCCTGTGTTGGTTGCGGTCTTCTCTTCCATGACGTCAGGGGTATAAAACATTCAGCCGACGCCATTTTCTTTAGTCTTTCTTGCCGCGCGGTGCCAGAAGCAAAAGCATTTTGAAAGTGCCGGTTGGCCGACTACTGAAATATTACAGTTTGAGTTTCAGAACCGAAGTCTTCACTAAAACTAAGTACCGCGTTGGGGAAACTTTTCTTGCTTTTTTACCGATGTCAGAAAAAGTCAATTGTATTACATGTGGGAAGCAAATACCTCATAAGGATTTCCATTTGTACTGTATTCCTTGCCTAGGCCCTGATCACAATGTGTCTGGCTGTTGGTTTTGTGCTAGATTTAACCAACGCACTATTGAGCGTCGGTATATTTTTGCATCAAAATATTTTGGAAACAGATTTAAATACCCAGAAGTGTCATCGAATAGCTATCAGATTACTGGAGTGCATAAAAAACGCGAAGAAAGACAGAGAAAGGCAGTCAAGATCCAAAACTGATGACAGCTTCTCCTAATCAGTCGCTGGTTCGCCGGTACTCAGTGAGGCGCTTTTGCAGCCCCTGATACCTGCTACCTTCGAGTCACAGCCTCTACCGAAACCCATGTGGAGTCTGGCATGCCTCAAGATACTCAAGGTATTGGACCAACCGAAGCATCTCCCTCAGATGGGTCCGGAGCCACTGAGCAGGCATTGGCTTCTGAGGGTAATACATTTGTATATCAAACCGAAGACCGCTGCAAAACCAAAGACAAAAGCAACTTCTAAAACTAAAAAAAGATGCAAGAGCCACGTGCACAGGCCTCTATGCCTAAAAAACGGATGATCAAAATGGCTGAAGACCTTATTACCTTGATCAGGGGTACCCATCCCCCTCCAGATAAGAGGCCTAGGAAAGAGACAGATTATGAATCTTCAGATCAGGAGTTATCTATACCTCCCTATGAGTATTCTGATGCTGAGGAGTATTCCATCTGCATCTCCTCCTGAGGATTATTCATTTGGAGAAACCTTGCATACTTTGAGGGAGCACTTTCACTGGGAGAGTTAAGACTTTTCAGAATCACAAAAGAGGCTCGGGGATTTCCTCCTCCTCCTCCCTCAGCACAGGCCTTTAGCCATTCCCCCTGTTTTAGACATTGTGGATAATGTGTTTTCGGAGTCAAGCTTGACCCCTGCCTCCTTACCTCTGGCTCCCAGTAAGCCTGACCGATATTACAGGGTCCCTGACTCGCATAAATTTTTATTTAGAAACCCTGCTGCTGATCCTGAAACTATTTCACAAGGTCCAAAGGGAGTTAATGCCTCAACAGCAAAAAAGTCCTACCCCTCAGACAGACTCAAGGGCACTGGACAGATGGGGAAAAAAGGTTTATACATTTGCAACCTTGGCAATCCGGGCCTTATTTCATATGCTTAAGTACCAACAACATGTTATGGGATTGCTGAAACAGAAAATGATGTTGATTTCAGAATGTGCAGAAAATAAAGAATTGCCGGAATTATTGCATGCGGCTGAACAAGTTGGAAAGCATACTTTGCAATGTGGTTTTGATTCCTTAGAGGCCTCCTGCAGGGCTGCAGTTACTGGATCTATGATTAGGAGGCATAGCTGGTTAAAGGAACAAAATTTGCCTGATCATGTTAAAACTACATTGCTAGATGCACCTTTACAGCATGATTCTCTGTTTGGTGTTAAGGCAGAAGAGATTTTAAATGGAAGACAAAGCTAAGTCTGTCAAACTGTTAAAGACTTCTTACAAGTGCAGCCACCAAGATTCAGTAGGCACTGGCCTACAAAAAATTGGTCCTTTCCTGTGTCAGGCAGAGCTCAAAGGGGCAAATCCAGATGCCTAAGGGTTCCAGATACCAGGCTCAAGATTCATACAGGTCAAAGCAATGGGGCGCATCCACCTCCAAATCTGGAGGAGAAAGCACAAACCTACAGAAAACAATCCCATTACTTCCCTCTGCCTACACCAAGCACTTATCTTTTGGCAGCACCCATAGGGGGAAAATTGGCACTTTTTGTTCAAAATTGGCAGTTAGTAACCCAGGACAAGTGAGTACTAAACATCGTATCACAGGGATACATATTCCATTTCCACACTCTGCCAATGGCAAATGGTTGGCCAGATCTGCCAAAAAAATCAATGGGCAGAGGCACAAACAGGTTATGTCCCTCATGGATATGGAGGCCATTCAGACAGTACCAGAACAGGAAAAAGGACAAGGTTTTTGCTAGACTGTTCTTGGTACCCATAAAGGGCAAGGCCTGGCGGCCAGCACTGGATTTATCTATTTTGAACACATACCTGGACATTCCAAAATTTAAAATGCTGACTTTGCAGCAGCTTCTGCCCATGCCGGGCAAGAATGCATGGCTGGTGACTTTAGACCTAAAAGAGGCCTACCTGCATGTCCCAATAAGACAATCATGCAGAACATGCCTCAGATTCAAGCCTGGCTTAATGCATTACCAATTCTCTGCACTGCCCTTGGGCGTATCTACTGCGCCCAGGGTCTTTACAAAGTGCGTAGCACCAGTAATTGCATTTTACAGACAAAGAAGTATACAAATATATCTTTACTTGGACGACTGTCTCATTCAAGCAGAGAACAAGGACACTCTTCTTTGACACCTGGCGTTTGTGAAAAGGCTTCTAACATGTCTAGGGTACACAATAAATGAAAAGAAATACCCACTCAAAAGATAACATTCCTAGGTGCAAGCTTGAATACAGCTGCCCAGATGGCTTACCTCACACCAGACAAACAAAGGCAATGGACTACTTACTTCAAACTGATGGCAACAAAAACCCAGTCTTCTGCAAGACAAAATCTGCAGGCTCTGGGCTTTATGGCATCCTGCATCCTACTAATTCCATATGCAAGACTGCATATGAGGAAACGTCAATGGTACCTAAAAAGTTTATGGAGTCAACATTCATACAGTCTGGAAACAGTGATTCTTCTCATTCCCTGCCTGCAACAGGTGTTTCTATGGTGGGCAAAGGCCTGGCACCAAAACATGGGACAGCCCTTCACTCTACCCCCTGCCAGCCAAACCTTAACAGACACATCAGATTATGCCTAGGGTCCCACCTGGCAGGAAGATGCATTCAGGGCACATGGGCACCAAAACAAATGCATCTATGTATCAACCAGAAAGAGATGCTAGCTGTTCAAAATGCCCTAACAGCCTTCAAGGACTTACTTCATCCAGGACAACTACTGATAAAGACGGACAACACCACAGTAATGTGGTATATAAACAAGCAAGGGGGCACACACTCATACCCCCTTTGCAGATTAGCCATGGCACTGTGGGACACAGCTTTGACCTACGAAATACATCTTCAAGCTCAATTCCTGCCAGGAAAACAAAACACTCTGGCAGACTATTTAAGCAGGAAACCTTATGGATTCTCATGAGTGGGAACTAAATCAACAAGTCTTTAGCATGATAACGGAGAAATGGGGGAGCCCAGGCAAAGATCTGTTTGCCTCTCCTCAAAATTATCACTTGAAAATATTTTGCACAAGGACTTATCACAGACAAGCATGGAAAATGGACGCCCTATCCTTTAGTTGTAAAAACCTATCAGTTTACGCCTTTCCTCCTCTGCCTCTTCTACCCAAGGTCCTCTTAAAAGTCAGAGAAGCCAAAGATGATATTACTTGCCCCGGACTAGCCCCACCAATACTGGTACCCCATCCTAAGGAACTTGTCTCAGTACCCAGCTTGGACCTTGTCTCAAAAACCACAACTACTGTCCCAGCAAAACAGTCAGATCCTGCACAATCAACTACAGACTCTGAACCTGGCAGCATGGCTAATCATACAAATGAGATGACACCTCTCAGTAAAGCTGTGATGAATGTCATTTTGGAAGCCAGAAGGCCTAGTACTAGAAAATCTTATGCTGACAAATGGAAGAGATTCTGTGCTTGGAATCAAGCACAAGGAACTGATACAGCAGAACCAAATGTTCCTCAGATATTACAATACTTAACTGAGATGCTTGACAAAGGCCTATTTTTCTCATCAATCAAAATCCATGCCTGTGCCATTTCGGCTCATTACAATACAGAGCCACCAATCTTTTCTCATCCTTACAGAGCCACCAATCTTTTCTCATCCTTTACTAAAGCAGTATCTTGGAGGAGCCAAAAATCTAAGGCCTCCTAGAAGATCACCAGTACCTGCATGGGACCTCGATTATCTGTTGGAAAAGCTCACCCTGCCTTTATTTGAACCAGCTGATATAAAGTTCTTATCATAGAAGACAGCTCTGCTACTAGCAATTACTTCAGCAAGAAGAGCTACAGGCCCTCATGGCTGTAGAGCATTTTATCATGTTTTACCCAGACAGGGTGTATCTGAGGACAAATCCTACTTTTATGCCTAAGGTGGTTTCCAGCTTGGCTCTTAACCAAATAATACATCTGCCAACTTTTTATCCAAATCCTCAAACAAAGGGGAGAGAATTCTGCATTCCTTGGACGTACGCAGGCCGCTAAGATTCTACTTGAGCAGGACTAAAGCTCTAAGAAAAACTGAGCAATTACTAGTGTCATATGCTGCAGGATCAGAAGGAAAGGCTATTTCAAAACAAACAATTTCAAAGTGGATAAGCCACTGCATCCATTTCTGCTACTTACAGCATGGTACAGCTGTGCCCAAGGGCATTAGGTGTCATTCCACCAGGGCTGCAGCTACTTCAGCAGCCTTTCTCAGAGGAGTACCAACTAAAGACATTCTAGAGGCTGCTACTTGGAGTTCTGTTCACACCTTTACAAAGCATTACCATTTGCCTCTCAAGTCCAGGGCAGGCTTTGCCACTGCAGTGCTGTAGGGCCTTATAGCTGCACCTAATGCTGTTTAGCTCCAGCCTCCCAACCATAGCTTTGAGATTCTACGCAAATGTAATGACTACAACAGTGAAACACTAAGAACATAGTACAGTTGTGTACACTTAACATAAATGTAGATGTTCGAGTGTATTCACTGTTGCAGTCCAGGTTTCCCTCCCGCCATTCTGAAGTTTATCTTTCCTTCTCTATCTTCTACAACCAATGTGGTGTATTTGCTTGTAGATGAAGGTCAAGTTTATGTTGATGTGTGTGTGTGTTTACACACACACACACACATATATATGTGTAAATATATATGTTTACACACACACACATATATATATGTGTATATATATATATATATATATATATATATATATATAAAATTGCTATCTTTTTGGGGGCACCTGACATCGGGGGCAAGAAAAACTATAGAAAATGGCGTCAGCTGCATGTTTTATACCCCTGACATCATGGAAGAGAAGACAGCAACTGACGCAGGACCCAAGACTTTGGAATTCAGGCCGACTGAAGGCAACCTGCCAGCAGATTATCCAAATGTAATGACTGCAACAGTGAATACACTCTGTACATTTATGGTAAGTGTACACAACTGTACTATCCAGGCATGTTAGGGTTGGTTCTAATTGGACCGCCTCGTGGAGGTCCGCGAGTTTGTTATAAGTATACATGCATACACCTGTATGTAAAAGTACATTCTCTGTAACGCATTCATTCCATTTGCAGACATAAATAACATGAATGTGGCCTTACAAACCTCAACAGTAGATAGAAGAATAATAGGTTGTGCATCACAGGGATGGGACGAAACTGCTAAAAATGCAGAAGTGTGTACAATGTCACCTGTGGCCCTTGGTATTCCGAATGCTGGCTAAGGCTCTTGCCACCCCTATAGTGCCATTTTTAGGCAAGGTTCAAATGACAAATTCACCACTGTAACTAGTACAAGCAAGCAAAATCTGAGAATAATGCTACACAAATGCTAGAAGTCTAAACCTCAAAATGCACTCGAGGCACTCCTTAAAATGGAGAACATCAACATCTGGGCAGTGACAGAGACCTGGTTCAAAGCTCCAGAGAGCACCCTTGCATTACCAGGCTATAATTCATACCACACCTTTCAGCCACCGAACCCGGAACAAAGCACTAAAGGTGGAGGCGTGTTCAGGAGTACCAACTAAAGACATTCTAGAGGCTGCTACTTGGAGTTCTGTTCACACCTTTACAAAGCATTACCATTTGCCTCTCAAGTCCAGGGCAGGCTTTGCCACTGCAGTGCTGTAGGGCCTTATAGCTGCACCTAATGCTGTTTAGCTCCAGCCTCCCAACCATAGCTTTGAGATTCTACGCAAATGTAATGACTACAACAGTGAAACACTAAGAACATAGTACAGTTGTGTACACTTAACATAAATGTAGATGTTCGAGTGTATTCACTGTTGCAGTCCAGGTTTCCCTCCTGCCATTCTGAAGTTTATCTTTCCTTCTCTATCTTCTACAACCAATGTGGTGTATTTGCTTGTAGATGAAGGTCAAGTTTATGTTGATGTGTGTGTGTTACACACACACACACACACATATATATGTGTAAATATATATGTTTACACACACATATATATATATGTGTGTATATATATATATATATATATATATATATATATATATAAAATTGCTATCTTTTTGGGGGCACCTGACATCGGGGGCAAGAAAACTATAGAAAATGGCCAGCTGCATGTTTTATACCCTGACATCATGGGAGAGAAGACAGCAACTGTCGGAGGACCCAATACTTTGGTATTCAAACCAACTGAAGGCAACCTGCCAGCAGATTATCCAAATGTAATGACTGCAACAGTGAATACACTCTGTACATTTATGGTAAGTGTACACAACTGTACTATCCAGGCATGTTAGGGTTGGTTCTAATTGGACCGCCTCGTGGAGGTCCGCGAGTTTGTTATAAGTATACATGCATACACCTGTATGTAAAAGTACATTCTCTGTAACGCATTCATTCCATTTGCAGACATAAATAACATGAATGTGGCCTTACAAACCTCAACAGTAGATAGAAGAATAATAGGTTGTGCATCACAGGGATGGGACGAAACTGCTAAAAATGCAGAAGTGTGTACAATGTCACCTGTGGCCCTTGGTATTCCGAATGCTGGCTAAGGCTCTTGCCACCCCTATAGTGCCATTTTTAGGCAAGGTTCAAATGACAAATTCACCACTGTAACTAGTACAAGCAAGCAAAATCTGAGAATAATGCTACACAAATGCTAGAAGTCTAAACCTCAAAATGCACTCGAGGCACTCCTTAAAATGGAGAACATCAACATCTGGGCAGTGACAGAGACCTGGTTCAAAGCTCCAGAGAGCACCCTTGCATTACCAGGCTATAATTCATACCACACCTTTCAGCCACGAACCCGGAACAAAGCACTAAAGGTGGAGGCGTGTTCAGGAGTACCAACTAAAGACATTCTAGAGGCTGCTACTTGGAGTTCTGTTCACACCTTTACAAAGCATTACCATTTGCCTCTCAAGTCCAGGGCAGGCTTTGCCACTGCAGTGCTGTAGGGCCTTATAGCTGCACCTAATGCTGTTTAGCTCCAGCCTCCCAACCATAGCTTTGAGATTCTACGCAAATGTAATGACTACAACAGTGAAACACTAAGAACATAGTACAGTTGTGTACACTTAACATAAATGTAGATGTTCGAGTGTATTCACTGTTGCAGTCCAGGTTTCCCTCCCGCCATTCTGAAGTTTATCTTTCCTTCTCTATCTTCTACAACCAATGTGGTGTATTTGCTTGTAGATGAAGGTCAAGTTTATGTTGATGTGTGTGTGTGTTTACACACACACACACACACACACATATATATGTGTAAATATATATGTTTACACACACACACATATATATATGTGTATATATATATATATATATATATATATATATATATATAAAATTGCTATCTTTTTGGGGGCACCTGACATCGGGGGCAAGAAAAACTATAGAAAATGGCGTCAGCTGCATGTTTTATACCCCTGACATCATGGAAGAGAAGACAGCAACTGACGCAGGACCCAAGACTTTGGAATTCAGGCCGACTGAAGGCAACCTGCCAGCAGATTATCCAAATGTAATGACTGCAACAGTGAATACACTCTGTACATTTATGGTAAGTGTACACAACTGTACTATCCAGGCATGTTAGGGTTGGTTCTAATTGGACCGCCTCGTGGAGGTCCGCGAGTTTGTTATAAGTATACATGCATACACCTGTATGTAAAAGTATATTCTCTGTAACGCATTCATTCCATTTGCAGACATAAATAACATGAATGTGGCCTTACAAACCTCAACAGTAGATAGAAGAATAATAGGTTGTGCATCACAGGGATGGGACGAAACTGCTAAAAATGCAGAAGTGTGTACAATGTCACCTGTGGCCCTTGGTATTCCGAATGCTGGCTAAGGCTCTTGCCACCCCTATAGTGCCATTTTTAGGCAAGGTTCAAATGACAAATTCACCACTGTAACTAGTACAAGCAAGCAAAATCTGAGAATAATGCTACACAAATGCTAGAAGTCTAAACCTCAAAATGCACTCGAGGCACTCCTTAAAATGGAGAACATCAACATCTGGGCAGTGACAGAGACCTGGTTCAAAGCTCCAGAGAGCACCCTTGCATTACCAGGCTATAATTCATACCACACCTTTCAGCCACCGAACCCGGAACAAAGCACTAAAGGTGGAGGCGTGTTCATATTCATTAAGGATATCCACACCTCCAGGCTAGTTGCACAGCATAATGCATATGAGATTATCCAAGTGCAACTAACTCTGGGCAAGACCACAATCCAAATTGTAGCTTGCTACAGACCCCCCACCCTGCCCCAGGATTCCCAATCCATTTCTTGATACACTGGAAAGTATTAGGGTACAACCCAACACCGTAGTAATGGGTGATTTCAACTACCCCACCATTAACTGGGAAAACTACTCATGTACCTACTCTTTTGCTCAACATTTTCTGGAATTCCTAAATTCCAATGCCTTGAATCAACTTATTCACACCCCCACCAGGGGCAGCAATATCCTGGAACTGGTCATTGCCAACATGGGCAACTGGTGTTCCACACCAGAGGTCCGTTCCTCGTTTGTCAGATCCGACCACAAGCTGATCACCCTAGACATCCACATCCCGCCCCCAGTTAGGGAAACCACCATAAAAAAACTCCAAAGCCAACTTCACACTTCTTAAGACAGAAGTGGAAAACTTCATGAAACCCATGCAGACAGACAATAGAGGTATGACTGCTGAATCCTACACAAAAGCACTTTATAAGCACTTACACAACTGCATGGATCATGCTATCCCTAATAGAACCAAGATGCTATCCTCCAAAAAAAGGAAGCTAATCTGGTGGTCCTCTGCCATAAACAAACTCTACAACAGAAGAAAGAAACTGTTGCAAAAAAAGAGTAAAATCCTATGACTGGAGGATCTCCCTGGTCAACCTCAGTACGAAACTGAGATCCCTCAAAATCCTCCAAAGCTAGTTATGAAAACAAAATTGCCACTGACTCTAAAGACAACCACAAAGCATTCTATAACTGTCAAGAATCTTAACGGCAATACTCAGATCTGCTCTGAGTTACAGTACAATGGCACTAAATATACAGAACCAACTGATATTGCCAACATCCTGGCAGAAAGGTTCAGTGCTAACTTTATCCCCCCTCTCACCCCTTAGAGAGCCCATCTCTATACAGGAAGAATGCAAAGTTCTTGTAATCATGGCTGCACAGGTAAAAAAAAAAACACACTCTCCAAAGCCAAGAACACAGCATTCATGGGACCTGACAATATCCCAGGCTGTGTTCTACACAAACCACAGAATGAACTGGCACCCTACCTAAGTACCATGTTCAGTCATAGCCTCACCTCAGGCTTTGTGCCCACTGAATGGCACACTGCGAAGGTTATCCCACTTCACAAAGGGGGAGCCACGACAGACCCTGGGAACTACTGCCCCATTAGCCTGACTAGCCTGGTCTGCAAGGCCATGGAACTTGTAAAGAAGGACATTGGTAATCTACAAACTACCCAGTTCGGGTTTGTAAAAGGCAGATCATGTCTCCTAAACCTGATTGACGACTTTGAAGCAGTCACCAAAGGCATAGAGGAGGGTAAGGTGGTTCACACAGCTTATCTAGATCTCGCCAAGGCTTTCAACACCATCCCCCACTCTGGAATTATAGATAAGCTCACTAAACTAGGTATAAATCCCTATGTCACAAGATGGGTTTTCAACTGGCTCAAGGACAGAACTCACACTGTGAAAGTAGCAGACTCCAAATCCGACTTCAGACAATTGGAGTATCACAGGGTTCAGTCCTGGGTCATCTCCTGTTTGGTATCTACTTCTCTGAAGTACATGCTAACAAAGTTTGCAGATGACTGCAAACTAGGAGCCATAATCGAAACTCTTGATGTGAACATACTGCAAAAGGTCCTCACTGAGACAGGTGCCTGGTGTCAAAGCCATGGCCTGAAGCTCAATGCCAAAAAGTGTATTGTCATCCCCTTTGGTAAAAACTCCGCAGCCATGAACTACCACATAAGTGGTAGTCTTCTTAACGCCGAGTGTGATAAGAGACTTTGGGACACAGGTGGACAGTAGTCTCTCCTTTGATAATCACATTGCCACAGTGGTCAGGAAATCCTTCTATGTGGCTCACCTCATCATAAAAGGTTTCTCATCCAGAAAAAAAAGAGGTCGTTGTTCCCCTCTACTCATCATTCATTAGACCCATTATAGAGTACAATGCCCCTTTTGGTATGTACCTCACAAGACATCTACAACAACTGGAAAGGCCAGAGAAATACCTCACAAAGAGGATTATTGGCCTCAAACAGATGCCCTACGCAAACAGTCTCAAAAAACTCCAGCTTTACTCCATCGCATATCACCTTCTCTGAGGCAATTTCTACCTAACATACAAAGCTACGTCAAACCCAGAGCTGTTGGGCATGCTCCACTTAAAGAAATTCCAATCCCTCCGAGCTACATGCTCTAGGGACCTAAACCTTCTCACCACAATAAACAGAACATGCTGGAGGGATAGATTCCTGTCCCAGAGACTTCCCATACTCTGGAACAGACTACCTATCTATGTCAAACAGAGCTCCTCATTAGCACTCCAAGAAAAATCTTGATTATTGGATGGGAAATAGGAAATTCAATCCAGGGATCACTTCTTTGGCTCTGCTCTACAGGGGCACAGGAAAATAATTTTCTTAGGTGGTGAAAGCCAGGGTACCTTTTCGGCTAGGCTTATATAGGCCCTAGGGCTAATAGCCTAGTACCTACCTATGTTCAAAGTCAGTGCTGTGCTGAAAAAAATCAAATGCAAGGACTTTCTCACACATGGAATCATTCCTGAGATCTGGCTGCAACGGCAAGGCCAATTACTAAACTGGTCTATTTGTAAAAGAATTACATCAAACTCGTACATAATTAGGCTCTCATGTGTAACATGGGTGTTACCACATAGTCATGCTTATTAATTTATTGTAGTGTCATGTTAACAGCACTAAGGATGTAATGAAGTGTAGAGTCTAATCTTGAAATAAAGACAGGCGTGTCCCATGTGGGACAACCCAAAAATTGCGAATAGTGTCCTTTAGGTTGCTCATGAGACCAATGTTTGGGATTTCTGAAGATACATGGAGTGAGTCAACCAATGGGATGGGTCTACAGGAGTAGGAAGTGGCCAATGTGTAGTGGTGTTGATAGCGAATTCAACTGGAGAATGGATGACTGCAGTGTTAGTGAGGTGTTGGGGGAACCAGGAGTCATAGGTATATATGGAAATGAAGCAGCACGGCAATAGTGTATTGGTTAGAGCATCTGCCTAACGAACAGACAATTCCCATTCCGAATCCCACTGCAGCACATACCATTTTCCATTAATAATCTGTACATGAACATATTTCGACATCTGTCTGCTGTATAACCTGCAAAAATAACAAAAGTGAACTGGAGCAAAGTGTCATGATTAAGGCACCAGTAAGCAGGTTTAAGCATATATAAACACCAGTAAACGCGTTTGCATCAGGTATGCATTGCTTTAGACACATATGGTTGCATACATATACACATTTATGTAGGTGTACACGTGCACAGATATACAGCTATGATAAGAAACAGCGCACAAGAATGACATATGTTCACAGGCTATGCCAATGGAAGTGAGGGGCCCAAGCAAAAAACATGAAACACGTAGCATAACCTTCCACCCCCACCCCCCCAGCCAGACACAGGAAACATACACACAAACCCATAAATAGTCCACTGCTCCCCAGACCACAGGGGGGTACACAGTGCATCCATGAAATCTAATCTTGGAACACACACAGGAGCGTCCCTTGCAGGACACCCCAAAAATTGACATAAGACCAAAACAAGGTTATACACCAACCATTCTGGCTGGGGTGTGTACATACCCAAATACAAGGGTGGGAAAGCCTGATGACCCATGGGTCGAGACAATGTATGACATGGGTCCCATCAAGTGGAGAGTGGGCAGCGTGTACTGGTGTTCAGACCCGACCAGGACCCAGAGTAAGGATGGGTGCTGTAGAGGAGGTGGGCGAACTATGGGTAGCTAATTATGGGTCTAGGTGTGCAGGTGTTGGCTGATGTGGGCCTATATGGACACCCCCAGGGATGTAAGCAAAAGTGTTCATTGGGCAGAGGCGTCACACAACGAGCAGCCACACCCGCTGAGTCCCACTGCAGCAAAGTGTAATCTACATGGCAAGGAATGGAATAATCAGATGTAGCTGTATATATCTACCCATAGCGACATAGAGATGTACCTCTCCGTAGTACAAATGTATACATACCCACATATAGATATATACATATGCAGACACCCGTATGTTGTTAGATGTATATAGACAGAAATATATACATGTATGCATACATATACAGATGTATATATGTGTGTGTGTGAGAGACTGTAAATATACACATGTACATAGATAGGATATGATACAGCAGTTACAAATTACATATGTTCACAGGCCATGCATATGGGGATGAGGGGTCCAATCAACAAACGTGTAACACACAGCATCAAACCCCCCCCCCCAAGCTAGGCCAGTGGGACATACAGACACACAATAAAAGTAAACACACAGCTGCTTCCCGGACCACCGGCAGGATACTACCAGTGGGAGAGATCTGCTCACCATGTGAAACTCTGCCCTCGAGCTGGTGCATCTGGCCTCAAAGTCCCTTACACACCACGTCTGGGACTGTATGACAGTGGACAAGTTCCTGTCTGGACATGCTCCCAGGGGGGACAAGCCCCATCCTCAGTGGCGGTTCAACCAGAAGGTGGTGGAGGTCCAAGGCTGGGCCCCAGATGTGCTGGTACCCGGTGCCATGGCCAGCTGAAGTGGGACAGGAGGTTCCGCCGGGACCTCCAATCCCATACAGCCTATGGTGTTGCAGTTTTAACACAGATATGGCTTAGTAATAGTCAACAGCATTCATGATTACATATAACAGCATGCATAGATATGTCCAACAACCCAACACAACAGATGGCATACATTTGCAGAGGGAGCACAACACATGTATGTATACTGCATGACATCTGTACAAAGTGTAGAATACTTGTGACTGCAGCTGTGAACAGTGGTCTATTATTGGCATGTCACTGTGAGAACCTCAGACAGTGACTGTCATACCACTGTTTCATGTGACGTATGTCCAATCAGGGATGAGATGGCAGTAACTCTCATCACTATCGCCATGTACCGACTGCAATCTTCACACTATGCTTCTGCAGTTCACAAATGTGTGTTCAGTGAGTAACACAAGAAACAAATGGTTTGACAAACTGACCAATCCACAGATGGCCCTACAGATGTGGGTTCCCTCACAAACAGACCACTGTCTTGTCAGTTTTAAAACATGCAAAATAGCCATTACCACACACAACTTGTTAAACTGGCAGTAGTCTCAATGAAGCATAGCTACACTTACATGCTGTAGTCATGTCTGGCACATCACCCTCCTGTCTTTAGGCTATTTTCCACTGTGTATGTTTGAGGAATATCCAGATATCTGTGATGCTGTTTACCAAACACCAGATCCAGGTTCCACTCACAGTGACTGTCATGGGCAAACACCAACATGATGTTCCTAGATATTGTACTGTGTTTCCATGCGATTGGCTATGGCAATGTCACCACAGCTGTTCCACATGCAATCAGCTAGAGGAGGACTGCAATAGGTGCAGAGGCCATCACTTACAAAACACAAGCTCCTGCTGAGCAGGTGTACAACTCCACATCCACCAGAGTGTGTGGGAAGGACAGACAGAGGCAAAGTACATCAGAGAAGGGCTTGGAGACTAAAACCTAAGCATCATCTGTCACACACCTACCAGTACAGGGGTTCAAACCCCTGACTGACTAGCCATTACTATTACAAGTGCATGCAGTTACTCCATGTGCCACATAGCCGACATCGTGTGCTTGTGAGCGACATCTGCAACAGAAATATAGTAGACAAACATTAGGTGTAGCACACATGGCTGTCCACATGAACAGATGTCATTGTTAACACAACCACACACTCTAAGGGATTCAGACACATTGCCACACTTTGCCAGGCTCACAAATACAATTCCTAACTACTTAGTTTGCCACACTGCAGTAATGCACAGGTACTACATGCACCACAGGGGATATCCTGTGGTTCTATGGGCTAGGGCATGTGAATGTGTCTGACATCAGTCGGTATGCGAATGGGAGTTATACTGGGTGTGACTGGTTGGGAGCATCATACCCCACATGCAGACACAAGGTGCCAGTACTGACATGCATGTGTGCATTGCTTCATGGGTGCGTAGTGGTTGGCTGTGCAAGATGGCTGTACAAGGCTGGGTGATGGGTAATCCTTGGCATCATGCCACCCAGTGGTGTGTAGTGTCTGCAATGTTCCATACAGATGGGTATTGTATGAACTGTCCTGTCATCCTGGTTATCATTATGTATGGCCATTGCTTTGCAATGCATGCCATGTCTGTGTTTGATAGTCCTTGACATGGACATTGCCTGGGATGTGCACGTCCCACAATAATGTACAGTGACATGTACAAGTGTACCTGGTTTGGCTGGCACATGTGTACACAGACTATCATCAGATATGCCAATACTGGCCTGATGTGGCAAGACCTGCTAATAGACAGCAGGTTGATCCTGCATCTGCATTGATAGCATGATACATGTATTCCCTGGTGTCAATGGCACCTGTCCATACAGGGCATATGTGTAAGGCATTGTATGGCCTTTGTGGATCACATTTGATGGCACCACATATGTTGCAGGCATCCAGTGGGGAACATAGTGAAGGCACATTGTCCGCAATTATGTGCCTATTGTACTGCTGGACAGGGTGCCATGCCCACTGCAATCACACCATGCCTACTATCTGTCACCAGTGTGCAGGGTACTAGGAACATAGTGGGATATTCTAGGCAAGTGTGTTTGTGTATGACACATGGGTTCAGAACGTATTCTGGGTAATAATAGGGTTGCATACTTTGTTCACCAGGCCTTTTGCCAGATGTAGGGGTATGCCTTGCCAACACAGTCCCTTGGCTGATTGACATCTGTACTCCTCGTGAGGTGGACATTGTGACATATAATACGGACACCATATAGGAAAACTACAAAAAACACTCCCCAACATGTCCAGTGGTTAGACACTCACAGCCACCTCCACACAGTCTCTGCCATATCTTGGAATAGAACCCCTACCTAACTAGTTTATCACATTACAGCATTGTGGAGTTGCAGCATCCACTACAGAGATTACTGGGTTACAGCAGTCCCAGAGATGTATTTCTAGGTGGGTGAAAGCAGGATTGCCAAAGGTGTGTATGTAAATTGTAAAGAGTGTGCATACTCTAAAAAGCATCATTTCTTTCTCAGGCAGGCAGACAGACACACACACAGGTGGCCTGTCTGGGATTAGAACACCTACCAAAATAGTTTATCTCACTACAGCATTACACAGTTACAGCACGCGCCACGGAGATTACTGGGTTACAGCAGTCCCAGAGGTGTATTCATAGGTGGGTGACAGCAGGATTGCCAAAGAAGGGCATTTCAAGTGTACTGTAAGTTGTACATGTCTGTTACCTGCATGTACCCGCTTACTGTCACGAAAACACATTTACACCCACTTTAAAGGGTCTTAGTACTAATTGACAGTATTAACAAGGCTTGCAGATCTTGAACCCTGGACCATGCACATTGAGGTCACTGGACTTACCACTAAGCCATCTGGGTTGTATACGTTTCATGGATTTTATAATGCACATCTTACTACAGGTAGTCCACAGTACTGAAAACAAATGGGACAGTCAATTTGTGTAAATATGTACAATACCCTTAAATGTACTGTACTCTGTGAAACAACAAAGACAAGTCTACATCTGTACAACTGTCATAACTATATATATCTATATATACACACACAGACACAGTTATAGCCATATATATACATGTCTGAACTCCCTTTGTGACACAGAAGGGTTGCAAAGGAACTGACGTGTACACAAAACAGAGGCATCTCTTGTTTTATAACATTTAAATCTTAGTTCACCAGAGAAGGGATGGTTGTTGTGTATGTGGAGCTTGGGGTGGGGAATAATGGCTAATGTAATCTACCCTGGGGATTGTGGAGTTTGGGTGGGGGAATGATGGGTATGGACTTCACCCCAGTGACCACTTCTGTGTCACTGCTCAACAGTGGCACAGGAAAATAACATACCCAACTGTAGTCATTCTTGACTGTGTGTTCTTTACCATTCCTAACTATGTTGTAGACACCAGTCACCACAGATGGCTACCATGGTGTGCAGCATGTTAAAAGACATTACACGTGTATGCCTGGCTACAGGGTAGTCACACGCACACACTTGCCAGTATTGTGCATACATGTCTTGCCGATGTAAAGGTAACTAGTACAGTGGTATGCATTTGGGGTATGTAACACAGAACACATGCAATTACACTTACTCTGATTCCACTTCTGAGCTGGGTGACATCACAGGACTGATTACTTGCAGTGGGGAGGGGGAAAAGAGAGGTTTAGCAGTTGACAAGGATAAAGGCCAGTGCAAAAGGTGGTATCTCTTTGGAATGCAGCAAAATCCGCTGTCATGACAGGATGTAGACACAAATACACACACACACACAGTCATTTGCTAACACACACACACACACAGTTGCCAGTGGTGGGATCAGAACTCCTGCCTATCTACAGATCACTATTACAGTACTACGCAGTTACAAGATGCACCACAGAGATTGCACATTCCAAGGCAGTCAGAATGCCCTTCTAAGATTGAGGAAAACAACAGGGATACTGACAGTCACGATGTACATAGCTGTAAACCTGTGTATTTAAAGTAGGTGTTTATTACAACCTGTATGCACAAACAAGACACATCTGCAGGTAGTACATAGGTAGGCCTGAGAGCTATAGTTGTAGCACAACAGGAACCTGAACTGGAGTATGCCCATCTGTGGAATGGACAACTACTATCACTATACAGGGTTACAGTGGTCATGCTCATACACATAGAATCACAGAACTTGTTTGGATGCATTGACTCCAATTACAGAAGGTGACAGTGGGCATGCTAATACACTTAGTAGCACAGGGCCGTTTGGGATGCACTATGACTACAACTACACAAGGTTATACTGGGCATGCTCATACACTTAGTAACAAAGGGCTTGTTTGGATGCACTGACTCAAATTACACAAGGTGGCAGTGGGTACGCTCATACACTTAGCATAGGGCTGTTTGGGATGCACTCCGATTCTAACCACAGAAGGCCACAGTGTGCATACACTTACATGTACAGAACACGTAATGGACTCCTATTGTAAACATGCAGGTTTACAGCTATGTACATCTTACCTGTCAGTATATATGCACATCATACTGGTTTACCACCAGATACCTGCATGTGGCCCGTAAATGATATAGCTGTGTCTGTGCTGTGTGATACACATGCATACATGTACATGAAGTACTGATATATATATCACCACGTAAATTCAGAAGCACACAATCCTAGATACACCACCAGAATTATTATGTGTAATTGATTCATGTATAAAAGGAGGGTTAGACATGATGTACTTCATTCTGATGAAGTTTTTATTAAAAACGAAAGCACTAAAGTATACTCTGTAGATTGGTGTTTATTCCTTCTGGTGGTGTACTGAGATATATATGTTAAGTATACACAATCATGCATGTGTGAACGTGACGGACAATAGGTTAACTGGGACACAGGCGGATGCTACCTGCAGCATGTGTCACACACCTTGCTGCCCTGAAAGGCATACATTGATAGGTTGTGGACTGTGGCATTATACTTGGAACAGTGGCATGTGCAAGCCACAGTGTGTAATGGTACTGAGGTGCAGGTGTCAAGATGACCTATCCCGGCTGTGTTAGTAGTTGTCATTAGCAGGACTGCTACACTAAGTATATCACATTGGTTATATACACAATGTCTGCTGCTGTCCGTCACCTTACATGTGGCATTTGCTACCAAGCACATTACTGCCACTCGCAGTGATGTCATGGTTGGAGTGGCAACTGCTAGACCAAAACAAAGAGTCAATGTCCTGCTGTTATTATGAGGTTGTAGAACAAGCTGGTAACACCGGTTCAGCAAAAACGGGACTTCTGCCACAGTGTAAAGTTGTAAAATCCTTCAAATTTTATTCACCAAATGGTTCGGTTGCTAAAAGCTGTAAAAGCCAAACACACTAAATAAACGTGAAACGCAGCATGCGTTTTTCGTTCTCCTTAGTAGATGAACTTCTTCAGACAAAATACTATTTACAATTGCAACTTTTATATACATGCAGGTGCTAGTAATTGGTACAATCAACAACCTACTAATGTTTTAAAGTGCCAGTGCCAGTAATACGATACATGGTTTACCAATTTATAACAATAATTTTTAAAACAAATCATTAAAAGTTCATAAAACCTAATCATATAACACAACAAACATCAAAAAAGATCGTGTTTTACCCTAGTCGGATTATAAACAAATCAGGTTATAAAGGTTTAAAAAGCAGGTTACATTAACCATACACAAAACACTCATATAAGGTTCTGGCTATTAACTTCATTTTTTCTACTTTTTGACTTATTACTTTTTTTGTACTTTTGTATATTCATAGAATATTTCACTGTACTTAAGGGTACCTATGTGTGTGTCTATTTAGTGTAATACTATAATAAATTATTACTATCCTCTGAGCTATTTTTCTCTCTAAGGTCTAAACTCTTTTGAGTTCATATTATACCTACACAGAGAATGCGGCAGGCTATTACATTACTCCTGAGCAGTGCAGCATATTACTCTTTTCTCTCCACACACAATTCTTACCTATCTTTTTTAAAAACTAATACTAGTTCATAGTTAAATATACAACAAACAAGTTTCTCCTTTACTTTTAAATTAATAAATAACCAAGTAGACAAGTAGTGTTCTAACTTTCCTTTTTTCTTGTTGTTTCTTTGTTCCAACACCAAGCCTATAATCTACTGTAATAATTTCTACCTTATCTCATAAGGATGTTCTTCGTTTTCCATTGCTGCAGTCCTTACTATTGGGTATAGTCCGCGTCCAGTCGGCCCGAATACCAGAGTATAAGGCTGACGTCGGTCAGGGCGCATTAGACTGACGTCAGTACGTCAGGGTACTAATGCGCATGACCGACGTCATATCCTCAGTCTTTTTTGCCGCATGGTCCGATGCAGAAGCAGTTTTGCGAGTGCAGGTTGGCGTTCTGAAATATTTCCGAAACCGGAGTTTCAGACCGAAACAGAGTTGGCTAAGTACCCCGTTGGGCAACATTTTGGTTTTTTCTTGCCTCAGTATTTTACCGGATGTCAGAAAAAGTGAATAACTGTATTTCTTGTGGGAAACAGATACCTCATAGGGATTACCATACCTTGTGTATTCCTTGTTTAGGGCCTGAGCACGACGTTGTTGGTTGCCGCTCTTGTGCTAGGTTTAACAAACGCACTATTAAGAGGAGGTTAGACTGTGCCAGGTTAGTGTTTGGGAAGCGTTAATTATAAAATGCCGCCGGATGCTCCGACGCCCGCTTCCCAAGAAGCGCAAGGACAAAACAGTGAAGCCTAGGGTTGATGAACCGCAGTCCCGGACGCCGGTTCTTTAGAAGGCTCAGTGGAGCCAGAGGTTTTGCCAGGAGTTTCTATGGAGTCTCAGGCAGAAACTTTATTGTTACAGGATGTGCCTTCTCAGGAGGTAGGCCAGGCTGAGGGGCTTCTCAGGTAACTGTTCTTCCCTCTCTTCCCAAGGTAGTTAGAGCCTCTCCTTCTGTTGCCAAAACTTCTTTGAGAGGTAGGCCTAGTTCAGCTTCAGTGGGGGCTTCTCCTAGCATTTCGGTTCTGTACCTAAGAAACATATGCTTAAAATGGCAGAAGATTTGATTACTATGATTAGAGGTTCTATGCCCCGCCTGATAAGAGGCCTAGGGTGGAACCGAGTTTGATAGTTTTGAACAGTGTTCAGAGGCTTCAGAGTCTTCATGGAAGACTTGCAGGACTATCCTACTTATTCTGATTCTGATGTGGATGATTCCACTCCAACAGCTTCTCCTCCTGAGGATTTCTCATTTTCAGAGACTCTGCATTCCATGAGGGAGCACTTTAAATGGGAAGGCCAGGATTACTCTGATTCCAGGAAAAGGCTTAGGGAATTCTTGGTTTTGCCCCAGCATAGGCCCTTAGCTATTCCTCCTGTGTTGAATGTGGTGGAAGATGTTTTGCAGAGGCTTCCCTGAATCCTGACTCTTTGCCTCCTGCTCCTGTTAAGCCTGATAGGTATTATAGGGTGCCCGAAGCTCATAAGTATTTGTTTAAGAGTCCTAGGGCGGACCCAGAAACTATTTCTCAAGGGCCTAAAGGTGTTAAGGCTTCTGTGGTTAAAAATCCTGTTCCCACTGATAAAGAGGCAAGGGCCTTGGATAGGTGGGGAAAGAAAGTGTATACTTCTTCCACTCTAGCCATGAGAGCGTTGAATTGTCAGTTTCACATGCTAAAATATCAGAATTATCTCCTTTCACAATTAAAATCTAAGGTGGATGCTTTGGCGGAAGGTATTGAGTGTAAAGAGTTGCTGGACTTGGTTCATGTGTCTGAGCAAGTGGGTAAGCATTCTTTGCAATGTGGTTTTGATGCTGTACAGGCCTCCTCGAGGGTGGCTGCTACTAGTTCTGTTCTTCGCAGGCATGCCTGGTTGAAGGATCAGAATTTAGCTGAGCATGTTAAGACAAGGATTTTGGATGCTCCTTTACAATCTGATGTGTTGTTTGGATCGCCTGTGGAAGCAGTTTTAAAGAAAATGGAGGACAAAGCTAAGTCTATGCAAACTGTTAAAGATTTTTGCAGGTGCAGCCACCAAGTTTAGTAGAAATTGGCCTGCTAAGGGGTGGACATATCCTGCTTATGATTCCCAGTCTAGGGGTAGGTCTAGACGTGGTAGGGGCAGGGCTCAAGGTTCTTTTAGGCCTAGAACAGGGAGTTCACCTGCTCAGACTTCTGGTGAGGGCAGGGTCAGTCCTTTCGTAAACAGACTCAATGACCTGTCTTTTCAGCTGCCAGTAGATTCTCGCCTGGCAGCTCCTTTGGGAGGAAGACTGTCTCTTTTCAAAGAAAATTGGGATTTAATTACTCAAGACAAATGGGTGTTGGATATCATTCACCACGGTTACAGATTTTATTTCCATACAATGCCCCTTTCCAAGGCATGCCAGACGTTCCTCCTCCACAAAGAAAGGAGGCTCACAAGCAAGTTTCTCAGTTACTCCAGATGGGGGCCATTCAGCCAGTCCCTGTATCAGAAAGGGGCCTAGGATTTTATTCTCGCCTGTTCCTAGTACCAAAGAAGGGGAACACGTGGAGACCACTTTTGGATTTATCTCTCCTCAACACTTTTCTGGACATTCCCAAGTTCAAGATGTTGACGTTACAACAGCTTTTACCTCTGCTGGGCAAAGATCACTGGATGGTAACTTTAGATCTCAAGGAAGCTTACCTTCATGTGCCTATAAGGCTAAGTTGCAGGAAGTATCTGCGGTTTCGAGATGGAAATTCTCATTATCAGTTCTCTGCATTGCCCTTTGGCTTATCTACTGCGCCCAGAGTATTCACAAAGGTTCTGGCTCCAGTGATAGCTTACTTCAGGCTTCAAGGAATTCAAATCTATCCTTACTTGGACGACTGCCTGATTCTGGCTCAAGAAAAGGAAGACCTTCTACAGCATCTGGAATATGTTATAGCAGTGCTAAGATGCCTAGGGTATTCTGTGAACGAAATAAAGTCCAGTCTAGTACCCTCTCAAGACATGTGCTTTCTGGGTGTGAGACTGAATACAGCAGCCCAGATGGCCTTTTTAACCCCGGACAAACAAAAGAGTCTGTCACTTTACTTCCATCAACTATCTCATCAGTCCGTGCTGACTGCAAGGACAGTCCTTCAAGCATTAGGGTTCATGGCATCTTGTATTCTGGTGCTTCCCAATGCCAAACTGCATATGAGGAAGCTACAATGGTATCTCAAAAATGTATGGACACAGCACTGCCAGGATTTGGACACTGTCATTCAAATAATACCTTGCCTTCAAAAAGAATTCTTGTGGTGGGCTCAGGAATGTCACCTAAACAAGGGACTCTCTGTGACCCAGCCAGAGGCAAGTCAGATTTTAACGACAGATGCCTCGGATATTGCTTGGGGAGCTCATCTAAATGGAAAGTGGATACAAGACAAGTGGCCTGCCAGACTACAGCATCTACATATCAACATGAAGGAGATGTTAGCAGTCCAATTTGCATTAATGGCTTTCAAGGAGTTACTTCTTCCAGGGCAGGTGTTGATTCTAACAGACAACACAACTGTTATGTGGTACATCAACAAGCAAGGGGGAACACATTCTTATCCTCTATGCAGGCAAGCAATGATTTTATGGGAGACTGCGCTAAGCTTGCAACTAACTCTTCAGGCAAGGTTTCTGCCAGGAGCACAGAACTCCTTAGCAGATGTGTTAAGCAGACAAATCATGGATCCCCACGAGTGGAAACTGGATCTTCATGTATTTCAGAAATTGACAGTGTCATGGGGAACTCCAGACATAGATCTGTTCGCTTCTCCACTAAACCACCAGCTGCCAAAGTATTGCACAAAGGGGTTTCATCACACAGCTTGGAAAGTGGATGCTCTGTCTTTCAGTTGGAAAAACCTTCATGTGTATGCCTTTCCACCTCTGCCTCTTCTTCCAAAGGTACTATTAAAGGTCAGACAAGACAGGCCAAGGATGATTTTGATAGCTCCAGATTGGCCTCGGCAACACTGGTACCCACTACTACGGAGTCTGGTAAAGAAGCCTCCATGGCCTTTACCTCTGATTCCTCATCTGTTATCTCAGAAGGACGGTCATCTGCTCAATGTCAAGCTTCACTCTCTTCATCTAACAGCCTGGCATATTCTGTGTTGAATCACAGCAGGTCTCAACTTCCTCAACAAGTTTTAAATGTGATTATGGAAGCTAGAAGACCTAGTACAAGGAGAGTGTACGCAGAGAAATGGAAGAGATTTTTATTTTGGAGTACAGCAAAGAATTTGGAGATTTCTGAGCCTAATTTGAGTGTGGCTCTTCAATATCTTACTGAGTTATTGGACAAAGGTTTGTCCTTCTCTTCCATTAAGATTCATGCTGCAGCAATTTCAGCTCACTATGATTGTGACCCACCTTTGTTTTCGCATCCTTTGTTCAAGCAGTTTCTTAGAGGGGCAAAGAATATAAGACCCCCACGTAGAGCTCCTACTCCTGCTTGGGATCTCAATTTTGTGTTGGAAAAACTTACTCTACAACCTTTTGAGCCTGCAGCTACTGCTGAATTGAAATACTTGTCATGGAAGACTGCTTTTCTGTTGGCTATTACTTCTGCAAGAAGGGTGTCTGAGTTGCAGGCCCTTATGGCAGTAGAGCCCTTTTGATTTTCCATAAGGATAGGGTATCATTACGTACTAATCCTTCCTTTATGCCTAAGGTGGTTTCTAGTGTGGCTTTAAACCAAACTATTCATTTGCCTACGTTTTATGCAGACCCTCAAAATAAAGGGGAAAAGATTTTGCACACTTTAGATGTACACAGGCAATTGCGTTATTATTTAAGCAGGACTAAGGATTTTAGGCAGTCTCAGCAGTTGTTTGTTTCTTTTGCTTTGAGTTCACAGGGCAAGCCTGTGTCAAAACAAACTATTTCTAGGTGGATTGGCTTTTGCATTGCATTTTGTTATTCCCATCATGGCAAGGAGATTCCAGCTGGGATTAGGCCTCATTCCACTAGGGCTACTGCCACTTCAACAGCATTTCTAAGGGGGGTGGCAACTAAGGATATTTTGGAAGCAGCTACTTGGAGTTCAGTGCATACTTTCTCTAAGCATTATCACCTTCCTATCTACTCTAAGTCTAGGGCTGGTTTTGCCACAGCTGTTTTGCAAGGCATGTTGTCAGCTCCTACTTCTTTATGATTTGCCAGCCTCCCTTACCTCTGCTTTGGGATTCTACCCAATAGTAAGGACTGCAGCAATGGAAAACGAAGAACATAGTACAGTTTTGTACCTACCATAAATGTAGATGTTCGAGGATTCCATTGCTGCAGTCCAATTACCCTCCCTCCTTCCCTCTGTGTTTAGGGGTGGTTGTGTAGGTGAGTTTACATGCTTATTTTTTGTATATATTCTTGTATATATTGTACATGTTTTGGTGCAGGTATTTTGGGACTTGTCTTTTTAGGGTCTTCTGACATCTGGGGCAAGAAAAGACTGAGGATATGACGTCGGTCATGCGCATTAGTACCCTGACGTACTGACGTCAGTCTAATGCGCCCTGACCGACGTCAGCCTTATACTCTGGTATTCGGGCCGACTGGACGCGGACTATACCCAATAGTAAGGACTGCAGCAATGGAATCCTCGAACATCTACATTTATGGTAGGTACAAAACTGTACTTTTTTTAACTTTAAAATGCATGCTATAGAGCATGTCTCATTAATACCTGGCCTACTGCAGGCCACTAACCTAAGTTGCCAGGCAAGTTCTTTTCTTTCCAGTTCAAGTTTCAAAAAGTGTTCATTAACGTTATTATTATCTATGGAATACTTGTTTACTCCATCAATAATCATAAAGGAGAAGGAATGCCCAGGATTACTGTTGACGTGTCTAGCTAAGGCATTTTCTTCTTTAGATTTTTTGATTGCATATAAATGCTCATATATTCGATCACGCAAACGTCTGTCCGTCTTGCCAATATAAAAAGACGGGCATTGTGAGCATTGGGCCAAGTATACTATGCCCTTAGAATTACAGGTGAACAATCCTTTAACATAATATACAACTGATCTTATTGTAAATGAATCTGATATTGTAATGTACTTACAATATTTACATAAGCCACATTTTTTGGTTCCTCCACCTGTTCTAGACTTTACAATTTTTGTTTCCAGTAATTTTTTCATGTTTGTCCCCCTCCGATATGTTATTGTTGGGTGAAAATTTAATATTTTAGACACAGTGTTATCCAAGGAAAGATAGCACCAGTATTTCCGTACTGTTTTACCTATATCTATTGCTTCCAAACAGTATGTAAATGTGAAGGCTGTTGAAAAATTACTGCTCTCAATTTGGTTAGCTGAACTAATCTCTAACATTGTTGTTTCTAAACGTTCATGTTCTGAATAGGCAGGAGACACTGCTCCTACAGTTGTAATAATGGTAGGTACATTTCCATTTTTCAAGATAGGCAAATATACTCCTGCATATCTTTTTTCTTTTACTTCTTTGAAAATGTTATCCAAAAATGACCTAGGGTATGCCCTCTTAACAAACATGTTGTATAACAGGTCACATTCTTCTTCAAATTCATTTTCCAGTGTAGTCATCCTTGCTGCCCTGACCAATTGGCCTTTTACGACAGCTTTTTTCTGGAATAAGGGATGCATACTGGAAAAATGAAGGAAGCTATTAGAGTAGGTAGCTTTTCTGAAGATTTTTGCTGTGAACATGTCATTGTCTTTTTTCAATTCAACAACAATTATTACAAGTAACAGATATAAAACTTTATGAAATTTTACATAATAAGGAGAAAGATTTTCATATTTACAATTTTACAGAATGTAATATAGATCACTTATTGGTGGAGTTGTTTGCTAAGGGACTTACTTTTGTCCCATCCAAAAAATGTGATATAGCAGAACTTTTGGTGGATTTTAAACTATTCATCCGAAAGCTGAACTTGAATCTGCTTTTTGGTAAACCTACAGATATTGTGAACAATTTGAGAGTCACGAGTACTTATAACCCCCCCCAAAACAACACACTCAACATTTTTGAATACTTATGTGAGAATGAATTTAGACAAATTCTGAAAAACCCCAAAAATCAACATTACAATATATCATTGGAAGAAAAAGCTCTATTAAATCTATTAAGGGAACTGCCTATTAGATTTATGAAACCTGATAAAGGTGGGGGTCTAGTGGTATTATACAAAAATGATTATTCTAACATTATGTTTAAATTGTTAGAAAGTAATACCTACAAGCCAGTCAGTAGAAATGAAATGAATCAAGCTCAGAACAAAATTAAACTGTTTTTAAGTGACTTATACACCGACGAGTTCTTAACAAAAGAACAGTATGAGTATGTAACAATGCTAGCTCCGAGGATCCCAAAGATATTTGGGATACCTAAATTGCATAAAAGTGAGACTAATCCACCTTTTAGGACACTTGTAGACGCAAGACAGTCTGTCACCTACCCTAGTGCTAAACTAGTTGACCACTTTTTACAGAAATATGTGAAAGCAGAGCAGCAAATTTTGAGAGACTCATGGGATTTTCTACAGCATATGGAAACTGTTACATATGACGAAAGAATCAACTTTTTGACAATTGATGTTATTAACCTATATTCATGTATCCCACACGATCTAGGGATTGAATGGGTTGTGGAGTTTATCAGGTCAAAAGGAGCTGAGAATAATGATTGCCTATTAATTGAACAGTTATTAGATATTATTCTGAGAAACAACTTTGTGTCATTTGAAGGTATCTTATATGTACAGGAAATAGGAGTAGCAATGGGCTCTCCGGTAGGTTCCAGTTTTGCGAACCTGGTGCTAGCCCATTGGGAGAACAACTTTATTTTTGAAAGTCATTGGAAAGAAATGTGTGGTAGTTATAGACGATTTCTGGATGATATCTTCATTTTATTTAAAGGCAATAGAAATGAAGCAGACCAGTTTGTAGAATTTTTAAATTCCACAACAACCTTCTTGAAGTTTACTTATAACTTTCAAGAACACAACATTAATTTTTTAGATGTGGAATTGAAAAATACTTGGCCCAATGCTCACAATGCCCGTCTTTTTATATTGGCAAGATGGACAGACGTTTGCGTGATCGAATATATGAGCATTTATATGCAATCAAAAAATCTAAAGAAGAAAATGCCTTAGCTAGACACGTCAACAGTAATCCTGGGCATTCCTTCTCCTTTATGATTATTGATGGAGTAAACAAGTATTCCATAGATAATAATAACGTTAATGAACACTTTTTGAAACTTGAACTGGAAAGAAAAGAACTTGCCTGGCAACTTAGGTTAGCGGCCTGCAGTAGGCCAGGTATTAATGAGACATGCTCTATAGCATGCATTTTAAAGTTAAAAAACCTTATGAGATAAGGTAGAAATTATTACAGTAGATTATAGGCTTGGTGTTGGAACAAAGAAACAACAAGAAAAAAGGAAAGTTAGAACACTACTTGTCTACTTGGTTATTTATTAATTTAAAAGTAAAGGAGAAACTTGTTTGTTGTATGTTTAACTATGAACTAGTATTAGTTTTTAAAAAAGATAGGTAAGAATTGTGTATGGAGAGAAAAGAGTAATATGCTGCACTGCTCAGGAGTAATGTAATAGCCTGCCGCATTGTCTGTGTAGGTATAATATGAACTTAAAAGAGTTTAGACCTTAGAGAGAAAAATAGCTCAGAGGATAGTAATAATTTTTTATAGTATTACACTAGATAGACACACACATAGGTACCCTTAAGTACAGTGAAATATTCTACGAATATACAAAAGTACAAAAAAAGTAAGAAGTCAAAAAGTAGAAAAAATGAAGTTAATAGCCAGAACCTTATATGAGTGTTTTGTTTATGGTTAATGTAACCTGCTTTTTAAACCTTTATAACCTGATTTGTTTATAATCCGACTAGGGTAAAATACGATCTTTTTTGTTGTTTGTTGTGTTATATGATTAGGTTTTATGAACTTTTAATGATTTGTTTTAAAAATTATTGTTATAAATTGGTAAACCATGTATCGTATTACTGGCACTGGCACTTTAAAACATTAGTAGGTTGTTGATTGTACCAATTACTAGCACCTGCATGTATATAAAAGTTGCAATTGTAAATAGTATTTTGTCTGAAGAAGTTCATCTACTAAGGAGAGCAAAAGCATGCTGCGTTTCACGTTTATTTAGTGTGTTTGGCTTTTACAGCTTTTAGCAACCGAACCATTTGGTGAATAAAATTTGAAGGATTTTACAACTTTACACTGTGGCAGAAGTCCCGTTTTTGCTGAACCGGTGTTACCAGCTTGTTCTACTTCCTAGTTAGCTGACTCATTTTTGTGCGACGTTATTATGAGGTTGTCTAGTGTCTGTCATTCCGGGCTGTCATGACTGAATGACAAGCCTTCGACACAGAGCACATGCATCCATGTTTCAAGTAAGTGTGGATAATACCTTGGTCGCATTTACCTATATAGTTGAATTCCAAGGCAAATGGCCTACAGATAGAAGTAACACCATGACACCTACAAGACAATTGCATTGGATGCGTATGCTAACTAGTGCTAGATGTGTGGCTTTTGTAATCCACTTGCTCAATGTAGAACCTATAATGGGGAATACTGACATCTGTGCAGTGAGGAACACCTGGCTAAAGGCTCTGTAGTGTACAATTGCACTACCATCATATAACTCAGATCCAGACATGTGGGCCATAACACTGGTATGGACCATTCCAGGTGGTGGTATCCACATATTCATAAAGGCTACTCACATGTAAAGACCACTACTCTGACATAACTTATCACAGATGAGTCAGGTACAGATGACAGTGGCAAACACTGCATTCTAGGCTGTATCCTCATATACATCCACCACCTTGTCCCCAGACTACCAACACACATCCATATGTGGTATGACATAGTATGGTAGACCACCAGATAACCTTTGATTGGTGGACTGTACCTAGGCCTACATCAACTGTGCAAAGTATCCATGTACAGACACAGCTGTATAATGTGTTATGCAATGCAATAATACCTCTGTTTGTAACCGGCTCAGTTGTACACATACCAGGGTCCCTCAGATGTTGTCAGCATTAACACAGTCAACTGTTGCTGTACACCAGTTTCATGGTTGGATATGACCTAACTGTACCTTCCCTGTATATGTACATCCCACACTCATATAATATAAATGACATTACCATAGCTTTTGTTATCCTTTCTACATACAGGTGGCTACAGTCATTACACACATGCACGTGGCAGATAGCATGCTAACAGTACATAAGGTTTGATATCTATGTTAACAGAGGTAATATTCTCTCTCTACTGGTCACCCATGACACCTATCATATCATATAACAACCCATATGGCATGTATGTCATTAGACATGTCCACCTAATACAATGCCTACAAACATACCCAAATAACAGGATCATAGGACCTACACAAGGCCTGCATTGACAGACTTGGGGAAATCCAGCTCTGCTCTGTATGTTCCCGAGTAGTCAAAGGTGATATGCTCATGACATGTACAGCCATGTGTGCCTACAGCTCCTACATATACCCCATGTCAACAATTGCAAGCCATGTATGCTGTGTGCTGTCTGGACATTAGCCTTAGTACCACAATAGCCAGTACTAGCTGGGGTGAGATGTTTACAAGCCACAGACCTCACACATGCTTGAATGAGTGTACTGCCTAGCTCTAGCAGAGCACATTGCTGGTACTCTTCCAGTAAACATGAGGTGTGTGTGTGTGGCAAATTTGTGCTCACTGTTGACCATTACAGTGCCCTGGCTTCACCATGGCACTGTCAAGTAACAGTTTGTAGGAGCATGACATGGAATAATGCTGTGTGTGTCTTGCTGATATGTGCTGTTGTCATATATGTACACTTGGCTACTCGGTGAAGGGGGTTGTGTCCTACAAGTACATGAATACAACATCCATTATGGTGCAATGCTTGGCTATGCTTCACACATGGTGTGGGGAAGGTGTGAAATGTATCCTCTTGACCTGCTAGTCCACTTACTGATGTAGACCGCATATGTGTATAATTGTTTGTTTAGATTCCATGCGTGTGCAGTGTCTGATGTTTGAAGGAGATTGTTGTCTTAGTACATCATGCTGTTGCAATACAGCCTCAACATTGCCAACTGTATATGGTGATATGCTCAAAGTACAGTAAGCTGTACATGTGGTATGGACAGATGTTTGGACATGACTACTAAGTGGTGGGGCTACTTTGCAGATGAATGATTACTGAGGACAGCTCACTGGTGTGTTACAACCATTCCTTCAGTAACCTGTGTAACTGCTAAGGTCTGGTTTTGTTAATTGAAGTGGAAGACAGACAATGTAGAATGCAGTAAGGGTGACACTGAAGGCAAACCTCGACACCTGTAACAGTAATACCTCCCCTGTGCATATATCGGCACAGTTGGCAAAGGAAAGAGTTAGTACGCTTTGTAGCGAATGCAATAGTGCTGTACTTCTGTAATACCTATCATGAGATGGGCAGGTGTTTGAGTCACAGTACCAGCACGTGTGGGTGTGGGTGTGTCCATATATGTCACGTATGGTTGGGAATACATCCCACATGTTTTTCACTCTCCTGAACACTGTTGTTGACATCAGTACAGAGTGAAGTGTAGAAAGAAAGGCATAGGCAGGTAGTTGAACCTCACACATGTCAAGTGTCTGTATGTGTGTGACATAGGTGCATATCTTTGTGTGTGTGTGTGTGTGTGTGTGTGTGTGTGTGTGTGTGTATAGCTTTCTGGTCCCTGGAGTGAGGCTGTATTTTACCATAGTGAAATATTAATGCCCCCTCCCCCATCCACTCAATGCAATCTAGTATCCCTGTTGATATCATCAGTCTTAGATGGGCATTCTAACCGCCTGTTAACATGTACACCCTGGAGTGTGACTTGTTGTTACATAGCCTACTGATGAACCCCCCTCCCCACATACATTCACTGCACTGTAGTATCCCTGTCGATGTCCTCGATCTTAGGCCATTCTGACTACTTGTACATTTGTAGTCTCTGTGGCGAGCCTTGTGATTGCATAGTACTATAATGATGATTTGTACATAGGCAGGGGTTCTCATCTGAACACTGGCAACTGTGTGTGTGTGTGTGTGTTACTGTGTCTGTGAATCCTTGAGTGTGTTACTGTGTCTGTGAATCCCTGAGTGTGTGGTTGTGTCTGTGTTTGCATCCTGTCATGGCAGCAGGTATTACTGCTTCCCAAGGAGAAGCCAGTATTTCTACTGGCCTTTACCCTTGTCAACCGCTATACAACTCTTTTACCTCCTACCTGCTCCAGGTAACTATACCTGTGATGTCACCCACTATGGATATGATGACTCTGAACACAGTAGCTTGCTACACAGCTATCATGCTCTTGGATCATAAGAACAGTAAACATAATTGAGACATAGGAGATTATAACTGTGATGTAGAAGCTACAAAGTGCATGCAGGTATTGTCATACAGACCTGCGAGTAGTCAACATGTAGATATGGGACACTAACCGCCAACACTGACATCCCCCGGCACATGCAACTACACCTGAAAGAGAAAGGCAGAACATCAAGATCAACATGCTGTTAGTGTTGTTACACATGATACATACTATCAAATATACAAAATGCATTCTAAAACTGTAATACATGGTATGTCTGCTGCCTGTCAACACCACTCAACAATATTAATCTACAATTGTCTACCTAGTATGTTCACCCTGTGCATCAGACCATATGAGCATGTCCCTGCACCGATGGTGTGGATGACAGGGATGCAGCACAGGCATCATCATATGCACAGGGTGATAATGTTTGCCAGAGGCCTAGGCTGCGCCATTGGATGACATCATGTGTATGTTTTAGGGCCTGTGATATCATTGGGCGTGTGTGGATGTTATGCGTTTGTGTGTGTTGAGGTGCCCTACATTTGTTTCTGGTGTGTGTATGCAAGCACACAGGTTTGGCATGTGGCTGTCCTACACAGGGGTATTATTGACAGCTGCAGACTGTACAAGGCAGGTTTCACAGTTCATGGTGTCCGGCCACGTGACCTGCGCCTGCCAGGGGTTGCATGGGCACTACCAGGCAGAGGTCCAGATTAGGTACCGTCTTATGACACATGCCCACTGGAATCATGTCCCTGTTGGGACCATCCAGGACCACGTGCACGTGGCCTGCTGTGTCTTGGTGTGGACTGCACAGCACCAGCTGCACTGCTGCTGCTACCACCACTATGGGAGCTGGCATGTGCAGTAGCATGTTCACGTAGACCGTCAACAGATGATGTAGCTGACCTACGTCCACGTGCCCGATGCCTCACTCCCACCAGATGTTCCAGCACAGACATTCCACGCTCGAGGATTGACATGCCACGGTCAAGGACTCCCACCATGTCATCCAACCGTCTATCCAAAACATCTGAAAGATGATGGTGAGCATTTGCAATTGCCTGGATGTTGTCAGTTAATGAACAGACAGCAGACCTGGGACATCACTAGTCAGTTGACTGGGATCATGGTGTGCAGGCACACTTTCCATAGTCTCCACACTTCCCTGTTCCATGCTACCACCCAACTGTCCTTTCTCTATGGCCAGTGGTGATGGGGTATGTGTAGGCAGGGGAACTGTGTGCGAGGATGAAGGGGATGCAGGTGGAATGGCAACCAATGGCACAGATTCAGCCCCTGACAACCCTGCCTCTGCCTCAATCATACTTTCATCATCACTGCTAGAGTCTGTGGGGACACTAACAGCAGTTGGACTGCAGGAGGTCAATGCACCTACATGAACACCTGTGAGGGGAAGACAAGAACTGCACATTACAAGTTATACCACACAGACACATGCTATGGCACCCAATGGCATGCAACATGTAGGTGATATGGCAGATGGCATTCAGCTTAGACGATTATAGTGGTAGTTATCATACATCCCTGAGTTGCCCACAACATACATGTGTTATAGCAGACGGCATGCACCTTACATAATTATAGTGGTTAGCATACATACCTGTATTGCACCATTTGTGTTAGTAGCTTATGCCCCATCCCTGCAACACAATGCATGTGCTATGCACCATTGCACCGCACTGCCATGGTGTGTGCAACATACACCACATGTTAACAGACAATCGCTGACCTTTGTACATCTGCCACTGATGCTTTGTGTTGGCTACTGCCCCTATGTGTGAGGACATGAGCAAAAGGGTATATCGACTGAATACTATGTTTGCCTGAGCCCTAGCTTGCATATCTCCCCCAAAGCAGTTCATGTCTGTTCAACATTATTCCGCCTACCCCTGAGCTGAGTCTACAGACATTGTGCATGTGGCTGTACACACACATTTGACATGGCTGTCCCTACTTTGCAATGGTGCTGCAGACCAGCACAGGTTTACAGTACACCGACCTGATGTGTGGCGTATGACCTTGCCAATCACATGTAGTATGACATGTCTTTTGCTGACGTGTTGAATGACATGCATACATGTGTAACACAATGGTGTCCTTTCCAATCTATAGTACGGTAATGGTGCCCCAATGCAGGGACATGTTATACTAACATGGGCCTTCAGCTGACACAATGTTGTCTGTCCACCCTACAAATATGCAGTGACATACTACACATTGAGCTGATGTGCATAGCCATTGCAGGGCATCATGTGGCTTCACTATTGCGATACAATGTGAGTTACTGACACAATGCATAGCCATGGCTGTGTTCACATACAATACATATCTAATGTGGAATGTGACCCGCATCACTGAGGTGTATACACAGTAAACCCTAATGTGAAATGTGTGACACAGGTCACAGAAGGGTATACAGATGACACCATGCACATCTGCAACCATATTACTGATGCCTGGCAACTATGCCCACATATGGCTAACTTAGCAGTACTCTGTCCCACATGCCGTCTGTGTACCTCACACACATGAGGAGCAGGTATGACAGTGATGTCTGACACCAGCAAGGTGAATGTACTGTATCTGTGGCCTGATGTGGTTGTATGTGTATGTTGTGCAACACATGTATGTATTTGGATATTGTATAGGTGAATGCTTTCATGTCATGACACACTCAAGATGTTCAAGACATGTTATGTGGTGGTTTCATGTTATGCCTACACAAGCTGTGCACAGGCCTGTATGATGTTTAGTGTTTCACATCTGCAATGTCACCATTACACAAAGGCCATAGTTTTATTCTGTCGAGCCAATGTACAACAGGGTGCACACACATGTACATCACTTCTACTGTGTGTGTTGCTTCATGTCTCTGGCCATCCTCCATGGCCGTGTGTGTACATGTTCTGTCCAATGGTTGTGATGGCCATCTATTTCACATGTCAGTGTTATCTGATATGACATACACCCATAGACATCATATGCTCCACCTAGGGCAGGGTTATACAGACAAAGGGTAGTATATATGGGATGTGAGACATCATGTTTTGCAGGATAGTTGAGCAGTGTTGCAGTCAGCCCACTACATGTCATGGACATGTCAGATAACACATGACATTGTGTGACATTCATAGCAAGGGTATAATCCACAAGGGTGTATCCTGTGGGCCTGTCATACTCCAGCTCCAACACATTTAGAGTGTGTGCACACATATGCTCTCTGTACAGTACTGTTTGTATTCCCAACATGTGTAATGCTGATATGTAGTACCTGTCCCTACAGTGAAACACACCTCCACCATTGTATTCATAGTTCTCCACACATCTGGCAATGACGGTTTGGAAGGTTTAGTGTAGGTGTTTCATGTAGTCTTCAATTGCTTCACATGGGTAACCACTGTGATGCATTTCAGGTCTGACCAGTGTCTATTAACAGGACCATCATACATTATGTGTACGTGTGTTATGGCAGATAACATGCAATTAATATGATCTGTGCATTATCAAGCCTGGTAAATAATAATCTCACATGACACAGGCTGCTGTCACTGCAAAACGCCAGAGGTACCTAAACAGGAGTGTCACAGCAGTAAATCATTATCCACACCTGTGTGATAGCTACAGGGTGCAATGTCCATGTTAGTACATAAGCCAGTGCAATACATTATACTATGGAGTATGCACATCTGTGCATACGTAGAGTAGCAGACTATAGTATGTGGCATGTGGGCATACATGCCTTGCATATGATGTTACATTACATATTGTACAGTAACACATGTAACTATGTGAAATATAGTTGTGTTATATGTGGAGTACTGACTTACCAGGCAACTCCAGGCTCGGTGGTTGAGAGACACCCACCTCCACAATACCAGCTAAAGCTTGTGGATAGAGGTCTGCAGGTGTCCCCAGGTTGGCCAGTAGCTCCTCGGTACATGAGAGTGGGGGCTGGGTGAGTGGCCCCCCCACCTGTTGCATCTTGTTCCCTGGCGATTGCATTAGCACGCTGTTTCACCTGTCTTATGAGGTCAGTGCAGTGTCGGTGCACCTGCTGATAGGTGAGATTCTGACCGCCAACATCATTTACCCTCCTGCGGAGTTCCTCCCACAGGGCATCCTGCTGCTGTGCATCCTGTGGCACATGGCTGAAGAGTGTTGAATGGTTGTTGAGGAAGTATGGGATGAGGACCTCATCCTCCAAGCGGGTGTATGCTGGCAGCCTGCTACGCGGCATACCTGGAAGACATAATAATGGAGACAGGTCACAGTAACCCACAGAGAAGTACAGCTGAACATACATGTGTATCACATTTATTAAGATTGCAAATAAGTCTTTGCAAATCTACATGACACTAACACCACTGACATGTTTAAGTCACACACATTTGACACTTACTGGTGATGTGATGTTATCACCATATATATGTGTGTGCCATGTGATGACATTGCTCATACTCCATGTGGATGTTGTCTTGACGTGGGCATGTCTGTTTGCCTGTACTGGTGTCTTTACCTATCAGCACATGCCTGGATGTGTTTACATTATTGCAATTGACCTTAATGCTGTATATATGCCACATATATAGTCATACATAGCCTTTAGGGACGTGACCTGTGACCCTGCAGACTTGCTCCCAGAATGTTTTACATGTATGTGTTTTGCCATATACATCCACATGGCACTGTACAGCTGTGTAGCATCCTGCCATGTATTGCCTGTGTTGCACATGTGAAACACATGGGACAATAGCTAGCCTGATGGTATTTGCAGGGTTGGATATCAACTATAGCATGTATGGTCATAGTGAACTAGTAGGCTATATGCCCTGGGCCATTAATGAGCCTAGGCAGACAGGTTACCTAGCTGTAGGCAACAGACAGGTAAGTTTCGGTGGCCATTTCAAGCAGTGCCACAGAACTGATCCACAGGGTTACTGATATATTTGGCATGCGGTCATCGCACCATGTTACAGAGAGGGGCGATGTGCAGCTTTGCTGGACAGGGTTGCATAGTATGGCAAGAGTATATTAAGTGAATGGGACAGAGATCTGTCAGGCATGTTGTGATCCTTGTACTAGAAAGGTGGATGTCCACGAAGTATGTGTTTATTTGGGATAAGGATGTGTTAAGTGTAGCATGTCCAACATCTCTGGGTTGGACATGGCTTTATTCAGGGTAGGCTGCATGCTACTTAGTGGAGCTAGGGATTGGGAAGTGCAGTGTAGGCCATCTACACATGGGCAATAACCCTTAAAGGAAATATGTGATCTATTATGGGTCACATGAGTGTTGAGTATGGCCGAACAATTATCTCTATATTCATGGATTGCACCCTGTCATGATTAGAGGTGCCACATACAACTACCTGATTGGTGTGGTGAAGTAACTATCAAAGGAAAGACTGCTGTCCAGCTGCATCCCATACACACACAGTTGCCATTGCGTTGACTGCTGCCTAGGTGGTAGTTCATGGGTACAGGGTTTTTTAACATAAGGGATGACAATGCAATACTTAGCTGTCAGATTGTGGCCATATGTCACACACCACACATCTGACACACAAAGACCCTTCTGTATGTTGAACGCAGCACACATTGAGTCAACTATTGCTCCTAGTTCATAGTCATTTGCAAACATCAATAGGTAGATGCCTTCTGTTAGTCTGTGTGTTATAGATAAAGAGGGGGAGTACCAGGAATGAACCCTGTATTACTGTGGCTGGCACTGGTTTGATGTGCATGTATTAGTCAGACACCTTCTGTAGTGTTGGTTCTGAAAGCAGTCCAGTTGCCAACCACTCCTGTGACATAGAAATACACACCTAGTTTACTGAGTGTAGCTGGAACACAGTATGGGTGATGGTGTCCTAAGACCTGGCAAGATCATGATATGCTGTGTGAATCAACCTTACTGTCATCTACATCTGTACTGAGTACATCAAATGCATTGATCACGGTTCATGGCCTTACAGACCAGATTTGAAAGGGTAGTAGTGCACTATTTCCCATTATCAATGGTGTCTCCCCCTTTGTGGGGTGTGATAACTGTTGTTGTGCACCATTCAGTGTGTACACAGCCTGACATGGAGCTATCATTGAACATGGTGTGTTTGTGGAAAGCTGATTGTTCTTACATTTGTGTAGGATACACCCTGGGATGTTGACAGGTCCCATGAAAGCTGTATGTATGGCTTTATAGAGTGTAGCTTGTACCTGCATAGTTGTTATTACAGGGGCTCTGTAGTGTATGTGGATATATAACTATGTGTACCTGTTGGGGGGAGGTGGGAGTGGGTTTAGGTTCTCCAAGACCCTATCTGGATGAACAGGTGCTATTTCTGTAGGTGCAGTACTTCCCATGTCATAGTGCGGTGCAGCACATCAGGTCTTGTTGCCATTACAATTAATGACACAGCTATAGAATGCTCTGTGGTTGGCCTCATAATATGTGGCTGATTAATTTCACACTAGCTTTGTATGGTTTTATATGGTTCTGCATCTTACTGTGGCTGACCAGGGATCACCTGAAATCATGTGTGTTCACTGTTGCAACAGTTACTACCTTCTGTGGTACAGTTTAAAGCATAGTACCACCAGTTTGCCTTCTTGTTTGTGTTTGGTTGAATCTTGGTTCTGTTTCAATGACACAATCACTGCACATATGTGACTGCTTAAGGTTCATTTGTATAGGATTCAGCATTTGCACATGCATTGTCCATCTGCATGGTGCCATGACAGTCACCACTTTGCTCTTAGGCAGCATAACATTGGCTTTGGAGACTATGTGTAGCATACTATTAGCCCTGTTTGTGTGACTATTGTGATCCATGTCATTGGGGTTGATGGAATCCAACATGCATTGAGCACAGGTGTTGGTACATGAGGAGTCTTCCCAGTTCATAATGGAATAGTTGAGAGTAGCCATTATTATGGTTTTCTGTCTCAAACCTAATCTTCCCCATTGCAGCACATTATGACAGTTGGAAAATCCACGGCATGGTGGGTGATCTGTTGCAAGGTGCAATTTGAATTCCACTTTGGCACAAAGGTAGTTGTTCAGCATAATGCATCTGAAATTATGCAAGTGCAACTAGCGTGGGGGTGTACATATCATTCAGGAATATGGACACACCTGCAGCCCATGTGTTCCAATAAAGGATAATGGGCAAGAGGTGAGGTATGTGTTATAACATGGTCATGCAGGTGTGCTCTCTGGAGCGTTTGAAACATGTCTCAGCCTCTGCACAGATTTGTTCTCCATGTTAGGGATTGACATGTGTGTGTGTCCATATAGTGTTTCTGACATGTATCATTGTGTAGCGAGACCCACAGTTTATTTCTTGGCTGTCCCTGTAACAGCAGTAGACCTTCACTTGAACTGTGCATGATGAAGGCACTATAGGGGAAGCATGAGCCCTAGGCAGTATCCATATTCCCAGGAGTGACAGGTGCAGGCCCTGTCTGGCAAAGCATCATGGTCTGTCAACCATGTTATCCCAGGCAGACAGATACTGGATACCCTTTGACTTGCACCACCACATTAGACAATTGTGGAATGCAATCCTTTTGTCCCTGTACTGCAGTATCATTCTGGCCAGTGGCAGAATGCTACCCAGGCCTTGGGACATATCTGCATGGGCTACAAGACCTGACAGTTCCTACATGTGTTTCCATGCAGTCCAGGCTACTGCATCACAGATCCTGTGCAACAACATGGAATATGCCAGAGCCATGTGTATAGTCCAAAAGGTGGTCTGAGTGTATGGGTATGTGACTAATGATGGCAGACAGGCAGCTGACAGTATGTATGCCCTCATATAGGTTAGTGTGTAACATAGTGCTAGAGTTTGCATTCTCAAATGAGTTCTGTTGGGCATGTTTCCGACCACGTGTTCTGAGGTGTGGCACAATTATGCAAACTATGTCATACAGCTTGTGTATTTTGTCTCTCTTCCAGCTTGGAAGGTCACTTGTTTGGCCAGATACTTAGAAGTGTCTGTGAGTGTGTGTGATTTCTGGTAGTGTGTGTGGGTGTCCTTACTGTGTCCTGGTAAGGATATGTGTTGGTTGTGATGATGAGATGCATGTGTTAACCTACACCTCATGACTGTCCAGTCATGGCTATAGACTGGACTGCCTTCCAGCTTACCCCTGTAGCTGCATCCCAGACAATGTATGAGGTGTGGTGTTAGGTGGGTTTGGCGGTTTACATGGCATAGAGATTACATTCCCCCAGGATGGCCACATACACAAAGCTGACATTAGTAAACACCAGTAGCTGACTAGTAGACATGCCTGTATGAGCATTCAGTACTACAAGTACCAAGTACTGTATTTAGTTTACTTACTGCTTATGAAGATGTTTTAGACAGTGATGCTCAGATGTAAATATTTGTGTTATGGACGTGACAACACTGGCTATTACGGAAACATTGTAGCTACCTTTAGCAGCAATCCTCCTCTGAGGAGCACATCACATCCTGATAGTTGATTACAGATGATGCAAGTGTCTACAGGTCTGTTTCATTCTCTGGGTATATACTCACATATCCACCAGGACCATGAGCATTGCTGAGCACAGACACCCACTCCCCAAACAGAGTCATGTATCAATAGACTCTGATGCCACTATCAACATGATCAGGATATAATCAGATAGTGTAAGCCATCACCTATGAAGCAGCTATTACACATGGGCATCAGTCTCCTACATCTTACACTCCTACTGCAGATGTTACACTGGAGTTAAAGATGATATGCAACCTGTTTCATTACCAGTACTATGCACTACCTTACATACAGTATGTGCAAGCGGCTGTTAGGTTGACAATGAGAGTTTAGGCTACACAAACCTGGTAGTTCAACCAGTGTGTCTCTACTCTCAATATCCACTCTATGTAGGTGTGCACATAGCCATTTGGCCCAGCCCTGTAACAAGAGTCACTACACATTTGCATAACATGTACACATGCACAGCTGTTATTGCTTGCAAATGATACTAGAGAGGTCCAGCCCTGTAACAAGGGTCACTATACATTTGCATAACATGTACACATGCACAACTGTTATTGCTTGCAAATGATACTAGAGAGGTGGATATTACATGTCTTATGTGCATGGATAGTTACCTAGCTCTTCCAATTATCTTTGCTATCATGCTGCTAAACTGTCAGATGAATACAAGTGATATGTATCCTGTTATTGGGTATTGTAATTGCCAATACACATAACTACTGTTTGCATAACATAACATAAATGCTATGTAGAATGGAATACAGATCTGCCTAAAATACTGTACATTACACAGTCATTGGCACAATATCTCACAATGCAAGCCATATTTGCACAGTAAGCCCAGCCCACCTTTGACATGTTCATCTTACTTATACACCCATACATGTCGACTGTTACAATATGTCAACATATACCATCCCCTGTTACAGCACATACTTGTTGGACCAATCCTGACACTGACTGGAAGCAAATTGGTGAGTTCCAAGCCCATATCATCCCTTGTGGTGTATGAGGAGTTTGCCTTGTGACCTACAGCAGTACACATATAGAATACTACAAGCATTACTACTGCTTAACAATACATCGCTACAAGATAGCTATTTCCACTATATGCATTGATTACACTGTAATTCTTACAGAACAGGTACTACATACACAGACATACTTCATTATACATACCTTCTTAGTAATTGGAGGTGTTATTGACTAGTATAATACTCGTTTTCAGTTTGTCTTTCAGTGTTTTGTACTGTCCTACAGGTAGATACAGATGGTATGAATGTGTGACAAGGCAACCTTTCATAGTTACAGATCAGTAACGTGCTATCCCAATAACCAATTGGTGTTCCTAAGTAGCTAATTACATGCACATCAGCTGCGCTACTACTGCCTTAGCCAATATCATGGCAACAGTGGAGTATAACTGAGTACTCCCCTTGGCGTTGTCCCTTTGCCTTACTTGTGAGGAATACAGCCTGGAAGTGTTGTTTGAAATCTATTGCAACAGCTGTATGGAGACGAACAGTAATATATTTTGTGTTATGCCTAGAGAATTTGGTCTAAATGTGAGTACTGCTGTTATATTTCTGAACATTGCTACTTGTGCAGGGTTTGTCTGTACCTAATACTTCTGCATATGTTTCAGTCTGGCCAGGATGTTTGACCAGCTCAAGGCTGCATAGCTATGCATATAATGTTAGGGGGTTTACAGTGTGCTTACCAGACATATTTTGTTTACCTTACAAACACAAGGTGCAGGGTTTGAGTCACAATGGATACCTGGCTAGGCTTAAAATGGCTTGCAAGGGCAGTTAGCTTAGTACTAAACTATGAACCTATGAACCTATTTAGTTTGGTGTTAATATGTATCATACTGTGCTGATAATCAGTACTCGGTAACACTTCCTGGTGTACGAACCTTTCAACCCTCTGAAACGGGATTAGTTCATACAAACCATGTAACATCAGGAGCTGTTCAATTGTATAACAGCAACTATTTCACATAGGGCCATGTTAGTGTGTCTGTGTCCAGGTATGTTAGGTTTCAGCAGATGTACAGTAGTTGAATAATCGGTTATGGGATGACAGTATGTATTGATGTAATTATTTTGGTTGTGGGGTAGATGTTGGTGGGTGTACATAGCACATGCAGGTGTGTAGGAACCCCTTTTATACAACTTCTATATGTGTGTGGGTGTTCTTTCCCTATGTGACCACCTATCCCTTAGTGGACTAATACTATGGTAATTGCAGGCCGATTCATTAAGGCACTGTTAAATGCTTCCTGTATAGCATGCAGGTACTGTTAGTCCTTGAATCCTTTTGGCAATACATCAAAATGTAATAAAGTTTTGCTAAATGAAAGCTGTCTGTGTATTTCTGTCATGGATATTTGCAGTCATTGCAGTTGTGTTGGTGACTGTGTCCGTAGAACATATTTGTAATAGTGTATTGGCATATACTCTTCATATGTTATGTCCATTCTGTTTGGGCAGGTAGAATGTGTGATTGCTATGGTCCATGTTATACTCAGATATGAACACTTCAGATGCTGTCTACACACATGTATGTGTGTGTGTGTGTGTGTTTGTGTGTATATATATATATATATATATATATATATATATATATATATATATATATATATATGTGTGTGTGTGTGTGTGTGTGTATGTATATAGATATAATATATAATATATTTTATTGCATACATTTATCTGTACCTCCATAGATGTGCAGATGTTTTTAACCTATCTATATATCGACATATATATATGTAGATCTGTATATATCGACATGTCTCTCTCTCTCTCTTTATATATATATATATATATATATATATATATATATATATATATATGAGCATACACCTTTCAATGGGTACATGGCAGATTGTCCTATTTCAACACATTCCTCCCTTTTGTGTTTTAACCTGTCTGCATACACAACTGGGATAGGTACATCTCAGATAGCTTAGTGGTAGGTTACTCTGAGGATGGGGTACATGGTTGTGGGTTCTAATCCTGGAAGGTGTTATTTTACCTCTCAGAGTAGGCACTGGTAGGGAAAGTGTGAATAACACACATTTAAGCGGTTGTAAGCAGGTTTGCCCGTGGTCTGCATGACGTTAAGCAAAGGTTAAACATGTGAAGCGCTTCTTCGTTTACCGTGTTTAAGCGCCACTTACCATCGCACAAACCCATGGAAACCCACTTACAACTGCTTAAAAGTGCTTTAATCCACCTGCATCCAATAGCCCTTATTCTGGCCCTCAAAATAACTTAACAGCCCTTGCAAGTCTTGAACCCGGGACCATCAACACCACAGTCACTGACTTTTTTTTGGCTGTTGATGTAACTGTATAATATATATCTATATTTATTTATATCTATGTGCAGACATCACTGACATGCATATATATGTGTGTATATATATATATATATATATATATATATATATATATATATATATATTTCATATTAATTTGTAACAGTAATACATATGTAAACTTGTATGTGTTGGTTCATAAACTACAGTGCATTACAATGTACTGTACATATGTACACAAAGTGACTGTCCCATCTGTGGTCATTACAGTGGAATGCATATGGTATAAGGTGTAGTTTAAAGACCATGAAACATGTATACACCTTGGATGGTAGTGGTAAGTCCCATGACTATAGTGTGCATGGTCCAGAGTTCAACACCTGCGATGCTTTAAAAATGTTTTTTTACTCCAGAATAAGGCTCATTTAAACAGTTGTAAGCATGTTTAAATTTATTTATTTATTTTTATTTATTTGCAATTTGATTACCGGGGAAGTCCACTGGGCCGAATTGACCCATTTTCAGTGGAGGCCCGGGGAGAAAAGCTCCAAGATGCATTGTACAATTTAGATACAAATGATAGATAATATTATAGATCTTATGTGGAATAATTATTCAAATACATTCACTATCATGCATAGTTAAACAAATTCATTAAGCTTGAAGGTAGGGATCACACTGTTTCATTTGAGGAAAACAGATATGGTTTAGGTGTGGAAACAGTTTACATACAAACCTTTTAAGAAAAATGTAAATATGCTTTACATACACACATCAACAGCAGAATGCTATTTACAATATTTACAAGGTTGGGCTGTGTGAGGGTAGCTGTAGGAGGTGAGAGCTTAGAGAGAAGCTATAGAAATTGTTGAGAGCTTAGATAGGCTCATAGGAAGATAACTATGAGAGTTGTAGAGCTTGGGAACCAGAGCGAGAACCCTCCTGGATTAGGTTGGGTGAAGGCAGGTACCTTTCCATTTAGTGGACAGGTGTTTGAATAGTTGGGTTTTGAAGTTTTCTGAGTTTGGTATGGTTCTTAGTGTGGAGGGAAGGGAATTCCATTTTTTGCCTAGTGAGAAAGGAGAAGTTGGCCAGCAGGACGTTTAGGTTTATGGATAGTAATTAAGTTCTGATTTTCAGATCTGAGAGCTCTGTTGAGTGTATAAGGGGAAGGATGTTAGAGTGGGACATTTTGTTGGGTGAAATATGAGTCTATGTGCAGTAGTGAGTTGGAGATAGTCTAGGTAGTTTGGGAGTTCAAGCCAATTCAGGGATTGTAGGGTTAGGCAGTGATGGATGGTATATTTAGATTTAGAGGCAAATTTAGAGATTTTGTTGTAGCAGTTTTCTAGTTTAGAGGTGATAGAGGAGGACAGGTTGGTTAGGAGAGAGGCTCCGTATAATACAGAAGGAAGAAGATAAGTCGAGGCCAGAGTTTGCCTGGTAGAGTTGGAGAGAAAACGATTATTCCTATACAGCATACCTAGCTTTTGGTGGGTTTTCTTAATATTTTGTTGAATATGAATATCAAACTTGAGGTGTTCATCTACAGTAATGCCAAGTAGTTTGGCAGAGGGGACTACTTCTATAGGTGAGTTGGTTTGACTATAGACTTTGAAGTTGTTTTTATCATAGGAGAGGGTCTTTGTGGGAGGGAATAGTAGAATCTTTGATTTATTTGCATTGAGAGAGAGGTGGTTTTGGTGCATCCAGTTTTCATTTGTTGAGAAGGCAGTTTGGTTTTAGTCAGCAATTCAGAGAGGTTTGAGGCAGAGCAGACTAAGGTTGAATCGTCTGCGTATTGAATGATTTTAGCATCAGGAATAGCAGTGTGAAAGTTATTGGAGAAGAAGTTAAAAAGCATTGGCCCAAGGATGGGTCCCTGTGGTATGCCAGTTGGGGTAGGTATGAAGGAAGAGATGGAGCTCTTCCATTTGACTCCCTGTGATCTGTCTGATAGATAGCTGGAGAACCAGGATAAAGCATTATGTGAGAGATTAAGGTTTGAGAGATGACAGAGAAGGTGCTGGTGGGAAACAGTATCAAAGGCTTTAGACAGATCGAGTAAAACAGTAGAAACTAAGTGGCCTGAATCTCGGGCTTGATTGACAGTTTCTAGGAAAGATAGAAGAACGGTTATTGTGTTATGGCCTGGATGGAAGCCATGCTGGGTGGGAGTGAGAAGATTGTTTTGGGTCAGGAAAGGCATAAGTTGGAGGTGGATGCATTTTTCTAGGAATTTGGAGATTGGTGAGATCAAAGCAATGGGGCGAAAGTTTTAGATGCTGTTATTTTTGCCTCCTTTATGAAGAGGAAGAATATAAGCTGAGCACCAGAGTTTGGGGATGCATGATTATTTTATGGATCGGTTGATAAGGATGCTGATTGGGAGTGCAATGCCATCAGCAGCACATTTTAGGAAGGAAGAGGGAATATTGTTGGGAGTGTTAGAGCAAGGTTTAAGTTTGGACAAAAGTTTTTTTATAAAGTTAGTGGAGATGGGTTTGAGCTCAAACAGATGAGGTGAGTTAGAAGGGGAGAGTGTAGAGCAGTTGGGTTATTATTGGGAAATGTCCTGGTGAGGGTAGTAATAGTGTCTATAAAAAATGAGTTAAATTCAGAGCCTAGCTCGAGATCAGATTTACTTGGGTCAGGACAGGGATTATTCTGTGAGCCTGGATTGAGGAGTGAGTTTACTGAGTTCCAGATTTTTGGGGGGTTTTATTGTTATTGGACTGAAGTTTGATAGTAGGATTTTTTGTCTTTGGTGATTAGTCATTTTGCACGGTTGTGGAGCTGTTTATATTGAAGCAAGGTATTGTCCAGTTTATTGTTTTGGTAAAGCTTCCATAGTTTGTCTCTGTGGTGCAGAATCTGTTTTGTCTCTTTGGATAGCCAAGGAGCAGTTTAGTTTTTATCCTTTTGTTTCTTAGTGGGGCTAGTGAGCTTAAAGTATCAAGGAAGACAGAGTTGAAGTATTCAATAGCCTTGTCAAGAGGAAGGATGTTTAGAATTTGCCAGTTCATTTGTTTGAAAGTATTTGAGAAAGTAGTTGGGTAGAAGCTACTGAGGTTACGAGTTTGAATGTACTGATGCTGGTGTGGTGAGGAACTAGTTGAGCGATGCATGAAGGCTGGGAGGTGGTCGCTAAAGGTATCAGGAATTGTGCCAGAATTGGTTATTTTATTTGGATCTGAGACTAGGATCCAATCTATAGTGGATCCGGGAGGGTTTATTTTGTTAGGTCGAGTGATGGAGAGGATTATTTGAGTGAAGTTATAGAGGTTAATGGATAGGGAGGGAGAGGGCAAATGATTTTATTCCAGTCAATATTCACATCACCAAGGATATAAGTTTCATAGTTAATTTCAGTAGAGTCCCATAGGAGAATATTTTCGAGTGTAGAGATATTGTTACCAGGTGAGATATACAGGGTAATGATGCAGATATTTATATGTTTATTTAGTTTTAGAATTCCAGCAGTTAGTTCAGTGTTCTGGAATTGAGAAATTGAAATTTGGAGGGGAATTAAGGTAAGAAGGTTGGAGTAGATTAGGGCAGTGCCTCCACCTTTTTTATTTAGTTGGTCATTTCTGAGACAATGAAATCCTGGAGCAGAATCTCAGAGTCAGAGATAAAGGACTTGAGCCAGGTTTCAGAGATGGCTAAGATATCTGGTTGGTTATGGCTTAACCAAGCTTGAAATTGGTGTACTTTGTTGTTTAGACTGTGTGCTTTAATTGTAAAACTCTTTAGGGTGTTGAGATAGGAGGAAGTGGGTAAGGGATGAGTGTTGTTAATAAAGGATGTAGGACCAGGGTTAGAATGGATATCACTAGTTTGGACTAGGTTGTTGAAGGAGATATCCTTTAGCCATATTGGTCTGCCAGGCATGAATTTTGGTAGATTGGAGCAGGTGACAGTATCTTGACTTTAGAGGAGAAGAGTTTAGGGTGGAATAGGTGCAGAGGGTTGGGCTGAATGATAGAAGAGGAGATGGGAGTAAGAGTAATGGGGAAGGTGGATTTGTATGGTAGTTGTCTTTGTAGGTGGTATTGGACAAGCATAGGTGGAATATGAGGTAGCATAGTATAAGGGAAGTAGGAACAGAAAGAGGAGGCTGGGGGACTGGAGGGTGTGATAACTTGAGGAGAGCATGGTGGAGCAAAGAGAGAGTGGTATGAGTGGTTAGGAAAATAGAGAAGGCTATGAAGAAAAATGATTTAAAAAGTGATGGATGTATTCTAGAGATTTAAGGAAAGAGGAGGGGACTATAATTATTGGGTGGAGTACAGATTACAGAGTTTAAGAAGGATGGCTATGGGTGGGAGGAGTAATGAGGGGGGATCTGGTATTGGGTAATTAGGCTGAGAGGGTGGGGTAAGATAGGAATAAAGCTAGGAGTAGTGGGGTGGGTGGGAAATGGGGGCAGAGTAGGGGAGCAGAGTGAGCCCGTAGTGCGAACAGAGCAGGAAAGAACATTAGAGGTGAGTATGGCAGAAAATGTATCAGCAAAGTGCAGTTTAAAGGCTGTAGTTGGAAGGTATGAGCTAAATATTTCCAGCCAGAAAAAGAAGGCTGTCTTTACAGAGGGTGGTTTAGCAGGAGGGAGATATTTACAGTCTAAGGTTATTAACTCATAACCAAATGTTTGTGAAAAAATAAAACTTGTTGGGATTATAAAGAATATCTAGGATTTATATTGGTAGAGGCTGCCACATAATGGTAGAAGGAGATAGCAAACAGCAGGGATAGTTGGACCAGTCTTAGGTTTAAATATATTCTAGGGTAGTGATAGGAGGGGGAGAGGGCAAACGGTCTGTGGTAGGCTGCTAGAATGCACACACGGGAGGGCGGATTAACTCTATATATAGTACATCAAGTCTACATTTAATTAGTGTTAAGCAACATACATTTAAACAATCTTGTTGGGGGGGTCTTCTTAGTAGTATTTTTCTAAATACCAGGCAAGCTAGCCAACTCAGGGTGTCTTCAGGTGATGGCCGGAGGTACTCCTTTTTCATTTAAAGCAGGGAGGGAGCACCCGGGATGGATTACTGTAGAGGAGAGGGAGACAACACTGAGTTAGTTAATATTGCAGATGTAGAGGGGAAGGTAGAAGGTAAGGGATGTTTAGAGAAGAAAGGAGGGTGTAACAAAGCACAGTAGTAGAGAGAGGCTATGGTTAGATGAGGCTAGAGCAAGTATGTAGAGAAAGATTAGGTTTAGGGGATTAACAATGGAAAGCAACAGACATTATGCTATGAACAATACAAGTTAGGCAATATAGGCTCCATTAAGTAGAACAAAACATTCATTCAGCATGCTATCAGTGACCCTAGTCCATTTGAGAGGACAGGGCTATACAGCAGTAGAGCCAATTATAAGCAGCAGAAAGCAAGGTGTAAATGATAAAGTAATACTATAAAATCTCTAAACAGTGCAATAGATAGTGCTCAACAGACTAACACAGTAAACTATGATATGTTCATGCTGTGCAATAACTTGTGCTGAACAATTTTCAAAACAGTTTTCAGAATGATATAAAAGCCACATGGTGCCCTTATAGAGACAAATGGAAAAGAAAAACAGCTGCTACGCCAGTAATTAAGCTAAGGGCTCTAGTGGGACCATTGATCCACCTTGAAAGAGAAATAAAGGCCTTCAACGATATATGTTCATTGGCGTCCTTTTAAAAGGGCATCTGGATAGCAGACTAGGCCAGCAAAGTGCAACAGTCGAGCCCTGTATACTCAGACTAAAGTAATGCAGCTGGCAGCAACATAAAGAGAGACCCACTCATCCCAAAAAGCAGCTTACAGCTACTAAGCCGATAATTAACCTAAGCAAAGGGCAAATGACACAGTACAAAGCAAGCAGTCAAACAGTACAGTATATAGGGCAAAACAGTCCCCAAAACCATGTAGAAGCTGTGAGGAGCCCGTAAAGTTACAAATGGAAAGAAAAATGGCTGCTAAACCTGATTTTAAGCAGAAGACTTGAAGGGGGATTTGTTATTCCACCTTAAGAGGCTATCCGGCATTCAGTGATGCACTTTGGTTGGCATCCTTTTAACAGGGCATCATTACACCAGGTTTCTGGTCATGACAAACCAGCAGTATTCAATCAAGCCCCTTGTACCCATACAAAATGAATGCAGCATTAGTCAGTTTAGAAAAGAACCTCACTCATCCCAAAAGCAGCTTGCAGAGGTCAAAAATACATGTAGGTCACAGATAAATGAAGCCATCAGCACAAGGCCAGCAATAACCATACAACACAGTTACAAACATTGCATTGGAGTGATAGCCATCAGCACAAGGCCATCTATAACCCTGAAACACAGTTACAAGTAAAAGCGCGGAGTTTAGCACAATAGTTGCTTAGAGGCTTGCAAATGATAGACAGATATGCTGAAAAGACCTACTGGGAGGTGAAAACAAGCAGCCTAAACTGCAGGACCAGCACAGAGGTGCTGTGGATGCTCAGGATAGGATTTAAAAATGGCACCACAGTCTGTGGGAGATATAAGTAAACTCCAGGAGGAAACTAGCTATGGGAGAGGGGATAGGCGGAGGAAAGGTGGTTGGACTAGAGGGGTAGAAGGTAGGAGGGACTAAAGTGGTGGAAAGTTGGTAGGAAGAACAATTCCAGGAGGGGGGAGGGCTTAATAGAGGTGAGTATGGCACAAAAGTATCAGCAAAGAGCAGTTTAATGGCTGTTTAAAAGTGTTTTTGTGACATTATAGCAGTGGTTAAACACAGTTAAACTTTGTAACATATAACCTGTGCACGCAAACATGGCCACATCTGCTAACTACTCAGGATATATACATTTCAGTGAAGTAACATCTCACTATGTGCTTGCATAACATTACATTCTCTGTTGACTTTACTCTCCAGCACACATGGGTTTATATGGGTGTTTCGAATGTTTATTATACAGATGATTACTACCTATATTTGCAAGCTGTGGTTAAGGTATACTTTTTAACATGATAAACATCCCTGACTTTATTGAGATTGGGACCTCAAATGCACAGATACTATGCAGATGCTGTAACCATTACACTATTGACATTAACATTGCTTCCGCCTATTTAGATGATTTCTATGTGTAAGCTAGGCTAAGCAAAGGGCGGAGGCCCCCAAACCCACTGAGCTTCACTTACTCTTGAAATAACAACATATAACAAATGTAATGTGAGACAATACATTACATTCCTAACTACATTAGGCATAGCCCCTCACTGACACACTTCGAGGGAAACCTTGTTGTGTGAATGGGTAACAGAATATACACCCCTGGGATCATGTGTCCCAGAACCATACAGCCAGGGGGTGGGGGAGCCCGTCCAGTTTGATAGCTCTGACACCTGTTGGGGAAATTGAATGGTGTTGAATTGTCACATTAACATGCCTCTTTAGATCACTAAGTGCCACTATCACCCTCCACCAACCCAGTCTTCAACAGCTTCTGGCAACTCTGCCTGGAATTGCTTCATTGGCTATGCTTGACAGAGGCTCAGTTACTTCATCAATGGTGCAGAGAAAGCCAACACACTGTAGCTATGCTTCTAATTGCCCTTGGGCAGATAGGTAGTAGGCTATCTGTGAACCTCTAAAGTGCAGGCCATCACAGCCATAATATGTGAATAAACAGACTTTCAGATCACAGTGAGAAATAACCATGTAGTCAGGAAACAGTTTAGTACAGCAAGAGCATACAGAACACTGATACTTAGTCACTCCAAAAGCCTATCTTGGAAGCTAGAAGACTTGTATAAGTTTAAGGCTTTCTATTGCTTACCAGTAGGTTACCTCCAGGAGAGATGAGAAACAAGCACGGATGGGAAACATGCATGCAACAATACCATACCGGCTTATGTGTCAGCCTTAGGCTTTGGAATACTGGCCAAGGCTATTGGCGCCCCTATGGTGCCTTTTTTATGAGAGTCTCAAAGGTGAATACCAGCTCCGTAAACAGCACAATAGCAGAATCAATGAGGGTTATGCTACTTAACACCAGGGGTTGTGATCACAACATGCATGCACTCACAGCACTCCTCAGGATGGACAACGTCAACATCTGTGCAGTAACTGAGACCTGTCTTAAAGCTTCTGAGAGCACACCAGCACTACCAGACTATGACCCATACCACACATTTCAGCCACAGAACATGGACTGACACAGACATGGAGGGGGTGTATCCATATTCATCAGGGATACCTACACCTATAGATTAGTGGGGCAGCATGATACCTCTGAGATCATCCATGTGCAGCTAACATCAGCCACAACTGCAATGTAAACTGTGGCCTGCTACAGATCACCCTCCATGACCCAGGACCACCACTCAACCTACCTGGAGACAGTGGAGAACATGACAGTCCTAACGCCCACCGTGGCATTGGCCAATGTCAACTACCCTACCATTAACTGGGAAACTTACTCAAGTACTCACTTCCAGGCCCAGCGCTTCCTGGAATTTATCACCTCATATGCCCTGTATCAGGTGGTAACCTCCGTAACGAGGGGTGGAAACATACTAGAAGTGGTCATCACCAACATGGGCAACAGGTGCACCACAGCAGAGGTTAACCGGTCACTGGTTAGATCTGACCATGAACTATTCACTGTTTCCACACCCAAACATCTCCCCCACCCACAGAAACCACGGTGTATACCTTTCCTACAGCTAAATTTACACTACTAGTGACAGGGGTGTGAGGTTTCGCAGCCCCCACGCCAAGGGGAAACACTGCTCAAGAAAAAGACAGATTTACAAATGCAATCTATAAGCACCTACATGGATGTATGGATTGTGCCATCACTGGTAAACCAAGACTCACTCCTCCTAGACAAGTACACCAGTCTGGTGGACCCCTGCAATAAACAGGCTATACTACAGAAGTAGGACAGTGTTCCAGACAAACAGCAAATCCCAGGAAGGGCAGACATCCATGACCACTATTAGTATGATACGTAGGTCCCTCATGACATCATCCAAGGCTAAAAGCAGGAAAATACGCAAGCATTCGAAAGATAATCACAAAGCCTTCTTTGGCTATGTCAAGAATCTAAGTGGTGACACACAGATTTGCACTGTGCCGGTGAAATATAGCACAAAATATGCTGACCCTACTGACATCGCCAACATTCTTGCAGATACATTCATTGCATACTTCACCCCCTAAAAAGCCCACAACACTACCCGAAAGGTACAGTATCCCACACATCAGAGACACACAGATGGAAATGGTCCTCTCTAACAGCAGAACACAGCATCAATGGAGGCAGACTGCATCTTGCAAACTGTACAAGACAACCTGACCCCCCACCTAATTAATCTTTTCAACCTCAGCCTCCCCACAGGCTACATGCCCATACAATGGCGCATGGCAATGGTTATTCCACTCCATCAAGGTGGAATCACAACTGACCATGGTAACTACCACCCCATAAGCCTGACTAGAATGGTCTACAATGGTATGGATCGCATCCTCATGGCACTCATTAACAAAGATATTGGTAACCTCCAAACACGTGACCCAACCCAGGTCAGCTTGGTTGAGTGCAGTTCATGCCTACTGAACCTGTTTAACATCTTACATACAGTCACCAAGATGTTAGATGACAGGAGAGGTTGGTTCACACATACTACCTGGACCTCGCCAAGGCTTTTGACACCATGCCCCACTTGATAAACACACCAGCCTGTACATACACCCATACATCACAGGTTGGGTTGCCAATGGGCTTACACACAGAACCCACATGGTATGACTAGCGGTCTCCAGGTCCAACTCTTGACCAGTCACGACTGATGTCCCACAAGACTCAGTCCTGGGAGCCCTACTGTTTGGCATATACTTCTCAGAGGTACAGGCAAACACAGGTGGACTACAGCAGACCATGTTTGGCAATGACTGCGAACTGGGAGCCGTGATTGATAGTCCAGCTGACACAGACATCCCTCAAGGGGCCTCACAGAGACTGACACAGGGTGTCAACATCATGGCCTCCAGCCAAGTGCCACTAACTGCATGGTCATTCCATTGCGGAATATTAAGCACCCACATATTAACACATAAGTGGCAGCCACTTTAATACACTCGAGGTAATGGGGTATCTGGGGCCTAAGGTAGATAGTGATCTTCCCTTTGACAATCATATCTCCAAAGTAGTTAGGACATCCTTCTATGTAGGCCATCTGATTACTAAAGGGTTCCCATCTAGACATACTGGGGTTATACTGCCCCTTTACTCATCACTCATCAGTCCCATCATAGGGTATAATAACCCATTTGGGATGTACCTCAGAAGACACTTCCAACACCTGGAAGGTCCATGAATGTACCTCACCAAGGGGATTACTGGCCTCAAACATATGCCATATGCAGCCAGACTGAATAAATTCCTGCTTTACTCAGTGGCATCTCGTTTACCCAGAGATGATCTCTGCTGGCCAACACAGCCATGTCGAACTCAGGCTTAATGGATAAGCTCCACCTATGGGAATCCATGTAACAGTGAGTCATACACTGTAGTGAGCTGAACCTTGCCACAACAATAACTGGAAGATGCTGGAGGGATGGATTCCTGTCACAGACACTCCCCATACTTTGGAACAACATCCCTAACTACATTATACAGAGCCCCTCACTAACACTCCGCAAGAGAAACCTTGAAGAGTGGATGGGGAACAGTAGATGCACCCCAGGGATCCCGCCATTGGCTCTGCTCTACAGAGGGATAGTTAATGAATCAATGGGGTGGCAAAAGCTGACACATTTTGACTAGGCCTATGAATGGCCTCTGGCAGTTGGCCAAGTACCTACCTATGAACCTATGCATACAGTATCAGCACATGCTGATAGCTTAATTTACTGTTGCCAATGGCAGTTGTGTGTGCAATAGTGGAGGGCTGCCTATGTTGGATGCACGCAGCAGACTGCCTATACATGACAATTTACAGGTAGTCGTGTGTGTGTGCCATCCATTTTTACTGTGTGTGCAGGTGGAGAAAGGTATCAGTCCCTAGGTGCCTACACTGTTAGTGTGTGTGCTATACATTCCCTCCTTGCCAAAGCATGGGCATACTGGGCACGCCTCTGTCTGCCTACTGGGGCTGGCTTAGGGTGTTCGTGGTCTGAGTACCTCTGTGCCTGTGGGGCCCTTGGCAATGGTGGTGGGCTGTGAGGGTTTTCACCATTCTGTCCCTGCTGCAACTGTTTCCGCAGGATCATATTGTGTAGCATGGCACATACTATGAAGATGTGGGCACACATGCCTGGAGAGTACTGCAAGGCTCCACCAGATATGTGCAAGCAACAGAACCATGAATTCAGCATCCTAAACACACGGTCTATGATGATTCTGGTTTGTGCGTGTGCCTCATTATGGCATTCCTGCATGGGTGTGTGTGCATTTCTGATGGGAGTCATCATCCACGGTTCCAGTGCATAGCCAGCATCCCCCACCAGGTGGCCATTTGAGATGTCTCCCCTGGCAAATAACTGATACAGCTGTGAGGCATGCCAGATGTGGGAGTCATGATGGCTTCTAGGGCTGCCAGCACACACATTCATGAAAATGCCCTGGGCATTGCACATGACCTGGCAGTTGATGGAGGGGTATCCCTTGTGGTTTATGTATCGCCTACCCTGCTCACCAGGTGGTGCCTTGATGTGTATGTGCATGCAGTCTATTGCACCCAGTACCTCCGGGTATACTGCCACATAGTGGAAGAGACGCATATTGTTGGCCAACTCCTCCTGCGTTTGGGGAAAGTATATGTACTCATTGGCATGTGGTAACATGGCATCCAGGAACTGGTGTAGTACCCTGGATGCTGATGCCTGTAAGATCCCCATGATATCCCCAATTGGTCTTTGAAAGGTACCTGTAGCTAGTATTCTCAGGCTTACACATACCTTCGTATCCACTGGGATGGCTTCCCCTCTGTTTGTTCTGGCTCTGAGGTGCAGCTGGCACAGCTCCACAAGTTGCTGTAGGATGTCCCTGTCCACCCTGTAATGCTCTATCTCCAGATCATGTAGCCCCTGGTAGGTTACCCTGGGTATGAACACTCTCCTCCTCCTCTGGTGCCTGAGGTGGTCATGTGCACCATCCTCCACACCAACTTCAGTCTCCAACACATGCTGGTGGATCAAAGCTATGGCAGCCCCTAACATGTACATACTAAAAGTTCCCCGTCTGTATACACCACTGGTGCAGAGTGTCTGGGAATACACAAATGTGTGTAAGGTGCTTTCACACTTTATACTATTTTGCTATGGATGCTGCTGATGTCATTGGGTATGTATGAGCTATTCCAGCTGCAGAGAGTCTTAAATATGGGTTTTACAATGAGTACAGCAAGTGTGGGGCCTTTACTTTGGAGTTATGTTTGCCTGCCTTGAATAATCTGTTGCCCTTTAATTTACTTTTAAACCTGGGTCCCCTCCCATTATCAAGCATGCATCCACCTGCAGTCTTTCTTGTTTTGTACTTTCCCTACCCAGTCATGGCAAAATGTGTCTTGTAGCTGATATACTGCAAATCGGCTTTGTTCTGATTTGACACTTTACTGTTTTCTTTGCAGTACAGCCCCTACCCTTTCCTGTTCTGCAGGTAGCTGCTTGCAGCCTTGTTAGCTGTTGTCAATGGCCCACTGTAGGCTCCGAGGTGTTAGTCATTTGTACTCCAATTTCCCTGCTGCAGCATTTCCTTATTTCTTTCCTATATCCTTCCTGTTTCAGCTGCAGTGAGCACCGTGCAAACCCATTTACCTGGTTTACACTCGTTTTCATCTCCGTTCACATGCATACTCAGTTACCTTGTGTACTCTCAGCTAAGCAAAGCTATGGCCAGTTCAACACACCCCTATCCTGCAGCTTTGCCTAGCTAGGGGTAAACCAGTTTAACAATGCTCCAATGTGCTTACAGCAATGGCGACACATCCCTCTCTTGATGTCATCTTTATCTCAAGGGCACACCTCGGTGTTATAACGCTACACTGTGAGGTGCATCCTTACACCAGCGGGGAATCTGTGATTCACTATTACTCCTCTCATTTGCATGGCATTGCCTACTAATTCCTAGCTACTGCACATAACACTGTCACAGCCCCTTAGCAACCCTTGCGCCATAGTATGGTGTAGCATGCCTGCCATTGACTATTATGGGGAAATAATGATGTGTGTTACATTGCAGTTTTATTCTATATTTTTATATTTTCTTTGCGATCCCTTTTGCGCACCACTGCCCTGCGCTTCCACATCTCGAAAGTGTGACTATATATATTAAATGTTAATTTTATATTTTGTAAATTTTTTTTATGCCAATGGCTATATATTTCACCATTAGCATATATTAACAATATAATATGTTAGGTCGGCTGTCAAGGCTCCGATTTTATGTTTGCAAAAATGTAAACCGTTTTCTATGGTTTACATTTCTGCATGCTTACACTACGCCTGCACCACTTCCTGGATTGCTACATACCTTCATTTGCATGCTACACTGCTGCTCATGGGGTAATTAGCATACAGGGCCCGGGAGTTGTGCAGGCGTAGCGTACGCAGGTAGTGCACGTGGGAACAGCTCATACCATATCTGTTAGCTTAAATGGTATTCCTCAGTTTAGAACTGATAAATTGGAAGAAGAATGTTAAAAACATGCAGGGTTTGTGTGGAACTGCTGATAACATTACAGAGGAAGTTAGAGATCATGTTTCTTTTTGGGGGCATTTCTCATTTAATGTCTATGACAGGATACCGTGTGTGGGGGAGAAATAACATAAGGTGTGTGGCAGAAAGCAGGCTATAAAAAACACATGGACGCTTTTTGGATGGACTGTCAAGAACAAACAGTAAATAATAAAAACGAATGGGAAGAAAACAGATATGAGAGAGGATTGAACTAGATAAACTGTTAAAATATATGGAGGGGAGAAAAGAGAGTGCATGCAAGGAGAGGTCAGGAGAAGCGACTAAGACTTTTTTTAAGTTCTAGCTAGTGAATTACCTGATTCTGATGCTCAAGGATTATTTGTGTGTAAACGCAGGAAGAGGGGAAAGAGTAAAAATAAGAAAAATAATATTTAGAAATATTTCTCCTAAATGTAAAAAGAAGGAAAAGCAACACCTTTAGAGTACTTTCAGTAAATGAGAACACTATTATTAACGTTGTAAGTAAAATATGGAATGGTTGATATTGTCAGACGATGTATGATTTCTGACAAGTGAAGAAAGACTGCAGACAGAAAACTGTGGTCTGGAAATGTAATATGGAACTTGAAAGTTGTTCTGGAGTAGCTGTGTTGTGTAAAGAAACAATGAAAATACTAGATGTAATGTTGGTAAGGATGGGAAGGTTAACCCTTGGGGATGTGGGATGGAGTGATCATGTTTATAGTATTATGTGCATATATAACCAGCAAGGAAAGAGAGGATCTGGTTTCTCAATTATTAGACTGTGGTGGTTAACCTGAAAATTATGATTGCAGGGGACTACAGAAAGTAATAAAATTTGATGTTAGGTCTGTGGAACAAATCAGTGGACTTGCAGAAAAGAGACACTTAGATCTGAAATTGATTTTGTATTATTGGAAAACTTGAAGGTAGCAGATGGTGATAAGTTGTGATGGGTTTCTCAGACCATTTAGCAATATGGATAGAGGTGACAGAAGAAAGGGAGCGTATTAAAATAAGGAAGGGAATGAAGAGAAACCAGGGAGTAAGTAGGAAGCACCGTAGTTATGGATGGATTATACAACCATGAAGGGCTTTTATAAAAACTGGTCTGAATGGTGGACTGAATTTAAAAAGAAGCACGTGTTTTTTTTTTTGTTTGTTTGTTTTTTATATATTTTCCAGTGGCAGGATGATGTAAGAAAGTGGAATATGGAAACACGTATAAAAATGTGTTGGGGAATAATAGAGTATTACATATTTCATTTTCAGCATAAAAGAACTTGAGAGGAAATTAAGGCATTAACGTTTAGACAGAGATTATTTACAAGGGAGGAGGTGTCTGCCATATTTGGGTAAAACAGAAAAGGAGGATATAATGAGAAAAAATTTAAAAGGCCAGGTAAAAAGAACACAAGCAAGTTATGAGTATTGTAGTACAGCGTGTGGAAAATATGTATAATGATGGAAAATTAAAAGTGATGTACTGAGGCAGCTCCTACATGCTTTATCCCATGCATGGATCCTAATTATCTATAGTATAATCCTAGGTATTCTCATTGGTGGTATTATATAATTAACCAAATGGAATAGGTTAAGTCAAGCATGAAAAGGAAAACTGGCTACACTTAAAATGGCCAAAAAGGGAGGTAGACTATAGAAAATAATGGAAAATAATTTGAGGAACAAGCTAAGGAATAATTAAAAATAAACATTGCTATTAGTAAGTTGGATGACTTAAAGAAAATGTTGATTCAGTATCAGACCCATAGGGTATGGAATATACAAGAAATTAATGGACTGCTAAAGAGGTGTAATGAATGAATGGTTGATGGAAGGTTTTGTTTTATGAAGATTGATGCAGTGGGATATGTGTAAACAAATATGAGAAGAATGAAATACAAATTGGAGACCCAGTATGCTAAATAATATGGATTATAATATTTTATGTGGATAATGGAAGAAAGTATTGTATAAAGGAAAGGGATGTCAAGAATTGTTGGTTGTGAGAGAAATTTTGGATTGATATAAAGTATAAGGGAGAATGTGAAACTTATCGGACATATTAGCAAGCCATTTGATACTGTGGAACATGATGGTTTGTAGAATGGTATGGAGAAATATGGAACAGATAATTATGCTGACATACTGTATATTGATAGGAGTGTGTGTAAGTGTAGGGTGAGACCGTTAGTGAATGGGAGACCAAGTAAAGAAGTATTTATGAAGTGTGGTGTAAGACAAGGATGTCCCGTGAGTGGAATATTTTCATTGGTGGGAGGATGGCCTAATGGTTAAGGTGTTTGCCCTACAAACACAAGGAACAGGGTTTGAGTCTCACGAGGGATAACTGACTAGGCCTAAAATGGCTTGCAAGGGCAGTTAGCCTAGTACTAACCTGTGAACCTATGGTGTTGAATGTGATAGTGAGTAAAGTGGCTTGTAAGACAAAATATGATAGATGTGTGATACTAGTGGTACTGACATACTTGGATGATATAGTTTTAGTTGCTAAGAACAAAATATGGATGAGGGAAGTGTTGGTTTATTTGAATGGATGTTTAAAGGAAAATGGGAATTAACTGGAATAAAGAAAAAAAAGTTAGGATTTGGGGATGTGTATTTTTCAGTGAATGAGATGTCTGGTTGGAATAAAATTTGGAGAAAATTTAGTTATGATGCAATGGGAAGGGATACATCTTCTGTAGAGACAGTATAATTTTAACATTCAGGAAAAAGGTTCATCTGGTAAATTCAGTATTAATGGAAAAAAAGTGCTGTATAATATCTAATGTTTATGTAACCCCAGTAGAATATGAAAGGTAAATTGTGCAGTTTGTGTACTCTTTTCTTATGGGGCTCAAGATTAAAGCCAATGAAGAGGTGTATTCTATATGAGTGAAGCTGGAAGGGGGTTGGAATTACTAAACCCAGTTGTGTATTCTGCTGCTTTAAATATGTATAGAGGATTAAAATGGGAGGAGGAGACTTTAATACAGAGAATGTTTAAATAGAAGTACAAAAGTGGGAATCAATGAGCATAAGAGAGAAACATTAACAGTTATCTGGAAAAAATACTAACATGGAAGACAATGAATATAGAGAAAGATACAAGGATGTGGAGTAGTAATTTAATGAAACAATAGTACTATGCAAATCCTTGGGGAAAATTTACCAAAATAAGTGATTTAAGCCAGGCAGCAAAGTAATGAAAAAGCAGTATGCCAAGATAGTAGAGCATCAGGATTTCCCATGGAAACTGGTAATAAATAAGTTACCAGTAAAGAGGACTATGACATATAAAAAAGAAAGTTGAAAGTGTGTATTAATCTTGTGGAGACGAAGAGACAACTGAGCATTTTTAAATGTAAAAGGTAGGTGAAAGTCTGGGAAAAAAAGTGTGAAGAAACAGTTTTTAAAAATATTAATGAAATGGTTATGAATATGATTAAAAGCATTATGGAAAAGAATATGAGAAGGGTAGATAATTTATTTTAATGTATTATGGGTTATTTGGAATTAAGTTTTGTTTAATGGGAAATGAACTTTGGCAGATATTGCAAAAATCAGATTATAGTTGTGAAATTAGTGGGAGTCAATTTTGGACTAATAACAATGAGGATGCTAAAAGAAAAATTAAAATTAGTAAGAAATTGGATCTGTATATATGTACTTGTAAATAGTATTTTCATTTTGTTTGAAATAAAGGACCCCTACTCTCTTCAGTGAGTTCCAGAGGATCTTTTACATCCACCTGAGCTTCCATTAACTCAAGCAGATTGGACTTCAGTTTAACATCTTATCTGAAAGATGGAAGACAACTGATAGTAATCATCCCTGTCAGAGAAAAGTGTCACATACCATTTGTCTCTTGCTGCCTGGATGTTACAACCTGTTTCTTCAAGCCAGTGTTTTGAGGTTTGCCTGTCAAGTGAACAATTCAGGCTTTGTAGATGAAAGACTGTTATCCCACTTGCATAATTCCTGAAGTAAATGATTACTACAGTATACCAGCTTTCACCAAGCCTTTTATACTTTATCTTATGCACTTTGTAAGATCAGGTGGGGTGGGACACCTAGTACTTGCACTGTAGTGTCTGTGCTCACCTGCCTTTATAGAATCCAGTATGGCATGTTTTGTTACATAACAGCCCACCAAGAACAATAATCTACACCTTCTATTAGCTGCTTTTTGGATGATTTTTATGTGATATAATGTTATAACATTACAGCATACTCTTTTTTTTTTGGGGGGGGGGGCTTTAGTTTAATAGGTAACTAACATTCTTGTAAGCTGGTAGGCCAGACAAGACCAGAATTCAGTTTCTTTGAAGCCATGCTATGCACAAGACTTCATCCCTTTCTGAAGCAAACCAACTGGGTAGCACTTAAACATTACCAAGCTCTGCAGATCAGTAAACCGTAATAAATGAAGCGTGTGAATTCTTCCAGTAGTAAATGTAAAATGATATTATTGTAAGAGCAAGAAGGTTGGGTAGAACCATTGTTTCATTAACAGCATAACAGTCGCTTGGAAAAAAATCCCCTGTGATAATTTTTCCTTTTTTACTATTATCTGAAAAAGGAATTTTTTTTCTACTACTATATATTATGACATATTTGTTTAAATTGGCAGACCTTAGTAACAGTAAAACTTTGAGAACACTTAACTTTAATTTACCATAGTGGAAGTTTATGGCAAGCATTGATTCAATTTGACATAATAGCTATCCTGTATAAGATTTCTGATAAAACACACAAGGCTGATGTTACCTTGAAAACTTACCTGTAAACGTTTTTTAGGAACAGCTATTATATAGCTTCTAATGATGTCTAATTTTGGGCTAGACTAGAGAACTGCCTTTCACTAGCAGCATATCCACTCATGGGGTTGGCACACATCCCACAAAATATCAGACTATATGCCTGGAAGCTACCATCTGCTAATAGTGTCACCTTTTGAGAGGGGTAATTAGTATGCCTGTACCTCTTATGTGGAGGTAGCTTGCATGCCGGGGCAGGAATGCACACAGGGCTGATGTCCTGGGAGAAACATGTATGGGATTTCCACTCAGGAAATTGACAGATGAAATGACCAGACTGGAAGACATTATGAAATTTGCCTTCTGGAGGTTGAGACTTCCTGTATCAGTGGCATTGGGAGTGAAAGTTCTGGCTGTGAAACTGTCCGATACTTTGCCAACAAGTTTACTACTGGAGTGTTTAATTAGTACAGAAGCACCCAAGAGTAAGACTTTGTCTGGACTTCTGCTGCCAAACCTCATTTCTGGGTGCTACAAATGCTGTGTAAGTAGTCCACTTATAATGCTACAAAGCAGACATGAAACATGGTACAAGTCACACATAGATCGCATTGGGAGATTGTGTGGTTCTGCTGCAAGCTACTAGCTAGTGAAAATTAGGTGGTAGAGCATGCAGCAAAAGAGGACAGAAGCTTCATTTTGCCAAGTAGTGTGTAGAGCTATATAAAGATTTCAGTGTGTGTGGAAGTGCAAACTTGCACATGTTATGGGGACAGCAGTAGAGGGATGGGGAGACAGTTGGCAGCATGCAAACCACTCCTAACTCCACAGGTTGCAGCCAGAGTCTAAAATACTTGCCACCTCCTCCTCACAGTTGATCTACAAAATGGAAATAACATGTTATAAAGGATGTGGGGGCTCATTGACCTAAATGCTCAAGAGGCTGACTTCTCAGCATTAGCAAATCCTAAACCAGATGCTCTAGTAGAGTTAGGACATACTTCTTAAGTCCTATTGCATTAATATTTCAGATTTGTTATGTTTCCAGAAAAAAAATGGGGTGTGGCCATTGTCTTCAATCACTGCTTAGCAAGGCTGGATTTTGAATGGCAGCAAATCAGCTAAAGAGAGCTAGATGTCAATCAGGGCTACTTTACTGCAAAACATATATCATGTAGATAAAGACCTAGGATGAGTACTGGCAAAGACTGAGAGTGGTTATGCTCGTGGCATAGCTGTGAAAAAAAGGTGTATATTAGCATGTTGACAGGGCTGTTCATCGAACACCCTTACATCGACATATATAAAACGAAATCCCAAATGGCCACAGTAGTGATCCCCCCCCCCCCCAGGGAAAAAAATTGCTGGGCCAACACAAAACAAACCAAACTGACAGACAAAATAAAGTTGGGGGCTTCGTCCCCCCCCCCTACTTAAATATACCAACTCCAAGTTCGCACTACACTGCAGAAAATGGCAAATTCCTGACAATAGCCCAGTGATTTTTTTCCCTGGGAAAAAAAATCACTATTGTGGCCATTAGATTTTGGCATTTTGTTTTATATGTGTCGACGTAAGGGTGTTCAATGAACAGCCCTGTCGACATGCTAATATAGACCTGTGAAAAATGACAGGTGCCTGAGCAGTTCCAAATGGAATCAAGTCCCTGTTAGGTGACAAGACTGTAAACGTATTAAACACCAGAGTTGTAGCTAGCGATTTTTTCACCCAGTGCCATTCCTCCCTGCTGTCTTGCACCCCCCCCCCTCCAAAAAATTTCTTCTCTGGACTTTGAGAGCAAAAAAGTAAAAAATCTTCTTATAAACTGTAGCACTCTGGAAGCAGTTGCTACAGTTTATATTATACATGAAGTGCTCAGTTTTGACTGTAAATGCAATACCAGCATTTATTTTTAAATGCCAGTATGCACTAGCTATTTGGATCTGCCGATCATGCCACCTAATACTTTGCACCTGGGGTAACTCCCCCATTTGTCCCACCCTGGCTACATTACTACTGTTCCACAAAGATGGAAGGTAAAGCAGTGACAGATGTCTGAAGAAAGTGGAATAGTCAAAATAAAACTTATAAAAGTAACCATAATTTGTTTTATCTGACATCTAAAAAAAGCTTTCTAAGAATTACAACACATTATCTGCTTTGTATCAATAATAAAAAAAATTCTTCAACAATGAGAAGTATCCAATTAGATTATACCAGAAACTATATGAAAACACTTCACACCATATATGCCACATTAAGCTGTGGAGCAGACCAAAATGGTACTAAAGTTTTATATTTTTAAATTCTATGATTTGTCTTATTAATAATGTATTTATATTACCATTAATACTGACTAAAGCATCATAAAGAAAGCACAGTTGGGTAAGTAAGCTTGCCATAACAGTAGATGTTTGAATGATTACTACTGTAGTAGCCTTGGCTATATAGGTTATATCCTGAAAGGGATATAGTGGCTAGCCAACTTCCAGAGCTTAAGGATACCTTCCAAGCAGCCAAACAATTATCAGCTCATTCAGAAATGAAATGGTTTGTGTACCAAGCCCTTCATAGGTTCATAGGTAGGTACTAGGCTATCGGCACTAGGGCCCATACAAGCCTAGCCAAAAAATGTACCCTGGCTTTCGCCACCCAAGAAAATTATTTTCCTGTGCCCCTGTTGAGCAGAGCCACAGAAGTGATCCCTGGGGTGAATTTCCCATTTCCCATCCAATCATCAAGATTTTTCTTGAAGAGTGCTAATGAGGAGCTCTGTTTGACATAGATAGGTAGTCTGTTCCAGAGTATGGGAAGTCTCTGGGACAGGAATCTATCCCTCCAGCATGTTCTGTTTATTGTGGTGACAAGGTTAAGGTCCCTAGTGCATGTAGCTCGGAGGGATTGGGATTTCTTTAAGTGGAGCATGTCCAACAGCTCTGGGTTTGACATAGCTTTGTATGTTAGGCAGAGATCGCCCCTGAGTAGGTGATATGCGATGGAGTAAAGCTGTAGTTTTTTGAGACGGTCTGCATAGGGCATATGTTTGAGGCCAGTAATCCTCTTTGTGACGTATTTCTGTGGTCTTTCCAGTTGTTGTAGATGTCTTGTGAGGTACATACCAAAAGGGGCGTTGTACTCTATAATGGGTCTAATGAGTGATGAGTAGAGGGGGACAATGACCTCTTTTTTTCTAGATGAGAAACCTTTTGTGATGAGATGAGCCACATAGAAGGATTTCCTGACCACTGTGGCGATGTGATTATCAAAAGAGAGACTACTGTCCACCTGTGTCCCAAGGTCTCATCACATTTTCGGCATTAAGTAGACTACCAGCTATGTGGTAGTTCATGGGTACAGAGTTTTTACCAAAGGGGATGACAATACACTTTTTGGCATTGAGCTTCAGGCCATGGCTTTGACACCAGGTATCTGTCTCATTGAGGCCCTTTTGTAGTTTGTCCACATCATTAGGAGTTTCGATTATGGCTCCTAGTTTGCAGTCATCTGCAAACTTTGTTAGCCAAAGACCTTCTGTGTTGGCCTGCACTTCAGAGAAGTAGATACCAAACAGGAGAGGACCCAGGACTGAACCCTGTGGTACTCCACTTGTCACTGGTCTGATGTTGGATTTGGAATCCGCTACTTTCACAGTGTGGGTTCTGTCCATGAGCCAGTCAAAGTTTTCTTGCCAGCTGAGAGAGGGAGGCTAGAACTCTGAAAGAAGTCAATGGTAGGTAAGTAAAATTCCAAGTCCTCCCTGAGAAAAAATAAAATGAAACAAGGGGAATGGTGAGAGAGAGTGGCTAATGCAGTAGTGATAATTCAAACATCTATTGTTATGGTTATGTACATAACTGTACTATGTTCATTATTTGATGACTGCTACAGTACCCTATATGGTAGACTACCACAGCTAACACTGACTAAGGGAATGAATGAAGGTCTGGTAGCCCATGGATAATGGTCCTAAAGCGTGCTGTGGACCTGGAGAAGGAATCTAGTTTGTAGTGCTTTGTAAAGGTGTGTACAGAGGGCTAAGTTGCTGATTGCAGAATACTTCTAGAATTCCTCAGTTTCCAGAAAGCCACTGATAAAGCCAAAGCCCTGGTAAGAGTGAGCTTTGACCCTGCCTGGAATTGCCTTGTGGTGTGTGTATAACAAAAGGTGTCAGCATGTGCCAACTATTTGTAGGTAGTCTTATTTGATACAGGCCCTCTCTTATTCTTAATTTCATGAGAAATTATCAGAGTTTATAAAGGTTTTAGTTTTGTCAAGATAACAGGCGAGTTGTGGGTGGAGATTCAGATTATGAGGAATCCTCTCTCTCTCTCTCATTTTAGTTTCTGGAAAGAAGACAGGGAGATTGATAGTTTTGTGCAAAGCAAACTTGGATACCACTTCAAGCATAAAGTAAGAAAATCCTATCTTTGTGGAAAATGAGGTAAGGTTAATTTACCATGAGAGCTTGCAACTCAGTCTTGCAGAAGTCAGAGCAATGGGTAAAACTGTTTTCTATAATACGAACCTCAAATCAGTCTGATGGGCTAGATTAAATGGAGGAATATTGTCCCCCCCTCCCAAACACAAAGTTGAGATACCAAGAAGGAGCTTCCTGTTTTCTAGGATGCCTGGTATGCAATACTCCCATTCAAAAACATTTCAACATAAGGATCCTTGGGCATTCTGTAGGTAGTTATTCAGACTTGTAGGACTCTCTTTGTTTCACCGGGGATCCTCCTTTCTTTTTGGAGTCCCTTTTCCACTTTTTTTTATATATTTGCTTGCCACAATCTTGTTTCTTTCTGCTTATTTTGTATTTTTTTTCTTTCTTTAATGGTGTAGCGGTAGCTGTACAAACCCTCAACAAACTTGGAGAAGGAAGGCTGAAAATTTTGAGTAATCCCCTGAATCAGCTTCCATCTCTAATCACATTTTTTTTTCTGGACTTAGCACCAGATGGTCCAGAAACAATCCCTCCCTATTTAATGGACAATTCAAACTTTCAGCTTTAACATCCTCTGGTAGATTTTGCATACAAAACAAGCAAAGCTTCTCATAACCGTTCCAGTAGCAGAAGCTCTGGAAGAGGCATCAGCTGAATCTTAACTACACAGAGTTCTTAGTCACCTAAGACACAGAAGCAATAAGCTTACTTATAAAGGATTTTTTTTTCTCAGAAGAGGGGAAAGTGTCTATAATGTTCTTATTCTCAAAAGAAGCAAGCTTAAAATTTAACGTGAGCTTGATAGTTAAACATTCTAAAAATAGAATACACTTTTTTTCCCAAAAACATATGGGCTTTGCCATCCTTATCAGAGGATGAGAGACTGGCATTTATTATATATTTATCAGCAGCAGCAGAACTGACCAAAGAAATCATGGCAGAGTCCCATCTGGGTTAGAAAATAAAAGATTAGTTCTTTAGTCTTACAATCTGCTTTATTATGGGGCAGAAGGCTGCTGTCAGACAACAGGAACTGGAGTAGGTTCAGGAAATTCCAGGTGTAATAAATCATGATTTTTTTTTTTTTTAACTGGGAAATATCCATATGTTCCCACTGAAACAAGTGATTCATTCTGGATATGGTTTCAGAAACAGAAAATTCTTCTAGGGGATTATCAGAAGAAACACATTGCTCAGGGTCAGAATCAGTCACTTAAGAAAAAACGGTGTTTGTCCTCAGTCATTTTCCTGTTCAATATCATAGGATTCTTCAGAAACTGAAGAATTATTTTTCTCTTACCAGTAACACCAGAAACAGAAGGGTTAAGATCCTGAACTTAAAACTGACATAATCCTTTGTCTAAGAGAGAGAGAGAGGCTAAGATGAATGTTAAACATCCTGCGTCTTTTTAACAGAAAATTCCATTGAAGCAGACTGATTTCTGTCAGACATAACACCCCTGGGGACAAGTATTCCTGTCTGCTAGGCAAATAGTCATTCCCTACTCCTCCTCAGACTAGCAAAAGTGGTTCTCCCTTGCTCACCAAGTACACTTCAACAGCTGCATGGGATTTGTCTAACCCCTGGTCCATTGCGGCTGAAGGAAGTACACCATAGGGAGTCAAGGTGAGAAGATGAATGGTCTGCAGAACCAGAAATGGCCATAGCAGTCAGCCAGCTGCAGCAAATGTTTAGCCTGTTGTACAGAAACCTTTTTTATGTCAAGGAAACGGAAAGCTGTTTCATGGTGAAGCTGAAAATGGAACCCGAAACCTGGGTAAAACTGACATTGACAGGAACAGTTAGGTAATAAAAAAAAAAATTCCCACCCAAACACTTAGTGAAAAGCACCAAAACACATTTACAGCCCCAAAAATTATTTAACAAACTTTTAAAATAGAACAAAAATGTTTTTCCAGTGTTTCTTTAATCTTTTTTTTTTTAACAGAAAAGTTAAAAGTCATACTTCACCATAATAAATAGGGACTGAAAGGCAAATGGTTGGTTCAACACAATACTTTTTTCCTCGCTAAGATTAATTCATTTCACAGAAAAAGGTAAGTTCTGTTTAAAATAAATAAATGTGCAAGTTCCCACCCCCCAAAAAAACAGAACTTATTTGCCTAGTAATGGAGAACCACTAGCCAAATGTTGTTGATCCTCAAAAGCACACAAAAGGAGCTGTCTTCAGCTGCAGGAAAGCTGTGAAGGGATTGATACCCAGACCATTATTTCTTCAGCTTTGCTCAAGCTGAAAGATGCTCTTAATTTACAAAAGCTGGCCAGTTGTTATTTTCTATGCAGGATGCAACATATATAGCTAAGACAACCCTAGCAGTAATCAAATGATAGACATCTGTACATTTAACAGCTTCAACATTTTCACCAAGTAAACTACTGATATAACTAGCCAAATGACTAGCTGGTGATAATTCTTTCACTTCATTGGTATGTTCTTGAATCTTCACTTTTATTTTAAAACTATTTTACCAACATACCACAGGGAATAAGACCAATCAAATTCTCCCCAGTCTATCTTGTCCTCCTTGGGGCTAGAGGGAATTTTTGAATAGGGTTTTTTAGCTAAGCTTGAAATGGTCTGCAGACTTATTGTCTAGTACTTAAATAATACCTTGATTTTGTAACCTTTGGCCAATACGTCAGGTAGAATAAATTTATGGCTGGCAGCAGTTTTGTTGTTCTATTTTATCTTTGTTTAATATAGACACTTGTGCTAGACTGGAAACATTCCAATACCTGGGTTTAGTAAAATCTAATCATGGAGTAGGAGTGCTTAAGAGCGCTAGAACAATTCCATGTTCTGAAGTCTTATAAGAGCTTGAGGTTGACAGACCCTCTGAGTTCAGTGTGTGCCATTTAGAAACACACTATTTTCTTCTGAAGAGTATAAACCTGGTCCTTATGTTGGCATGCTACTACCCTTGCACTGAGCAACAGTCTCAGCACATGCAAAATAAAAACAAAACACAAAAAGAAAACTTTTTTTGCAGGGGGGCAAGCCCCGTGCCCACTTCACCTACTGCTACCTATATATAACTCCAAGGTCACACAGTACTCAGCAAAAGGGCATATTCCCAACCTCAAGAATTGGCTGATCTCTCACTCCTGCCGACCCCTTGTTTAATCAACCAACTTCTGTTGATAAAAAGTATAGTTGTGTAAAGTCTTAGCATAACAGTAGATGTCCTTATTTTCACTGTTGCAGTATTATTTACCTAAGGGATCTCCTGTCAAGGATAGCCCAACATCCAGCCAGTATACCAAAGCCTTTACATCTTATAGGCATCGTATATCACACACATGCTCCCTGCATAAAAGGGATATATGGACCCATGCTCAGAAGTAAAAAGCCCCAGGAGATACAGAATACCGTTAAGGACAACAGAGAACATGACATTCAGAAGGAAAAGGAAACAAAGGCCCATTGCCCAGGAGGGCAACAACAACTCAGGCAAGAGCTAGAAAAAAGGGGGAAGAGGGACCGAATACTGCAAAAGTGAAAAGAACATATACTCTTATGGTAAGAAATATGTCCTTCTATATTACTGTTGCAGTATACTTTACATAAGGGAGAGTACAAGAGCTAAGAAGGCAGCTGGGAGGAGAAGGCACAGAACAGCCCACTACAAACTCACGCATAATAGTTCTAGCAAAACCTGCCTTGGCTCTGGACACAACATCCAGATTGTAAAGTTTAGTGCAAGTATGAATAGAGGACCAAGTAGCAGTCTCAATGATGGAATTGGTATCTAAACCCTTCAAGAAGGTACCAGAAGAGGCAACTGCTGTAGTAGAATGTGCCTTTACAGACAAAGCAAATTTTGCTGTGAAAGGAATAGCATAATGAAATGACCGTAGAAATCCATGATGAGATGGTTTATTTGGAAATAGCCAAAACCAAAGCCCTGGTATGAAAAGAAACAAAAAGCAGCTCAGACTTGTGAATTGACTTTGTCTTGTCTAAATAATACCTGAGCTGTCTATGCAGATTCAAGGTGTGAAGACCCTTCTCACTATCGCACTGCAGAGAAGGAAGGTGAATAGACTGATTAAGGGACAACTCAACCACCTTGGGCATAAAAGTAGGATTACTTCAAAGAGACACCCTGTCTTTGTGAAGAACTAAAAAAAAAAGGAGGAATAGCCATGAGAGCCTGAAGTTCGGGCACTCTTGTGGCTGAATTAACAGACAAATGAACAGTCTTCCAAGTACAATATTGTAAGGAAGCTGAAGAACCAGGCTGAAAAGGAGCCTGTGTCAAATTTTCAAGTACAAAATTGAGGTCCCAGGAAGGCAGAATAGACTTTCTGGGAGGACTGATATGAAGGATGCATTTAAGAAATCGCTGCACCTCAAACTGAGAAGCCAGAGGAAGATTGAAGGGCAGATGAGCAGAAATTGCTGAGGTGTGTTTAACTGAAAAATATGCCAACCCAGCATGGAGCAGATCACACAGATAAGACAGAACCAGAGGAATCTCCACAAAGAGGGGATCCTGATGGTGAGAGAGGCACTAGATAGAAAATATTTTCAATTTGGACATATATGAATATCTGGAGGTGGGTTTCCTGGCTAACTGCAGAACCTGGAGCATGTACTCAAAAAAAGTGGTGCCTAAAAGGAATCAAAACCCTATCACCCACAGTGTCAGTTGAAGCGTGGACAGGTGGTGACAGATGAGATTCCCCTGTCTGGTGTGAGAAGATCTACCCAATGAGGTAATTTGTGGTTATTGCCCCTAGCCAAGTGAGAAGACAGGGGGAACCAATGCGGTCTGGGCCAAAAGGAAGTCACCAGCAAGATTTTGCGAGAATCCTGCCTGAACTTGTGCAGAACCCGTAATAATAGGGGGAGGGAGGAGGCATAGAGAAACACCCCTTCAAGGAAAAGAGAGTGCATCCAATTTCCAAGTCAGAAGACTTGGAACTCTGGAACAGAATAGAGGAAGTTGTCTGTTCCGAGGGAAGGCAAAATATGAGGAATACCCCACCAATAAACTATGTCCAGGGACACATCTCTGTGAAGCATTCATTCTTGAGCCTGTGTTCTGAACCTGCTCAGTCTGCCACTAGATTGTACTCTGAAGAAATGTAAACCACCTGAAGCTAGCTTGATACTTGATGGCCAGATCCCAGATCTGAAGAGCTAACTTGCAAAGAAGATGAGACCTAGTACCCCCCTCCCCCCCGCTTGTTGACATACCACACCACAGTGGTATTGTCTGTGAAGATTTTGATGGGGCCGGGGTGCAAAAGAGGAGGAAAAGCTTGGAGGGCTCTCGTCTCTTTTACGTTGATATGGTCTGACTTCTGATGAGGAGGCCAGGGACACTGGACCTTTAGAGGGCCACAAGAAGCTCCCCACCCCCAAGTCTAAGGTATCTGTGAACACTTCCTGAGTTGGAATCAGAGCTTAGATGGGAAGCACTGGATTGAGAATGAGTTGGTGAATCCACCATTGAAGCTCAAGCTTGAGACAAGGAAGAAAAGGAACAGGAAGCTCCAGGGGGTGCAATGTTGAAGCCACACAGATTTGAGGTACAATTGAAATTTACTCATGGAATCTGGCAAAAGGGAGCATGGGAATAGTGGAGGCCATAAATCCCAGAACCTTGAGAAATTCCCTGACCATGAGAGAGGACACAGGAAAAAGGGACTGGAAGATCACCATTAGGGACAGACCCTTGTGAGCAGGAAGAGAGGCCAGCAAGGAACAGCCTGAAGCCTGCAACTGAGAGAAATATGATCCTGGGGGGGGGGTTGTCAGGACTGATTTCTTGAGATTTACAGTGAACCCCAGACTCTGTAAAAGACAAATGGTAAACTGGAGATTCTGCAGCAGACTGCTAGGAGAAGGATCTTGAATGAGCATGTCATCCAGAAAAGGAAAAAATCTGTATACCCTGAAGCCTGCAAAAAACAATGACAGGAGTGAGGCATTTGTTGAATACCCTTGAGGCAAGTAGGAAGGCCAAAGAGAAAACAGTGAACTGAAAATGAGATGGAGAAGCAGAATGAAGATGTGAAGATAGGCATCCTTGAGGTCTAGAGAAGCCAAAAAGGCCTGAGAAAGAGTAGGGCGAGGAAACAAGGTGTGAAGGGACAGCATCCAGAAAGAAGAAACCTTGACAAAGGTGTTGAGCAGAGAAAAGTCCAGAACTGGTATCCAATTACCCTCCTTCTGAGGAACCAAAAGCAGTCTGGAGTACCCCCCCCCCCCCTACTTGGGAAGGAGGAACAAGCTGAATAGTGCCCTGATCCAAAAGGGATTGCTGAACCTCCAGGAAATGAGGAAGCTGTTCTAGAGGAGGTTAAGGACTGCCTGAAAAAGGGGAAAGAGATTTCCAAACCATGAAATACCCCAACAAATAATATCACCCAGGAATCTGAGGTATTTCTGTGCCAGTTTGGAAGAGACAGAGAGGCAAGGGTACCTACTGAGGGGGAAAGGAAGGCAAAACTTCAGATGGAGAAAGGCTTGTCCTGAAAAGCAGGCTTCTGAAATGGAGTCTGGATTTAGCAAGAGGAATGTGTCTACATCCCTTCTTACCCTTCAGAGGAGGGCATGTTTGCCTACAAATAAAAGCAGACTTAGAAGGGTAATTCCTGTGTAATTTGGGGATGGGCAGACAAAAATATGTTGCGAGTTCCTGCAAGGTCTTACTCTTATTTAGGAGAGGTTAGCAGCAACTATCTCAAAAAAATTTTGTTATGCAGAGGGGTATCCAAAAGTTTGACTTGAATATCAGGTAAAGCCTGAAGACATAGCAAAGACTAGTGCCTCACTACATAACCAAAGGCAGCATCCCTGGAAGAGGCATCAGCAGCATCATAGCTGCATTTTATAGAGGGACAGATAACCTGAGAAGTGGACCCAAGCAGGGAAGTAGCTGAAACCTTCCCATCAGGATTAGAAGGTCAGACACCATTTTAGCTACCTGAGAAAGAAGAGGCAAGTCATATCTGCTCATGAGAGTCTGGTAATTTATAGCCCTAAAAGACAAGGCAGCAGCAGTATAAACCTTCTTGCCCAACCTTTCCAAAGCTCAACTGCCTTTATCTGAAGAAATGAGCTTAGTAGATGACAACAGCTTAGAAGGTTTATCACAGAAACCACTAAAGGATCATCAGAACACTTATATGAAAACTTGCAATCCTCATTCACCTTGTAGAACCTGTCAGGTTTCTTGGGAGCAGAAGGCTGAGAATTAGGAGCAACACAGGCAGCAGTAAAGGTGTCCAAAAGGGCTGCCAATACAAGAGGAACAGCAGACGGCTTGGAAGACTCCATTTGTAGAAGGTCATACTACCTCTATTGGGGGTAATCCCACTTAAAATACTCCATCATAAAGGCAGTAGTATCCCTAAAGGAAAATTCTTCCAAGGGGGAATCTTGACTTAAAGAATCCTTAGTTTAGACGGGAAGGAATTTGAGAGGAGTATGCAAGAAATTTCTCTATAATGGCTTCAAGGCCATTATAGAATTGAACAGACCCAGAGTAAAACCCTGCCATTCATGCTGGGGATCTTTAACAACAGGGAACATATGTTTTGTTTTCTGCTTTTTCTTGAGTGAGACATCTGCCTTAAGTACCCTGAGAGCGTCAGACCCTTGGCAAGATTCAATAATGGTATTAGGGATCTCTTCCCTCAGTAAAAATCTAAGGAATCCCACATCAGAAATAATCAGCCAAGATTCACCCTCAATGGCCTGAGCAGGGCCTCCAAGAACGTGCACGAGTTCAAATCCATGCCAGCCTCCAACAGAGTTGCAGCAGAGAAATCCAAGGTAAGCACTGGACAGTCTTCAGGGCTTTCACTAGCTTCTACACAGAGGTCCTGGGGAGGCTGGACATCAACTGGATAAGGCCTAGGTTTCTTGGCCACCTACTTGACATATACCTGGCCTTCAGGACCTGAGGATTCTGCCATAGCACTCTGAGCTAATATCTTAAGTCATTGGTTCTCAACGCACATGGACAAAGAAAATAAATGACTACAGGAGGTCATAGGGACAAACACTTGACTGATAAAGAACTGAGTATGGCCGTGATAAGCACACACCCAAAAAAGACACTGGTTGTTGGGGGAATCTGCCTACCACACTGACATCTTCCCTTCCTACATGACATGAAACCAAATACAAGACAAAATTGACAAGAGGAGGAAAAAACCCAAAGGGACACTTATCTGAAAGCTGCTCAGCAACCAGCACAGTAGAAGGGTATTAAGACTGACATTCAATAATGCTGTTTAGACTGGTGGGAAAGAAGTTGTGAGAGTTTCCATATGCATATCACCTTTATGCCCTATGCCTTTTGTATGGAGTGTGTGTGTGACATACAGTGCCTATAAGTGCTTTGGTATACTAGCCAGACATTGGGCTATCCTTGGCAGGAGATCCTTTATGTAAAGAATATTACAACAGTGATATGGAAGGATATTTATAATTCACCAAAATCAGTGGATATCATATATATATATATATATATATATATATATATATATATACACACACACACAGTTATGTACAGTGCAGTAAGAGTGACTCCTGAGTTAGCTGCATTGGCAAGTGATGTACAAACTTGTAGTTACACTGATGGAGCAGAGCAAGATTCTGTTAGGTAGTGTGTCCAGAATGATGCACAGGAATAGAGCATTATTAACATGGTTTAGTTGTGCTCAGAACTTTGGGAAAAAATATATTTGAAATTGGCAGGGATAAATTTCCATAATTTAGGGCCTAGTAAGGAGAAGCAATGATGTTTAGTTTTAGGAGCCAGCATGGGCAACCTGGATGGCTTTGATCTCTATGGTAATATGAAGAGGGTTCCCTCATTAGTTTGGCTGCCAGTGAGAAAATTGTATGGCTGTTTAGGAGTTTAAAAATTTGAGAACATAAGAGTAGATCAGATCTTTGTTTGACTGAGCTTTTTTTTAGTGTTCTTCAAAGATGCTCATACTTTGGGGAGTGCAAATTGAACCTGTGGATACTGTTAGGGATTGAATCATAGTGGAGTTTCTTTCTGAGCCATAGGCTATTAGTGGGAGTTCATATTCCCATATTCCACAGTTTGGTTATCAGGATGCCCTAGCCATTAGCTATTCTGGAATGGGAACTATTCTTGTTAACCCAGAATAGTAGTGAGTTACTTTTTTTTTCTTAGTGTTTTCTGTCTGTAAATTAAAGTTAAGAGATTGGTCTAGCCAGATTCCTATGGAGGGTTTGTCATAATAGTCGAGGTCTTTACCTCAGAGATACAAGATACAGGGTTTGATAATGAGCTTTGATTATTGTCAAGGGTTGTAATAGTTTGCAAACTGATATCCTAATATTTGCTTATAAATTTATGAAAAGCAAATTTCTAACGCAGGGTTATTGTGATTCAGTTCATAAGTGTATAGCAGACTAACAACCACTGAAGCCTGTATTCCAAGAAATATTGTGCTTTAGAAGTTATTTTAAAGGGTGTGTGTTAGGGCATGATTTAATGGCTGCCTCAGTCTATCAGAGACATAGCTGTCAGACCAGGGGTAAGTTTATGATTTCCCATCCACTGGTCCAGGTTGCAATTGAATATGAATAGAGTTACGGAAGGGCTCTGCTTCATTTGAATGGAAGCCTATTCCAGAGATGGGGCTTCTCTGAGATACATACCTGTCCCTCCACCTGACCTATTTAAGTTGCAAGCAAAGTTCAAACCCTTAGATCTAGTAGTTCTGTTACTGTTTGTTTTGCAGATATGCAAAAGGTCCATCAGAGTGGGATCCAAGGATGCCTGGTATGCCAGACTTAAAAAGACTCTCAGCAGTCTGTATGATACAGAGTACAGAGATAGATATTTGATGTAATCTGCCTAGTACATTGTGTTTATACCCTGTATTCTTTTTGTGAGGAACCTCTGAAAATATTAGTTGTTGCATGTTCTGGGTCAGGTATATACTAAAGGAGGGATTATACTTAATGATGGGTATAATTATAGTGTCACGATTACTTCCCTGGACATAGATGCCTTTCATAATATCTTAGACACATATTGGTCAAAAGCCAGGTTACTATCTACCTGAGTCCCCAAATCCCTAACTACAGTCTTTACTTCTAAGGGGGTTTTAATCAATGAGGTAGTTTTCCTGAGTGTCCAACTTCCTAAAAGGTACTATTCTGAATTTCTTAGCAATGAGTTTTAAGTCATGGCTATGGTACCAGTAATTTGTCTGTGTTAGACCTTCCTGTAAGATTTTGATATTTTGGGGCATTTCTATGATTGCTCCTAACTTGCAAACTTGGTAATCTAGAGGTTCTTGACTTCTGAGAAATAGATGCCAAAGAAGAATGGAGCCAGCACAGAGCCTTGCGGGACTGCATTGGTGACCAGCATCTTTGTAGAGGTGGTCTCTCCAATCCTAACTTTCTGGGTCTTATCTGTGAGCCAAATGGCTATCCAGTGAGTTACATATGGGTTTTTGCATAATTCCATGTGTGTGTTTACAATGTCCAAGTGAGGTGGTGCATCATATTCCTTATCTAGGTCAAGGATGGCAGTATGCACCATTTTGCCCTCATCCATTACCTTGATGACCTTCTCAAACTCCTCTAGTTTCCATAGGCATACCTTTGATGAAACCAGACTGGGCTGGGTCCAGTGTCTCAAGGTTTCCTATGTCATTCTTAATCATTTCCATGGCTTTGCATATGAGACTTGTCAGACTGATGGGTCTGTAATTACTGGGATCCATTGATAGTCTGTCTTTGTTCAGAGGGATGATCGTTGCAGTCTTCCATTCAGGTGGCACTGTGACTGTCTGAAGGTTATGGTTGAATAGTGACAACTGTGCTCCTGATAAGTCATATTTCAAGCTGATTAGGAATCTTACTGGGATATTATCTGGACCCATCAAAGTTGTATTCTTGTCCTTAGTGCATCAAAGACCTGCTCTTACTACTAGGTGGAGGACTTATGTTACATGGTATTTCCTGGGGTTGAGAGTTGGGTAACGGAGATGAATTGTCAGCTACAAGATTTGCTATATATTCTGGTTCCATTTACTAACAGTTCAGCACACTGTTATATGCTACTTTTGAGGTTTTGGACACAGCTAAAGGCCTTATAACTGTCCTTGGCCTGAAATGCTATCTTCACCTCAAAATTTGCTTTGTTAATCTTTATTAGTCCTCTTAGTTATCCATTCTGTTTGATGAGAGAGGGTCATTGTCTGTTTTTGTTGTTGTTCCTAACTTGAGCTATGACTTTTTTTTCTTTTGTTATACAACCTGCTTAATTTGGCTGTTTTTGGAGTTAGTTTTGGGCATACTTCTGGTAGGCACAGCAGCCTGTATGCAATCACTGACATTTTTGTACACAACTTCTGTGAATAATTTTGCATAGGATGATGTGTTATCTGGCAGGTCTACATAATTTAATTGAATACTTTTATCGAATGCCTCTTTGTCGACCCATTTTAGTCAAAGATCTTATGCATTAAAGTCTCTAATTGTCAAATTGAATCTTGTCGAATGATTTTTTGTTGTCCAACCTCAGGAATGTAATATATGTTTTAAAATTATACGTTTAACTTATGTAATACATTAGCATCATTGTATAATTTTATTTAAATTGTAGTGCAACAAAAAGATAATGTTATAGTGTGTCCCCGATAGAAACATATATATTAATTAGAAAAAAGGATTTGTATTAATATAGTTCATTGAAATATGTGGAGTAGGACGTCCCACCTACCATTCAACAGTTGTTGAAAGTTATGTAATATTCATGCCAATGGTGGCATGAATATTCATATTCTATTCCTAGTGTACCCTTTTCAAAGTAGTGCGATATCGAAGTTGGTCTATTTAATTTGCAGGGGGGGGGGTGTAGCTCCCCTACATAACCAAGGGGGAAAAGTAATAGTTTTTTAGTTTTTAGTTAGTGAGGCTATGCCCACTATTCTGTAGAGTGGTATGCAAAGTAGTATATTATGGAAAGTTGGGTTAAATATTAAAATTAATACATTTGTATGATTTTATTTTTACTGAAGTGATTTTTTTTATTTGAAATATTAATGTAATGTTTGGACTTTGTGCATATTTTTATTTTACAGAGTCTTTTAGTGACTTCACATGTTAAATTATGTAAGGTGGCCAAACTAATGTTATTCAATCTTTATGTATTTGACGATTAAAGAGTTTGATAAATAGGGTGTTCGACCCTATCTGACTTGGAGGGGCTTGACATTTTGACAGGTTATCACTTAATAAAACATAGCATGCTTGGAGTAGTTTATATTTACAGGGTTTGCTGAGGTTATAAAATTGATTCTTATTTCAAAGGAGACTGTTTGTGGTCTAACTTTAGCAGAAAGGATACAACACTTGAGAGGAGGGGGGGGGGTGCATGCAGCATTCTCCCATATTTGTGAGAACCAGGTCCAGTATCTTAACTAGTCCAGGATGTTTGTGTTTATAAAGTCTTGGAATGTCTGATCCTACAAAGTTGTGGTTGTGTATAATTCCCAGTTTATAGAGGGATAATTACAGTTCCCTATGAGTATGGTATTTGGTTGAATGGTAAGTGTGTCCAATAGGCTAGGATATGGTATGGAACTATGTCTGTTAATCTGAACATGTGGAACTAGTGTCATCCTGTTTAACCAACCTAGAGGAATGTTTATTACTGATACAGATCGAGACACCTCCACCCTTAGTTCCTGTCTGTGCAGTTACTGTTCTAATTGTGTAGGAGGCACTGAAGCCTTGCAACTTTAAACAGATAAATAATAAGCAGAATGCAAGACTCTTATAGCAAAAACTAAAATATAAATAGTTTTAAAAGTACTGGAATAAAATTTATAATATTGCCTGTGACAAAAGGAGATACTGCCAGCACAGCTATCTGGAATTTTGTAAATAATTATGTAATTTGTGAATATCAACACGATTCCTATAAGATACTTGTGTTACAACTGTATTAGAACTGTATGTCGTGTATATCAAACTTGTTTGTACAGATATGTTAAAAAGGTTTTTCGTGAAGTGCTTGAAATGCATCCACACTATGCCTTACTGGCATAGAACAGAAATGTGCATTTTTTATTGTAACTGTTTAAATGTATATATTTTAACAGTGGAAACTGGAACACAGGAGGTTAACTTCAGTCCAGCAAAACTTGAGAAAAATAGCTGAAATTAAATTATTTTATGGCTATGCAATAAAAGATTATATCTTTCTGTTTCAACGCAGCAAGGAGACACAATGTCTAAAACTAGGGAGCTTTCTGTATTGTCTTGGAAGTGTTTTATGACTTTCTGAGGAAAAGCTCTTGTCTATGTATTTTTACAGGCATTACATTAATGAGGAAGAATTTCTTTTCATGTGGTCTCCAAATCCATGTTTAGGGAAATTGTTTGGCATCCCTAAGCTGCATAAGAATTCTTCAAATCCCCCTTTTAGGCTAATCAATCATCTCTAATAAGAGAACGAAAACTGAGAACATTGCTCAGTACATTGACTTTGTCCTTAATCCTTTAGTTCAAGCAACACCCCATTACATCAAAGACTCCTGGGACTTTCTAAATACTTTATTTAATACTGACATTGATTTATCTAATTGCATGCTTGTTATATTGGATATTGTAGCCTTGTATACCAGTCTACCCCATGTGGAAGGTGTAGAGTATGTCAAACATTATTTATGTAAATATGTTGTTTCCTAAAAAACAAATTGATACATTGCCTACTCTTATTTCTCTTGTTTTAGATAATAACTTTTTCCACTTTAATGCAGACATTGATCACCAAGTTAGAGGTGTGGCCATGGGGACTAAGATGGCCCCTGCGTTTGCCAATCTGGTTTTAACGGAGTGGAAGACTGATACTTTAGTACATTTGCCTGTTTTTTTTTTCTTTATTAAATGTTATAAAAGATTTATAGATGACATTTTTTTTGTGTGGGAGGGGAGTGCGGATCAACTTCAGATGTTTGTGGAGAACTTGTCAGAGAGTATTGGTTTTTTGAAGTTTGTAATTGGTAATCAAGGTGATGTAGTTTCCTTTTTGGACATTAATATTTCCATTGACAGAGACAACAATTGTTTCAAATCATCTATTCATAGGAAATACACATTTAGGAACAATTACCTTGATTTTGATAGTTCTCACCCATATTTTATGAAAAGAAATGTATTGAAAAGCCAGTTTATCAGGGTGTCCAGATTAACTAGTGACAATATGGTTTTTGAGAAAGAATGTGACTTTCTCTCCCTATTATTTACTCAAAATAACTATCCTTTAGATTTAATTAATTCAGTTAGGAGTCAAATCACTGTTGACAGACTTACGAAATTCAAACCAATTGTTACGTATGGTTTTACTCCAGCCCACAAGATACAAAAAGATCTGATGGATTCTACACACTCACTCAGTTTTTCATTACCTATGTGTAAGGATTTAAATGATCTTAGGCACGTTTTACAAAATAATTGGAAGATCTTATTATGTGACCCGAACATTAGAACTGGTTTAGGTTCGGAACCTGTTTTCTCATGCAAGAGAACCAAGACCTAAAAGCATTTTTTGAAAGTAAGGACAATCAGTTCAACTTAGAACCTGTTTTTAATGATTCTATACCCAAAGGAATGCACAAGTGTGGTAAATGTGTATGTTGCAGATACATTCTTGAAGGTGAATTCTATACTTTTCCACACTGCAATGTCAAAGTGTCATTTAACAATGTATTTGACTGTAATTCTAGCATGGTAATGTATTCTGCAGTTTGTTCCACATGTTCAGGTTTTTATATTGGTAAGACTGTCCGTAGGTTGATTGACAGAATAAAGAAACATTATGGTGCTATTAGGAACAAAGACTATGTTAATGCTCTTAGTAAGCACAGTGCTTTGTGTAATGATTTCAGGTCTTTTAAGTTCTTAGCGTTGGAACAAATCAAGGTAATCTTTGGGGATTCATATTGTAAATTGCAGGCTCAGGAACTGAAGGGGCAGTTACGATTGAAAGCAGAATTTTTCCAGGATTAAATGAGCCCCTGAATCTGAAATGTGCCTTAAAATGGTTTCAGTGATCCTTCTGGTTACAGGGATAGGCTCCCTTTATTTAATTGTGGCTGTGTGTTTTTTAGTATATGTTTATATAGGAATCATTTTACTGTCTTGGATTGATTTTATACCAGGCAATTCTTTTATTTCTGTACAGTTTATAATGTAGTGGCATTCATTATTACTCAATCATTCATACATATGCATCACTGTACTGTTTTGTGGTTGTTCACTTTTGGCTATTTGATGCATTTCATTATTCATGAGTTATGGTATGCTTTGCTATACATCAGTCCCTTGACATTTGATCCATTCTGAAGAAGTTCCGATACTAATAAAAGGAACAAAAGCTAAAGGAATCACTGTGGGCTGGATTATTTACTTCTTTCGTATTTTATATATTATTTATTTTTTATTATTTATATATTTTGCTCTTAGAAGTTATAGATGCATTTATCATACCTTCATTTATGTGGCTATTGGTTTAAGCACACACATATATATATATATATATATATATATATACACACACATATATATATCTATCTATCTATCTATATATATATATATATATATATATATATATATACACACACACACACACTATCTATATATATATATATATATATATATATATATATATACACACACACACACACACACACACACACACACACACATATATATGTATGCATGCACACATACACACACACAGACACACACAAATATGTGTGTGTGTGTGTGTGTGTATATATATATATATGTATATATATATATATATATATATATATATATATATGTGTGTGTGTGTGTGTGTGTGTACAGTTGAATAAACATACTTGAAGCCGTTTGTTGTATAGCCTTCCATTTGTTCATAAATTCAATGTCCTGAGTACCTAAACCAGGTTCTACGTAAACCCTAAGTCCCCTCGGTGATATCTTAGCCAACAAATAAGCTTTTAGAAGCTTGCAGTGCCAAACGTATGAACGTACCTTTTTTTAAGAATCCATTAGTTGTCTAAATGAATGTTCCAAATCAGGTTGCCCTGCTTCATCCTTCACGTTCAGCCCTTGTCCTATCTTGGGTGTAGTAATAAAAAAAAGTGCAGTCATCCTTATCTGCTGCTATTTTGTTGAAATAAGCTTTAAAAGCGGGACCAACTGCCATTTTATAGCAGAAACTGTGTATTCGCCTCCCTTGCTTACATTCTGCTGTCTTCAATGTACCATTTGGTGAACCATAACATGCCACCAACCAAACCACGTCTATTCAGACCAAACAAACAAATGGAGGGATATGCAACAAACGGCTTCAAGTATGTTTATTCAACTGTTGGTTGAATACTATGAAAAGCAACTGCCAAACCTTTTGTCTCAATTAGAAGCATGCCAAGAATGTACCAAGACATTTTCCAATCCTGCTAAGTATCAAGAAATGTATGTGCAATTTATGTCTGACACTGACAAATATGATAAGGATCTACAATGGCGCAAAATGAAGAAATACCAGAGGGATATTAATGACTTTAAAAATGCAGCTGTGTATACCTGGAAAAAGCAAAAACGAGAAGTATGTTTTTCTGACAACAAAGGGCCTACTAGATCTAAAAGAAAGCGCGTGTGAGGTCTATTTTAAGAAAGACTGACAATTTATCCAGTGCTTCTGAGTTTTCTTCTAGTTTTCCAACACTGATATTGAAATTGATATAGGGGAGATGATAGTTTATACATCACCCATCTCGAAGCAACACAGAACCCCTTTAGGAGGGGTGGTCGGAAACATCGAAAATGGGCGCTTGGAGTAAATATTTCAGGCCACTCTGCAGAAATAACAGACATTGTTCCACCTTATCATGTCAATCAAAATGCTAATGATTTGGTTAATTTAACTACATATGTTTTGTCACAAAGTGAACTCAGTGTGTTGAATAAAGGCTTAGGATATGTACCTTATTCAAAAAAAGTCGGTTTTATCAATAATGCCCATA